>NC_141534.1:43492500-43802500 GCF_021556685.1 Rattus norvegicus | reverse complement strand
CATTCAGTGTGTCTTGCTGCAAACCATGCAGGACACTCCTTGGTACCATGGCTGCCTTTGTGGCCTAGGGAAAAGCCTTTGTCATGAGGAGTCTCACTGAAAAGCAAGCCTCGCTCGTTCCTGCTGTTGCCATTGTCCAGCTGTCCCTCTCAGCCATAGTCTTGATGTGTGTGATTTCAGTTACCTGAGGTCAACTGCACGTTAGCGATACTCAAGGGAAAATTCTAGAAACGAATGGTTCATACATTTTAAATAACCCTCGTGACTACAGGAAAAGAACTGACAGGATGAGTTCTCTCTGCTCTCTCACCTCAGGATCTCTGTCAAGCCCTAGAGTCCCTTAGCAGCACAGTTACTGCTTTCTCGGCCAGTGCCCAGAAGGTGGTAAACAGAGAGTCCTCCACCCAGGAGACTGCAGCCCTACAGCAGCAGTATGAGGAGATACTACACAAAGCCAAAGAGAGACAGAAGGCACTGGAGGACCTGCTGGCCCACTGGCAGAGGTGAGCAGCTCTTGGCTTACTCTCCATGGTGGATGGGAGAGTGCATAGGAACTGTTCTCTAGGTCAGTGGTTCTCAATCTTCCTAAGACTGAGACCCTTTAACACACTTCCTCATGTGATAACACTCTCAACCATAAAATCACTTTTGTTGCTACTTCCTAACTATAGTTTAGCTACTGTTATGAATCATAATGTCATATTGTAAATATTTTTTGAGATCAAGGTTTTCCAAGGGGTCATGACCCACAGGTTGAAAACTGCTGCTCTAAGTGGTGGGTAATAATCACCCTAGATATAAGACGAGTGAATTCGCATGTCTACTATGAGGTATCATTGAGACATAGACCGGAGAGTAGAGAGGGAGCATGTGTATCTTTATATATTTTACAGATATGAGAACACGTGTGTGAGGGTTACTATGCAAAGGAATGAAGTTTATCACTTTGACATGAAGGAATTCCACAGCCAGTGTACATGACTTGTGACAGATCATGTTGGACTTGCTGACCTGGAGATTTTTGTCTTCTAGTGTCTTAGTTGAAATCATACAATTTTTCTCTCTGTTTTGTTAGGTTGGAGAAGGGACTATCACCCTTCCTGACCTGGCTGGAGCGATGTGAAGCCATAGCACGCTCACCAGAAAAGGACATTGCTGCAGACAGAGTCAAAGTAGACAGTGAACTGCAGTTAATACAGGCAAGTTCAAGCAGGGTGAGGACGGAAATGGAATGGTCTTGTGTGCTTGCATTTTAAAGGTAATTTATTGATTAAACTCTTTAACTCCCTTAATTAAATTTAACCATTCGGAAACCATCCTTCACCATCAAGATGCACTGAAACAAAGAGAGCACTCTGGACTAAAGACACAATAGCAATGGGAACTTCGTGGTGACCTGTGTCCATGGTGTCTTAGAGAATTCTATAGCACTGTGTAGCATCTGAGTATCATTCAGCTGAATGTCGCTGGCATCCAGGAGAGTAGGGAGATGCAGAAGTGATAGATAAGCTATATCTATGGCTGCAAGTATAATAGCTCTTCCTTTGAACGTATGTGATTTTTTTTAAATGAAGTGGGGTTTTTTTTGTAAGAAATACTAGAATGTAGAAAGAAATCAAGAGTGACTGTTGCATTCAAGAATGACAGGAAGAAAAGACGAAGGCCCAGTGGGAAGACAGAAAAATGATGTAGCTAAAAACATCCTTGAGAATTTTCTAAACTTAAATGAAAAAACCACTTTTATTATTGAAGCTGCAGACAATATGAATTATTTTGGTTTATTAATAACGTGTTTAGAGGATGCTAGCGGTGCCAGAAAAGTCAACAGGCAAACTTGTTTCTAAAGAGAAATTGATTGTATGGTAGATACAAGCTTGACTTTCTTCACCACTCTTCAGTGTAACTAGAAAACAAAGCAGGGGCCTGCTAGTTTTATATTGTTTCTAGGGTTGGGGATTTAGCTCAGTGGTAGAGCGCTTGCCTAACAAGCGCAAGGCCATGGGTTCGGTCCCCAGCTCCGAAAAAAAAGAAAAGAAAAAAAAAAAAGAGGGCTACTTTTATATTGTTTCTAGAAGTCTTACCCAGAAGACCCGTAGCGTCTGAACCTACTGCTCACCTTCTGGCTTCTTTCTCCATGACTTTGGGAGGATGGTGTGTCTTTTCCTCCTCTAACTTATGATGCTTAAGTGTTCTTCATCTTCCCTAAAAGTGCTTTCCAGAAAGCCCGGGGCTGCCCTAGTGACAAGGGGGTCACGACTCAGGTTCTTTTACATGTGTGGAAAGGTAGTTTCAGAAAGAGAGGCACATACCCACTCTCTGCTTCTGTGAGGCTTGTGTTGGTCTCCTTGTTCCTCCTGTTCATTGAATGAAGCAAAAGATATTGACTGGGTACCTGCCGTGAGCCAGGTGCCACGTGGAATAATGACGCTGTACACATGAACAAGGTTTAGGCAGTGAGAGAACGAAGAGAGAACACACACCTCTATCACAGGGTCTGAACACTGCACTGTCAGTCGAGTCCCCTCTGGACTGAGGCCTGACTACATTGTTCATATCCGGCTCACCTCCTGGCCTTGCTTACCAAATGTCTTCTCTCAGGTGTCCTCCCTAGCATTGAATCCAACTCTGCCCGGGAGTCTTCCTTGCAACCATAGGCGGGTACTCCATCCCTTCCTGCCCCGGCAGAATTGTTTGCATCCTGTGTGGGACCTCGAGAGGAAGCAAAAAAAAAAAAAAAAACAAAAAAAAAAAACAGCTTAATGAGTCTTCACTACTATGAAATGTCATCTCATTTGCGACCATTTTAACTGCTGTCACCTTTGTCCTTTCTCTTGTTAGTAAGAGCTAAAGGTTTTATGTGGCCTTGAAAACCCCAAGAAGCTCATTGCCTAATTCATCAAAAATAAAAATAAAGCCAATGTATTATGTAGAAATAAAATGAACAGTTCTTAAGTTCTTCTGTCTGGGCTAAGAAAGTCTCTAAACAGAGCAACACCATATTCCCAGTGTTTGGAATAGCATCTTGACTTCCAGTGGAAGTACAGTGATCTCTTTTGCAGTAGATTTTCCTTGATTCTCTTTGTCTACTCAATGTGAGAAAAACTCACAGCTCCAAATTTGCCTGGCCCAATACCCAAACACTGAAAACTCCTACAGGCCTTACTATTATTTAAAAACATGTGTCAAAGGTGATCTAGAGCCAATGATAAAGCCAAGCGACAAGTCTCTCTGACCTTTTCCATGCAAAGCCAGCCTCCAGCGATCCTCTGGGTCAGTCCTGTTAGACTGAGGCCTATCTTGCATTCTATTCTTCAGGCTCTGCAAAATGAAGTCGTGTCCCAGGCCTCGCTCTACAGCAATCTCCTTCAGCTGAAGGAAGCTCTCTTCTCAGCGGCCTCCAAAGAGGATGTGGCGATGATGAAGCTGCAGTTGGAACAGCTGGATGAACGCTGGGGAGACTTACCGCAGATAATCAGCAAAAGGTTAGTTCTTCACAGAAGGGCTTCTAATAATGCCCCTTTGACTACAAGGGTGAATGGTATGTTTTGAACTTATTTAATGTGGCTGTTCAAGGACTCATTCTGGAAGAGATAATACCTACTTCATCATATATTTGAATCCAGGCTTCATATTGATCCATGACATCCGTCAGAAGAGAACAGGAGTTATCTATTCCAATAAATTACATCTGGCTATCACCCTTAGTGTGGGCAGTGGGGAGGTATGGGGGTTGGGGTGTTTCTGGAAGCTGGGCAAAGAAGGAAGGCTTAGACTGGAGCTGGGTGGGACAGGCACATGAAGAGGTACCCCATGGCATGTGGTGATGACGCTGTTGGATCAATGGGCACGACTCAGATGTGGTTGATGGGTGACTTGGTGGGGAAGCCCAGAGAAGGAACAAGCCATCACAGTGGACAGGTGGACAGTGGTTCACTGAGACCAGGAAAACCATGAGAAAGGCAGAGCATGGGGCTTTGAGTGTACTCAGAGGTCTGGCTTGTCTGTGTATAACTGTTTTACTTTGCTCAGGAAATAAGTTCCTTCCCCAAAGTGTAGCAGGAACCGTTCTGTTCATGGCCACTGAAAGACCCACTCTCCCCAACAGGATGCTTTTCCTCCAGTCCGTGCTGGCCGAGCACAGGCAGTTCGATGAACTGCTGTTTTCCTTCTCTGTCTGGATTAAGCAGTTTCTCAGTGAATTGCAAATGACTTCAGAGATAAATTTAAGGGACCATCAAGTGGCTCTTACCCGACACAAGGTAAAATGGATTCTTTCAAGATGGCAAATAGATGCATTTAGAAAAGAGTTTGTCGCCTTTCACTGACCCGGGTAGATCTTATTTGCTCAACCTGTGATCTAAGGACCTGAAAAGATGGGGTGGACTACAGTCTAATGCTGTAGACAGCCTTGCTTCAGTTTCTGTGTACTTTTACACTCGAATGTAACAAAGGCAATGAGCCAAGGACGGTTGTGACAGGAAACATGCAAATAAAGATCAGTAAGCACATACTAAATATTAACAGAGTAACCCTTTCTCAGAACTTTCTCAGGACAGACAAACTTAAACACAATTGCCTTGTGTGTAGCATAGATTGTTTCTCAGAAAGCAAGAAAGCAAGGCAGAAAGGCAATATCCAGATTCAGGGTACACTGACCAGATTGGGTTCTAGAGCAATGATCTGATATGCAACAAGAATAAATAAATATAAATTTATCTATATAAATAAATAAATTGGGCCTTATATAAATGTTTGTCACAGGAGGCACAAAGTCACTTCTAAAAACAACCCAGGAAACAAAATGCACCTGAGGTAAAAGGCCCTCTGCCTTTTTTTTTTCTGGCTCTCCCAGGCCCCTGAAGACATTGCTCACCATGCATCGTCCTTTTGAATGTATTCTGTCAAAAGTCTTTAGTTCAAAGGAACAGCACACTTAAATACATACATGACAATAATGTTGGCTTTTTTTTATTTGTATGAAAGATGGCTTAATAATTGAACTTAGGGATCCAGCCAATGTGTTGGGCAGGTAAATCAAACAGACGAAAACCACTTTGGGTAAATCAGGGTAACTCCAGAAAACAAACAAACAAAAAGCCACCCTGTAAGTTGTAGCACAAAATGTTAAGGATTTCCAGTTTTGAGTTTTCCATTTTGTTTTGGTCCAAAAACCAAAGACACACAAATTCCAGTGTTTGAAAGACTCATTTCTTTTCATTTTTTACTCAGTATAAAAGTGGGTGCAGTCATGAATTATCAATATTCTTCTTACTCATAACCTATGAATCAAATCTATTGTGGTACTATTAAAATCCAAAATCAGATATCGATCAAGCATTGGAATGCTAGCGTTTCCTTATAGACTCTGTATAAAACTCTTAGTGTTTCTGAGTATTTATTCTATGCTGGCTCTGTGTCCTCTCTGTGAAAGGAAAAGTAAACCTCCAGTAAACAGGAGACAGTTTTACAGCTTAAAGCAATGATTCTCCACCTGCAGGTCAGGACCCCTTTGGGAAATCGAATGACTCTTTCACAGAGGTCACATATCAGATATCCTGCATACCAGGTATTTATATAACAGTAGAAAAATGACAGTTATGAAGTAAAAATGAAAATAATTTTATGAGGGTCACCACAACATGAGGAACTATATACTAAGGTGTTGCAGCATTAGAAGGTTGAGAACCACCAGCTTAGAGGAAGGCACTGGTTGAAACCTGTGGCACTCCAAAGAGGCTGAGATGCTGTTTTCTGAATAACTCAATTTCAAAGGATTGGCTCTCAGGTTATTCACTGACCAGAACCAAAGACTTTCAAAAAACTAACATCTCAAAGGGACAGGGAGATTGGACCCACTTAGTGGGTTTTCAAGAGAAAAGTCTCTTAAGGACAAATGAGGGGTGTGGAGTGAGAAGTTGTTTAACTGCCAAACTGGGGACTATTTAAAGGAATCATGGTCAAGATTAAAACAGTAATGGTTTCTTAGTGGGGGGAGCAATGTTAACACTGATGAAAATCTTCTGCTGGATTTTTAACTATAGTTTGTTGTGAGTTGGTCAAAAATCCTATACAGTTGTCTCAAATAAAACATAAATGAGAAAATAATTAGGTCAGAGTTGTGTTCTATGAGGCATACATACATGAGCAAAATAGGAACACATATAAATGTTTACAAAAGCTTCTACACTACAGATAACTGAAAGATACTTCATTTATTTTTAATTATGTAAATATGCGTGCATATATGTGGGTTTATACATGTGAAATGCAGATGCCCACCAAGGCCTGGAAAGGGCATTGATTGTGAGCCTTCAGGAAGGGCATGAATCACTTGTAACCACCGAGGCATCTCTCCAGCCTCTGTGGATGACTTCCAATAACTAAGCTACAAGCCGAGGAAACAGCTTGGTCAGTAAAATGTCACCCAGGCACAAGATCCAGAGTTTGATCTCCAGGATCATGTAAAACACACAGACATGGTGGGTAGCATGTATTCATAATCCTAGCTCTGGGAAAGCAGTGATAAGTTGATCACTGAGGCATGCTAGCCAGCCTGTCTCACCAAATCGGACACCTTAAAGTTCATTGACCACAAAGAGGAGAGCAATTGAAGGAGACACCCTTCATGTTGACCTCTAGGCTCGACATGCATGTATGCAAACATGCATGCCAAGACACATATGGATAAGTGCATACACACACGGAAATACAACTAACTAACTAACAACTAACTAACTAACTAACTAACTAACTAACTGCTAGACTATCAATTGACTGCACTATCTACAGTGAGATTGCAAACCTTTTTGTTTGTTTGTGCTAACTGTAGTGTGCCTGAGATTCAGAGCCTCTCTTCCCTTCCAGGACCATGCCACAGAAATAGAGAAGAAAAGAGGGGAAGTAAAACATCTTCAAGGTCACTTAGCACAGCTGAGGAGTCTGGGTAGAGCTGAGGACCTTCACCCACTGCAGAGCAAGGCGGACGACTGCTTCCAGCTCTTTGAAGAGGCCAGTCAGGTAGTGGAGAGGCGGAAGCTGGCTCTGACCCAGCTAGCAGAATTCCTCCAGAGGCATGCCTCTGTGTCTACTCTTCTGCATCAGCTCAGGCAAACAGTGGAAGCCACCAAAAGCATGAGTAAGAAGCAGTCTGACTCCCTCAAAAAGGACCTTCATGATGCTATTCAAGACGTGAAGACATTAGAATCCAGTGCTATTGGTCTGGATGGCACCCTGACCAAAGCCCAGTGCCACCTGAAAAGTGGGAGCCCCGAGCAAAGGACGTCCTGCAGAGCCACCACCGACCAGCTCTCTTTAGAAGTAGAGAGGATCCAGAACCTTCTGGGAACCAAGCAGAGTGAGGCGGATGCCCTGCTGGTATTGAAAGAAGCATTCCAGGAGCAGAGAGAAGAGCTGCTGAGAAGCATTGAAGACATCGAAGAGAGGACGGACAGGGAGCGGCTAAAAGAGCCCACCCGCCAAGCTCTGCAGCATAGGTCAGAAACCTGATGGATGCTGGTCTCTGCTGCTTGTTCTGAAGTTCATTTTCCTGCAAAGCTTTAATGGTGCCCTATGTGGGCAACTTTGCATTCTCTTTGCTCTGTCTCTTTGTGTGTGTGTGTGTCTCTGCCATCCCAGGGATGTACACACTCCTCCCATTTCTCTCTCTCTCTCTCTCTCTCTCTCTCTCTCTCTCTCTCTCTCTCTCTCTAGATAAATGTGCACTTGGAAATTGTTAAAATTTCTTTGATTTCCCTAAGGACCTTCCTAGGGACAGTGTATGGACACTCTGAGACCTTACCTACACAAGAGCCCATACATCCTAGTATCTATTATCTTATTCTTGCAAGCAATTTCTTACTATCAAGAATGCAGGCAGAAGGGTTGGAGAGATGATGGCTCAGCAGTTAAGACCATGTGCTGATCTTGCTGAGGAGTGGGGGTTGACTCTTAGCACCCACATGATGCCATACAACCCTTTATAACTTTAACTCCATATTGAGGGAATGTGACACACTCTTCTTGCCTCTCTGGGCACCAGACATACACATCCATCCATCCAAGTACTTACACATACACATAAAATAAAAATAAATCTTAAAAAACCATAATGAATATAGGTAAAAATCCCTAGAAATGTGTGGTTCTGATGATAAAGGGATCAGAGAATTCCTCCCTGAAGAGGTAGGTAAGGAGTGCTTTGGTCAGGACTGGCAAGCTTATCGTTTGAGAGTGACCAATGGTAGAGCTGAGGCAGTGGATAGAATGGTTCTCCCTTGCAAAGAGTCCAGCAGAGAGACAGGTGGTCACCTGACGTCGGTGTTCATTACTTAAGGGGAAGTCAGTGAGCTTGGCAAAATGGTTCTCAGCACTGACTTTAACCCTTTGCCTGGAGGAAGCAGGAGGCAGGCAAGAGGCTTCGAATGAAGATGGAGATTTTCCAGGAGTGTTCAATGCTAAGGCAAAAGAGCTGGGAACCAGCTCCCTTAATAGATTTGAAAGTGATCTTCATTCACTACTGTAACCTCCACTACAAACTTTCTTTTTTTCTTGGTGAATAAAGCCTTGTTACTGTTGAAGAGATTGAAGCCAGGCTTAGGCTTTGAAAGCAGAGAAACTCTCAAGTGTGCTTCCGCCTGGGTCAACAGTTGATGCAAATTATTGTCTCTGCCAAGACAACTGTCCTTTGTGCAGCTCTAATCAGAACCAGCCAGGAAGCAAAGCCAGGAATGTGGTTTTCATCAGAAATACAGAAGGCACCTTATCATATCATTTGGCATAAATATGTATCAGAATGGTTTAAAAATAAATTAGTAAGAAGGAATAAGGTTTGAGAAAGTAAAACTAACCTTCAAAGTAAAGAAAGAAAATATTTCCCGTAGCACATCTAGGGAGTTACCAGAAGCATTATTAGTGGAAAATAGCATACCTCTCTCAGCTCAGGCCAAGCAGACAGGGCAGTGTGTGTGTGTGTGTGTGTGTGTGTGTGTGTGTGTGTGTGTGTGTGTGTTTATGTGTGTAGGTTGGGGGTTGATATTCTCAAACTGCTGCAAATGAAGGCCCAAATTGGGCTCCAGAACCCTGTTGGTCTCTAATCCACTAAAAAGCATTTCTGGGTTTACCCAGTCTTGGCTATATGGAAGCCTCCCTATCCTGTAAGCACTTCGTACCTACATGCGCAAGGTGTGGAGAAGGGGAACATCCGCCTGCTGCCACTTTGTGAGAAGATGGGTGAGGGCATAGAATGCATGTGTGCACTCTACAGCACAGCACCAGAATGCATGGATGAAATGAGCCAGTGGCCTTCTGCATGGTCACATATTATACATGGGTAGGCACATATATTAGGGGACATGAAATCAGAATTGCTCTCTCACACCAATGTTTTATTAAAGGCAGTAACTTGGGGTTTTCATAAAGCTTTAGTAGAGCTCTTTTGATTTTAAATGAAACAACTTTGGTGCTAAAGTATAATTATATATAATATTAATATAATTATATAGGGATCCTAGAGCTTAGAAAATTTTTCTATGATAATGCAGAAAATAAAAGAATTCACTTACTTAGCCGATAGCGCTAGCCTTCTTTGAGAACTCTTGTACTATAAAAAAAAAAAAAGGCAAGATAAAATTTCAATGGAAGGTTGAAAATAAGGGCGATTTTCAATATTTTCTGAGGTGTAGTCATTTTGCACAATGACTTTGTTATCACTTGTTACATACTAGTTTGATTGTTGTGTCGAAAGTTAGCCTGGCTGTGTTAATGTCTGCTCCATGAGCTCATAGAGTTAGAGAGAGGAAGTATTGGTCCACGGCTTCGGGAAATTGACACTAAACCAGCATTTGAATTTCCAGGTTGAGAGTGTTCAACCAGCTCGAGGATGAACTAAACTCCCATGAGCATGAGCTGTGCTGGCTGAAAGACAAAGCAAAACAAATTGCCCAGAAGGACGTTGCACTTGCGCCTGAAGTGGATAGGGAGATAAACCGCTTAGAGGCGACCTGGGACGACACTAAAAGACTGATTCATGAAAAGTGAGTTGGAAACCTCTTGATTCTGCTGTCAGAGTTTCCTACTCAATTCATGCTGCTGCTGTGAATGGCCTGTTGCTTTCTGAACATGTGATCAACAGCCTGATGGCCTTTTATCGCTGTAGGTATTTCAGGTCCTGCTAGGAACATCAAAACTTTAGTCCTTCAGAAATGTGTTAAAGTTCTTCTCTTCCTATGGCAAACATATGTGAAGTTAATGTTTAAAACGAATTATTAAAATAAGAGTGCCTAAAAGGAATTATTACCAGCCATTGCAAGATGCTACAATGAGAATTTTAAACTTTACTTTTGTTATATTACCTTTAGTTGAGTTAGTTATATTTTCATATCTTATTGCCCATTTTACTGTAAAGTTCTCTCCTTTCCCCCTAAGGAATTCTATGGCAAATGCATTTGGTGTTGTCATTATTAAGTTTCACAGTGTCTGTTCTAACAATAGAGAACCCCCCTCATGTCTCATCCTGGCGCTCCTCTTCTCTTCTCTTCTCTTCTCTTCTCTTCTCTTCTCTTCTCTTCTCTTCTCTTCTCTTCTCTTCTCTTCTCTTCTCTTCTCTCCTCTTCTCCTCTCTCTCCTCTCCTCTCCCCTCCTTTCCTCTCCTCCTCCCCTCCCCTCCCCTCCCCTCCCCTCCCCTCCCCTCCCCTCCCCTCCCCTCCCTCCCTCCCTCCCTCCCTCCCTCCCTCCCTCTCTCTCTCTCTCTCTCTCTCTCTCTCTCTCTCTCTCTCTCTCTCCAGGAACTGTCCTGGCAACCTTGGACCACTTCGCATCTGTCCTTTCATTTCTTCCACACATAGGTTTGCATATAATAGATGTTGTCATTGGGTGTGAATAGTTCGGTTTTTAAATATGTAGCTGCAAATTCCATTGATTGGATGTACCCTAGGTAATATAATCATTTGTTGATGGTCAAATGATGTATTTCTAGTGTAGATCATTACATATTGAATATTTATAAATATTCACATTTCTGTTTTTTGTTTGTTTTTGTTTTGTTTTGTCTTTACCTAAGTGTGGCTGTTGGTAAGCTTTTGCTTAAATGTATAAGAGACTGATAAGTAATTTCAACAAAGTATCTATACCAGGCAGTGAAATCTCCAGAAGATATACATTGTTTCTCATTCTTACTATTGTCAAGTTTTACACATGTAATTGATTGATTGGTTACCTTCTAACAGACATATAGAGAAAGGTACCTCAGATTTTAATTTGTATTTGCCTGGTTAATGAAAATAGGGGTATAATTCTTTTTAGCTATCTCTATGTTTCTTCTTTAATGAAATACTTACTGAAATTGCTTAGTTTTTTGGTTTGGTTTAGTTTGCTTTGAGACAGAGTTTCTCTATGTAGTCCTGGCCGTCTTGAATTTGGATCCACAAACCAGGCTAACCTCAAACTCACAGAGCTTCCCTTGTCTCTGCTCCCAGAGGGCTGACATTAAAGGATGTGTCCTACTACCTCTCAGAAATCAGCTAGCTTTTTAAATTGTTGTTGTTGAAGTTTTTATTACAACTGTATAATCCCAAAGATAATTTCTACATAATTTTATAGGAAATTGACAATTCAAAATGTTTTATGTTAAAAACAAAGAGCCTAAAGTAGCTAGTAATTTTGTGAAAAGGTATGTCTGGGAAGATACCTCAGTGGGTAAAGTGTTGGCTTTCCAAGTATGAAGACCTGAATTAGCCCAGCACCCACATAAAACAGAGGTTGTGCCTTCAACCTCAGCACTGGGAGGTGGAGGCAGGAGGACTCCTTAAGCTTGCTTGACAGCCAGATTAGATGAAATGGCATGCTCTGGGTTCATTGACAGAGCCTGATCCAAAAAATAATGTAGAGATGAATTAGAAAAATATCCAACTTTGACATCTGGCCTTCACAGGCATACACATACATATGCACATACACACACACAAATGAGAACACATAACTATCATCTGTTTTTTATCTTATAAAAAGGAATTGTAGGTCTTACCTGGGTCCCTTATTGTTTAAGCTGAAGAAGGATTAAATAGAGCAGAAGAACAAATAAGATGGAGAAATGAATCATTCACTCACAGGCAATGCACTTTTGATAATGTTGCAAGGCACCTCCATGGAGAGGTTCTCTTCAGTGAAGGATGCTGGGACATTTGGACACTCACTTGCATACATTTAAAGAAGGGAGCCTCAGACCTCTTCACAGCATGTACAAAGGCCTTTGAAGCAAAACTGAGAATGGCTTGTATCATGACTTTTAACATAGGTTTTTAACTTAACCACATCACCGAAACATTGTTTTGTTTCATGTGCTAGTGGTTTCTTTCTCCCCACATCCCCTCTACTTATGACATAAATAAATAAATAAATAAATAAATAAATAAATAAATAAATAAATAAATAAATAAATAAAACCATCTTAAAACTTGAAATATTTGGGTGGCACATGTAAGACCGAGTTTGAGAGCAGACTGGATTTAAATTAAGCAGTATTGACGTCAGTGGGGAGACCATGGTTGGTATCCATGCCCATCTCTGAATGCAACTGTGCAATGATAGACTAAGTCTAATCCAAGGGAGCTCATCCCTCTCCTGATGTGTGGCAACTGAGATATTTCCTTACTCGTTACAGCCAGGGCCAGTGCTGTGGACTTATTGACTTAGTAAGAGAATATCAGAACCTGAAGTCAGCAGTGTGTAAAGTTCTGGAAGATGCTAGCCACGTCGTTGAGATGAGAGCTACCATAAAGGACCAGGAGGACCTTAAGTGGGCTTTTTCCAAGGTAAAATGCAAGTGCATTTGTTTAAGTAGTCTAGCATGCTTGCCCATACATTTTACTCTTCAAGCGATTGTCTCTCTGCAAAGTTGTCCCTGTTTGTACATTTAGATGTGGATGATTTCTGTTAATGGTTCAATTCTCTTTTTCTAATACTATATCCTAAATTTTTAATTCAAGAAAATTATACATAAATATACATAATAAATGCCTTTATATGTGTATATATATGAATATATATAGGTGTGTATACACACATATATATCATATGCATACATATACACATGCATATACAATCATTAGTTTCTGCCCATAGCTGAACAAATTACATGTCAAATGTTTTTAAACCCTTATCACTAGCTGTTTTACTAATTAAGGAAACATTTTTGTCCACAGCACGAAACTTCCAGGAATGAAATGAATTCTAAACAGAAAGAGTTGGATAGTTTTACTAGCAAAGGCAAACACTTGTTATCTGAGCTGAAAAAAATCCACAGTGGAGATTTCAGCCTGGTCAAGACAGACATGGAGAGCACCCTGGACAAATGGCTGGATGTAAGAGCGCCCCCTGGTGTCCGTGAATGGCTTGCACACAGGTTCCTCAGCCAAACCAGTAGAGGAGTCACCAGACTGACTTTTTAGAGTCAACTCCAAAGGGAAGAAAACTAATGCTCACATAGTAGCTGGAGATAGTAAAAAGCTACATGAATTATTCTGACAAAACTTACAGATTTCTGGAGTTCCATTTGATAACTTCAAGTATGACAAATTGCAATGTAGAATGTTTCCCTTCTCAAAATGCTGATGTTATGGATAAAATTGATAAGATTTGTTCATATCTAATAGAAAATTAAATCACAATAAATAGTAATTTGCAGTATTGAGGCTATAGTTTTGCAAGCAAGAGCATCGAGCTTGTAGTTTAAAGGTGTGGCTTTTAGTTTTTGGACCAGCATTCATCAATCAGCCTCATGACCAGATGCTAAATATTTTTTCATATCATAGATATGCTGAAATCTAATTAATGCCCATCCCTATATCACAGCATTACAAATAAAAGTACATATAGTTGTAATGACATTTTTGAGAATTTTGGAATTTTGGTTTTAGAAAAACAAAAATATTATATAAAAAAACAAAACTATTGTAAGAATGTGCTTTTGTTTTAATCCCAGGTATGGGATATGGGGCAGCTTCTGACTATCATTTGCCTCGTGCTCTATCAGAGGTGTGGTCTTGCTAGCTGCAGATAGTTTCTGCGACTGTGTGACATATGGAATTCTGGGAACTTTTCAGAGTGTGTAAAAATGACAATAGTCATGGTTGATGAAGAAATAAGAAGAAAAGAAATTAGATTCAGGGATCTCTTTCCTTTCCTTTCTCCCCTCGATCCTTCTTTTTCCCCTCTCCTATTTATGGCGAGGGGGTAGAAAGGGTGAAAAAAAGAGGAGAGAAGGGTGAAAGAAAGAAGAACCCACAAAGTAGCAAAGACTGGATACATAGAGTGCTGCTCTGAAAATACAGGGCTGAGGAGATGGCTTAGAGGTTAAGAACATTGGCTGCTTTGGGAGAAGGCCCAGGTTTGATTCACAGCAATTACATAGCAGCTCACAGCCATCTGTAACCTTAGTCCCCTGTTCTGACCTCTGCAGGCACTGCACACGTGTGGTCATATACATACAAGCAGGCAAAACACCCACACACATACAATAAGTTTAAAAAAGGAAATAAAATAAATACAAAGTCACCCTGCAGAGACCTCGTTCCCATAGACTCTCGTGCAGTGTGTGACACCTCTGTCCGTTCTGGTGTACCCTTTGTCATTATGTAATTAGCTATGCAGCTTACAAATGAGAAGTGAGTGTCTCAGATGCAAACAACCCTCCCATCGATGGATATAGTCTGAGTGATAGTTAGCATTTAAGGTGCACTAATTAATTTACAATAACTACTTTAAAATGTCTTCTGTCAGGATATATTTCATCTTATTGAGAAAGCCTTTGTGGGGGAGTGAGGGTCCCAGAACCTCATAGTTTGATGACCCAGCTCCTATTTTCTTTCCCAGGTATCAGAAAGAATTGACGAAAACATGGACAGGCTGAGAGTGAGCCTGTCCACCTGGGACGACGTTCTATCAAGTAGAGATGAGATTGAAGGCTGGTCCAATAGCTCTCTCCCACAGCTGGCGGAAAACATCAGTGACCTGAACAACAGTCTCAGAGCTGAAGAATTCCTGAAAGAACTGGAGGTAACTGACAATGTGTACACGTAGAGATTGGAGCACATCACTTTACAGAATGAGAAAAAAATTTCTAAGTCCATTCTGCTCTTTAAAGTTTATTAATTTTAATTTTTAAAACTTATTTATTCACTTTACATCCCAATAGAGGTCCCCCTCCCAGTGCCTCCTTACATGGCTCCTCCCCTATCCTCCCTCCCTTTCTCCTGTGGGAAGGGTGAGTTTCCCCAGGGTAACACCCGACCCTGGCACATTAAGTCACTGCAGAACTTGGCACATCCTCTCCCAGTGAGGCCAGACAAGACGGTTCAGTTACAGGAACTGACAGCTTCCACTCCAGTTGGGGAACCCCCATAAAGACCAAGCTGCACATCTGCTACATATGTGTGTGGGGGCTTAGATCCAGCCCATGCTTCCTCTTTTGTTAGTGATTCAGTCTGGGAGCCCCCAAGGGTCCAGGTCAGTTGACTCTGTTGGTCTTGTGGCATCACGATCCCCTTCCCATTCTACTCTCCAAAGTCACCAATGAATAAGACAAAAGTCACCTAACTTCAGCTGTTGATTTAAAACATTGATTAGGCTCTAGTTCATCAATTTTAAAAAATGTTTCATACTTGGCTCTGGTATTAGTGACCTTTCCATGGCTGTGTTAGAATATGCGAACAGAAATCAGCTTTGGAGAGAAAGGGTTTGTTTAGGCTCACAGGTCCAAGAAGCAGCAGAGGCAGCATGGTGGCAGAAGGTGTGAGGGTGGCCGGCCACAGTTCATCTTTACACGGAAAGTAGACAGAGAAGTCGGACAGTAGGGCTACAGTGTTAACTTCCCCATTAACATATTTCCTCCAGCAAGGCATTCTTTTTTTTTTTGGTTCTTTTTTTCGGAGCTGGGGATCGAACCCAGGGCCTTGCGCTTCCTAGGTAAGCGCTCTACCACTGAGCTAAATCCCCAGCCCCCCAAGGCATTCTTTTAAAGCTTCCATGATCTTGCCCACACCCGCGGATCCCGGCCCGCAGCAGCTCTCTGCTCCCAAACCCCGTGGGAGAGAGACCTCACCGCCTGATCAGGTGGGCACTCCTGAGGCTGCAGAGAGGAGGAGACCACCAACACTGCCCACCCCTGCCCACATCCCTGGCCCAAGAGGCAACTGTATAAGGCCTCTGGGTTCCCGTAGGGGAGGGCCCAGGAGCGGCAGGACCCCTGCGCCTAAGACACCGCCGGAACCTGAAGGAAACAGACCGGATAAACAGTTCTCTGCACCCAAATCCCGTGGGAGGGAGAGCTAAACCTTCAGAGAGGCAGACACGCCTGGGAAACCAGAAGAGACTGCACTCTGTGCACATCCAGACGCCAGAGGAAAACACCAAACGTCATCTGGAACCCTGGTGCACAGAGGCTCCCGGAAAGAGCGGCGCAGATCTTCCCGGTTGCTGCTGCCGCGGAGAGGACTTAGGCAGTACCCCACGAGCAAACTTGAGCCTTGGAACCACAGGTAGGACCAACTTTTCCCCTGCAAGAAACCTGCCTGGTGAACTCAAGACACAGGCCCACAGGAACAGCTGAAGACCTGTAGAGAGGAAAAACTACACGCCCGAAAGCAGAACACTCTGTCCCCATAACTGGCTGAAAGAAAACAGGAAAACAGGTCTACAGCACTCCTGACACACAGGCTTATAGGACAGTCTAGCCACGGTCAGAAATAGCAGAACAAAGTAACACTAGAGATAATCTGATGGCGAGAGGCAAGCGCAGGAACCCAAGCAACAGAAACCAAGACTACATGGCATCATTGGAGCCCAATTCTCCCACCAAAGCAAACACGGAATATCCAAACACACCAGAAAAGCAAGATCTAGTTTCAAAATCATATTTTATCATGATGCTGGAGGACTTCAAGAAAGACATAAAGAACTCCCTTAGAGAACAAGTAGAAGCCTACAGAGAGGAATCGCAAAAATCCCTGAAAGAATTCCAGGAAAACACAATCAAACAGTTGAAGGAATTAAAAATGGAAATAGAAGCAATCAAGAAAGAACACATGGAAACAACCCTGGACATAGAAAATCAAAAGAAAAGACAAGGAGCTGTAGATACAAGCTTCACCAACAGAATACAAGAGATGGAAGAGAGAATCTCGGGAGCAGAAGATTCCATAGAAATCATTGACTCAACTGTCAAAGATAATGTAAAGCAGAAAAAGCTACTGGTCCAAAACATACAGGAAATCCAGGACTCAATGAGAAGATCAAACCTAAGGATAATAGGTATAGAAGAGAGTGAAGACTCCCAGCTCAAAGGACCAGTAAATATCTTCAACAAAATCATAGAAGAAAACTTCCCTAACCTAAAAAAAGAGATACCCATAGGCATACAAGAAGCCTACAGAACTCCAAATAGATTGGACCAGAAAAGAAACACCTCCCGTCACATAATTGTCAAAACACCAAACGCACAAAATAAAGAAAGAATATTAAAAGCAGTAAGGGAAAAAGGTCAAGTAACATATAAAGGCAGACCTATCAGAATCACACCAGACTTTTCGCCAGAAACTATGAAGGCCAGAAGATCCTGGACAGATGTCATACAGACCCTAAGAGAACACAAATGCCAGCCCAGGTTACTGTATCCTGCAAAACTCTCAATTAACATAGATGGAGAAACCAAGATATTCCATGACAAAACCAAATTTACACAATATCTTTCTACAAATCCAGCACTACAAAGGATAATAAATGGTAAAGCCCAACATAAGGAGGCAAGCTATACCCTAGAAGAAGCAAGAAACTAATCATCTTGGCAACAAAACAAAGAGAAGAAAAGCACACAAACATAACCTCACATCCAAATATGAATATAACAGGAAGCAATAATCACTATTCCTTAATATCTCTCAACATCAATGGCCTCAACTCCCCAATAAAAAGACATAGATTAACAAACTGGATACGCAATGAGGACCCTGCATTCTGCTGCCTACAGGAAACACACCTCAAAGACAAAGACAGAAACTACCTCAGAGTGAAAGGCTGGAAAACAACTTTCCAAGCAAATGGTCAGAAGAAGCAAGCTGGAGTAGCCATTCTAATATCAAATAAAATCAATTTTCAATTAAAAGTCATCAAAAAAGATAAGGAAGGACACTTCATATTCATCAAAGGAAAAATCCACCAAGATGAACTCTCAATCCTCATCTTCGATTGGTTTATATACAAGTGTGCAATTTCTAGGCTTGAAAGTAAAATGATGTTATCTGGTGCTGGATAGAGGAGACTTATTTTTTATTATGGCAGCTTGCTATTTTTGTAACATGATGATTTGGTTGAACACAATAAAGTACAGTAGTAACTGATCTCCCCTTCTTCCTGGATGAGTGAGGAGATGATTAAATGTTGATGTCAGCATCCTTGAGCATATTCAGATGAGCTTCTGCTTCTGTTGAAAAGGATGCTGTGTTTGATTGTGGTCCGAAGCTTTGAAGCACTACTTGGCATCTCCTTCCTTGGAGGTCTCACTGTTTAAACGTAACAGATTTGATAGCTTGTTGGTAAGGTGAGGTCCAGCTTGTCTCCACTAGGTCATCTTCATGTGAATCCGGTGGTTATACGGTTTTGTTCTAGGGATATTTCATTTTTTTAATAACGGTTTTAGCTGACATTCATGGAGAGAATGAATCCTTAGAACTGTGCCACTAGTGAAAGGAAATCCTGTCTAGAGTATGTTTCTTTACAAAGCTGTGTCACACCATCCTTTGGGCCCTCTGCTGGAAAAGTAGAATCAAGTCTCAAATAATGCCTTTTAAATTGTATCCTCTAGTATTATAGATGTAGGACAGTACTGTATCATACCTCTGTGGATGTAAAATAGCTTGTACCTGCTTTATGATACGTAGTAGTGACCGTGCTTTATCAGAGCTGTTTTTAATGATGTTGCTCAGAATGTTTTCTTTCCAGATGATGATTGAGAAGCTAAATGGTGCCAGGTACCACAAGAGTAACAGAACTGTGCTGTTTTCTCAGGTTTTGTTTTTTTACTTTTTTTTTTTAATGGAGTGTGCTGGATGTCTCTACAGTTTTGTTCAGATGACTGCAGAACCTGGAAAAGCTGTTGCTGCTGTTGATGCATAACACACTGCTATTATTGGTCTTTTTATATAAATATAAATATATATATATATATACAGATGTATAATTTGAATTTTTTGAAACTTTAGCTGTGCTGTCAACTTTGGAAAAAAGTATCCCCGTTCACTGTGTTGAGTTGGACTGTACAGAAATTAACAGCCATAATGGTCTAGAAATGTTGAACTTAAGTTTTTTCCATTTGTACAGGGGTAACACACTGTATTAAATATGTAAGGTCTTATCTACGTGGGTTTGATTACAAAAACTAATAAAGTATTCTCTAAATTAAAAAAAAAAAAGAAAAAAAAAGCTTCCATGATCTTTCCAAAAACAGTGCCAACAAATGGTCATCAAGTCTTCCAATATATAGCATTTGGGGACATTTTTCATTCAATCCATATCAAGGAACTTCAAACATTAGTACAAAAAAATTTCATAAACTGTCCATTTATTCTGATAATATGGTACCTTCCTTTGTGAAACCCAAATAGAAAATGGTTGTAACCTTTTGCACCTATTGTTCTTCATTCAGAACAAAACCATGTCTTTGACTGAGAACCTACATTGTGCTGTGGTTACATTTGGTGCCATGTTATACTTTATTTATGGCAATAGAAGGAAATTAGAGTTAGAAAGTGCGTGACCTTTTTAAACTGCCCTGGCTTATTTTAAACTATTTTCAATCCCGTGCACTGCCCTGATTTTGAAACTCATTCATGGCTAGATTCTGGTGATTTGATACAACCTGAGTCAGCTGGGTCAAGGGCCCCTCCACTGAGGAATCACTTCCGTCAGACTGGCCTCTGCAGCATTTCCTGATCAATGACATGCAGGAGGGGCTATCCCTGAACAGGTGGCTCTGTATGAACGAACAGGCTGTGGGGAACCAGTCAGCGAGCATCCATCATCCATGCTTCTTGCCTCTTCTGCTTGAGTTTCTGCCCTCACTTCCCTCAGTGATAGATTTCCTCTCCATGTTGCTTTTGGTCATGGTGTTTATGACAGGTAAAGTATTTGCTGTGTATGCATAAAACCCTGATCTTAAAACCCCAGACCTCTCCTGAAAGCCTGTGGTCTGTCTAGAATCATATCTCCAAGAACCAGTGGCCAGCCTGGGATCCTGAGAGCATGCTGGCTAGTCAGACTAGCTAGACCAACAAATTCTAGGCATAGTGAGAGACCCTGCCTCTCTGCATAAGATGGAGAGTGATTGAGGAAGATACTCAGTGTTGACCTCTGTGCTTCACACATATGTGCACAGAGCAACAGATAGTGCACACAATTTTAAAAATGTTCAGTGGCAATTAGGCCATTACTAAAAATTAGAGAGCTATTTCAAAAGGTATGTAATTGACTGTCCTCTTGGTAAGGGAAGAACCTATTCCCTTTCTGTAGCCTGGTGCATGGCACAAACAAAGACTCAGATGAATGTGGTTTGATTTAAATGGACTGCCGGTGTTACCTAGCATCTCTAACTCAAATAGGTTGTGAGAGATTTTGTAATCTAGTTTCAATTTCTATGGCTTTCAGAACTCAAGAAAACTATTCAGATTAAACATCCAGACATAATGAAGAATCCCAAGGTCTTTTTAGTTACTGTGCTGGAGTCATGTGGCAGGCTCATAAAAAGTAGTTGTTAGGAATTGTGTAAGTCAACATTCAACACAATCATTTTTTTTAAGAAAGAGAAAAACGTGAGCTGGAGAGTTGGCATGGTGCTTAAAAGCATTGGCTGCTCTTCCGGAGAACCTGGGTTCAAGTCCCATTATCCATATGGTGGCCCACAATTTTCTGTAACAGTTCCAGAGGAACTGACCCCCTCTTCTGGCCTCTATAGGAACAGTACATGCTCATGATGTGCAGACAGACCTACATGCAGGCAAAACCCCACAATATAAAATACTAAACAAACAAACAACTCAGTTGACTGACTGGAGCCATGGCTTAATGGTAAGAGTATACTTTGCTCTTGCAGAGGACCCATGTTGGTAGGTTCACAGCAACATGTACCTCCAGGAGGATCAAATGCTTCTGACTTCCACAGGTCCCTGCACTCATGTGCACATACACAAATATACAAACAAGCACACATGCACACACATGCACATGTTTGTGCACACAATAAAAATGTGTACACATACACACAATTTTAAAAGTAAAATAAATATTTTTAAAAAATAGTTGTAGGACCTGGAAAGATGACTCTGGCTAAGCATACCTGAGACTTTTTTAGAGGGCCTGGGCTCAGTCCCCAGCACCAACATAGCATCTCACAACCATTTGTGCCTGCAGCTCCTGGGGATCAAGTACTTTCTCTAGCCTGAATGGACACTAGACAGGCATACACAGCACATACATACAAGCAGGCAAAACACTCAAATATATTTTTAAGAGCGTAATTGTAACTAAACTTACAGTTAAATCCTATTGCAAACAAAATTAATGAATGGTCAAAATTTATCATCTTTGCCAGGTGTGATGGCAGACCAAACCTTTTATTACAGCCTTTGAGAGGCTGAGACAGAGAGATGGCTACAAGTTTGAGGCTGGCTTAGTCACACAGCAAGACCATGTCTCAAAAACATCATCGTCTATTAATACTTATCACACTCAATAACATTCTGTAAGCCTTTGGACTCATGATGTCTGTTACATCTGCAGCAGACACCAGGCATGCCATGAAATGTGGTGCCATTCTACCGTGTGCCTTCCTGCTCCACAGAGATAGTGACAACATACTTAGAGCCTGCATTAGTGGTAAATACTGCAGCATGGGTTTTTGTAGGACAGGAAATAACCAAATCAGCCTTCTTTTGCTGACTGTAGAAACTACTGCCTTTGTCCCTCAAGCCCTTACCCAGTGTGGCAAGGTTGAGTCTCCCTGAGATAGGCTTTCTGTTGCTGACATGTGACGTACCAGGTAGTAGATCAGTGTGCTGGAGCCAACCTCGTACCCTGTCCTTCCTGCTGCTGGGCCTTTCTTCCCACCAGACTTGAAATGAGTGCAGCTCAGCAGGAGAGTTCTCTAAATGCCTGGCTGTTTCTGTAAAAGGTCTCTAGGCCTGACAGTGAATTGTTTTCTGAGCTTAAGTTATTGGAGACTGTGTTCACAAAGCACTAAATTCTGTCATTCAAGCTGAGGGGGCTCTTTTATTGAATATTCCTTTGCAGCTCAAAACTGTGCAGTTTATGAGTATCTTTGCTCAGTGATGATTCTTGGTTTGTATGTTAACTGTTGACGTGAAGAATGGGAAGTAACATATCAGATGCCAAAAGTATTTCTGCTCAAGGTCCTGTAATATTGATTTGAAGTGTGTCTTCTGAGTACTGCTGACAGTACTTTTATAACTGGGCAGTCCTGAGGCATTTGTATAGCATGCTTCTGTAAGGCCTTAATGTTGCCATAGTAACTGGTAATAACACTGCTAATGAAGAAATAACAGCCTGGTGGACATCGTTACTGACTCAACACTCTTGGTTAGTGCTTCATTTTTTCCGGGGATCTTTTTCTCCAATAAAAGAGGGTGGGGAAGAAAGAAATTCCCACATCTCCCCTCTTATTCAGAGTGAACTTAAATGGTAACATTTTCCACTCTTGTGAAAAAGTAGAAGAGATTTTCTAAAGACTGCTTAACACTTGCATCCTGACAGCTCTCAGTATGAGAGGCCAAGCGTAGCCAGTCCGTCTTTGGACTACTGATATCTTTTCCCTGTCTTTGCTTTCATAGTCTGAAGTTAAAAACAAAGCCTTAAAATTGGAAGAATTGCATTCCAAAATCAACAACCTTAAAGAACTAACGAAAAACCCAGAAACACCAACAGAACTTCAGGTAAGTGTGAAGTCAGATGATTTTTCTAATAAATACCAATCTGTTACATCCTCGCTCAAAATACAAGATGTATGTGCATGTGTGTACCCCTCTCTCTCTCTCTGTGTGTGTGTGTGTGTGTGTCTGTGTCTGTGTGTGTGTGTGTGTGTGTCTATATTACCATAATTCCTGGCAAATGTGAATTTTTTCACATATAGGGGGTTAAACATTAACATCAATAGAATTCAGTGTGCCAATACACTTGTACATTTACAATTCAAGCATTATTATGTTATTATAAGAGTAGTTTTCCCTATTGAATTTTGGGTGCAGTATCAACCTGAATGTTTCTTGGTACACTTGATACAAGAATAGACCCCCCCCTTAATAAATATGTGGTCTTACTAATAATATGTTAATTCATTTAGTAACTGGGCCTGAGGACAGGGTCAGGACTGCCAAGGACCCTTCATAGCCCTGCAGATGATCCCAGTCCCAAGAACTATGAGGCAGGTCGGTGGGATCTGGGTTGGCCAGGGAACCTGGGCTACTCTAGTGTCTGAGCCCTAGATGCACCCAGTGTGGTAAGACCCAATGTGGCTGACAGCCTCGCTAGCTCCTTCCTAACATCTCTGGAATACCTTTACCTATGGTGGGGGAGGGTAAGTTTCTGGATTATTCTCTCTTCTTATACCATTGCCATGGACTTTCTCTTTAACTGACTAGCCATGTTTGGCCCTGATCTCAGACACATATGGGAATGTTGGGCATTTCACCCAAAGCAAAGGAAATGACATTCCTATTTACAGCGGGAATAAAAGGGGATGGCAATTACTGTCACATATATTTGGAACCTTGGCTATTGCAGAGTGAGGATTTAGCAAGGATTTGGGGTGCGAGCTACTATTGTTCTGAATCTCTCCTTCTCTTTCTCTCTACTTGTGCCATTCCACCCCAAGGGGGTCTGGTGATATGTCTTAATTGTCCTCAAGTATCAGGAAAAAGATTTCTGCCACACCACTTAGAGTGCAGCATAATTTGTCCCTTGCAGCTGGCAGCCACCAGCCTCTGGTTTCAAAACCCTGCCAGGCAGGCTGGCTGACTTCTGATGTTTTTGCCAAAGAGTTAAAGGCTTTGTGTGGGTGGCCAGCATCTCAGCAGCAGTCCTGGGGGTTTGGGGGAGGGGGAGTGTGTGCCAGCATATAAGCTCAACCCTAAAGTTATGGTTGAAGGAAGAGACCACCCTTAGCCACAGTGCAAGGGCAGCTGGTTTGTCTAAGAAGGCTTTTCAGGGAATGAACCAAGAGATGCCTTGGGCTGAGAAAGGAGAGAGTAAAGAGGCAGGAAAGAGTATACTTTATACTCAAGCTCATCTAGGGATCTTCAGCTGGAGGATTTCAGCAGTACGGGCATCCTCAGGAAAAAAGACCCACAGACCAAGAGAAGCAGGGGCTGTGAGAGGCAGCTCACACTCATCCAGGGGTCTTCAGTTCAGAATGGCTCTCCCAACCCCTGCCCCTCCCCTACAGGCCTGTGGAACTTCCAGCTGTGCCAAGCAGGGAGAGAAGCACACAGCAGAGCAAGAAGAAAAGACTCTCTTAGCTCCTTGCTCCCAGCTGCTCTGAGCTAGGAGTTAAAAAAATACAACAAACCTTTATGTTTGCTTATTTTCCCAAATAGCACAGATCTTTGAGTTGTGAAATTAAAGCCATTTTTTAGTTTGGAGTTCTTATAAGTCCCGTTATTAGCTTAGGATACACACACGCACACACACACACACACACACACACACACACACACACACACACACACACACAAATCAACTTTCCTGAAATAACTCCTCCCAGGAGTAGAAAACAAATAGCCTGACTGCACATCTTAAAGGATTAAATTGCTTCATCATTAAATCCTATGGTGGGTTTCCTCCAATCAGAGTCGAATCCAGGCAGGCCCGTGTGCATCTTCCTTGTGGAGAATTAACAGCAGACTTTCAGCCCAGTTTTTCTTTGACGATGTGATCTTCTCTTCCCTGGAACCTCCATCGAAACCACACTCATCGGACAGCAGGCTTAGCTGTGACTCTGTTCTTTTCCTTTATTCACCATGGTTGGCAGCCCACACTCCCTGGCTTCCCGTCCTGGGAAAAGCTATTAGTATTGGAGCAGCTTCCATGGTGAGCCTAATGTGTTCTTGATGGAGTTACTCGTAAACAGAATTCCTAGCCAGTGAGTGTGCTTTCCGTCCTCCCAAATTTTCACGAAATTGAGCTTTATATTTAGTTTATAGAAGCAGACTTAAGGCAGAAGCTGGAACATGCCAAAGAAATTACCGAGGAGGCAAAGGGAACCCTGAAGGATTTCACGGCTCAGAGTACCCAGGTGGAGAGATTTGTCAAGGACATCACAGCGTGGCTGGTCAATGTGGAGGAATCATTGACGAGATATGCCCAAACCTATACTTGTGAAGGGCTGAAAAAAGTCAAGGTAGGTCAAAAACTAGCTTTCATTGTTTCCTCCTGAAATCTATATTCCTTTCTGTAAAAGGGTGAAGCCTATGGAAATCCTGTTTGACTTCGTATCAGTTTTTTAAAGAATTATTTATTTTATGTGTATGAGTACATTATAGCTGTCTCCAGACACACCAGAAGAGGGATCTCATTACAGATGGTTGGGAGCCACCATGGGGTTGCTGGGAATTGAACTCAGGACCTCTGGAAGAGCAGTCAGTGCTCTTAACTTCTGAGCCTTCTATCCAGCCTGACTTTGTATCAATTTTCAAGCTTGAACCTCAAATAGTTTTTCATTGCTTAACTATCTTTGTATTTAGTTTGAACATGCTCATCTGTAGAACTCTGATTTTTTTTTAAATGAGGAAATCATCCTGTCTTCTCTTTATGTTAACAGATGATAATTCCACTCAACTGTTTGTAAAGAGTATGCATTTCAACATTGTTCTTTTGAAAAAGATCTCCCCCTCCCTCTCCCCCTCCCTCTCCCCCTCCTTCTCCCCCTCCCTCTCCCCCTCCTTTTCCCCCTCCCTCTTCCCTCCTTCTCCCCCTCCCTCTCCCCCTCCCTCCATCTCCGTGTGTGTGTGTGTGTGTGTGTGTGTGTGTGTGCGCGCACACCCATGTAAGCTACTGAGTCCATTTAGTATTGATCATATATATACACATTTAGGGATGACCACCTGAGACTGGATAACCTATCTGGGAAGCTGTCCCCAGAGAAGATTGATTCTCCCTCTCTTGGCAGCCATAGATTTCCTGTAGCTCTTTGTCTAGGCATGAGGCCTTGTGAGAGTCCTTCCATCCATGCTGAGATGCTAACTGCTATTGTACATATCTTGTTTAGGTGATAAGATTTCATAGGTACAGATCTTTACCATATATAGAAGGTGATTTTCAATCCAACCTACAAGTATGCACAACTGAGGAGACTCGAACGTTATTAATTTCAGACCTTAAAAACATACCAGGTGAACTATTGAAGTATTTCTCTTGAATGGGATGAGCATCCTTCACAGTGTACTCTCATCATGTAGGACATACGGAAAGAACTTCAAAGTCAACAAAACAACATCATCTCCACTCAAGAAGTTCTCAACAGTCTGTGCCGGAAGCACCACTCGGTGGAGTTGGAGAGCCGGGGCCGGGCAATGACTGGGCTAATAAAGAAGCATGAAGCCACAAGCCAACTGTGCTCCCAAACCCAGGCCAGCATACAGGACTCTCTGGAAAAACACTTCAGTGGTGAGCTGAAGGGCTTTTTGTCTGAATCATCTGTTTATGAGGAGAGGTTTGGACCAAACGCTGCTCAGAAACTGCCAGCCGAAGTTGGAGCAAACCTAGTCAGATGAATGTTTCAAATTCACGTGTGGTCTCAGATTTGGGTAACAAAGGTTCTGTTACAGATGCACTAACTTTTTGGAGAATGTCCCCTCTCTAGAACATGAATCTAGCCGGTTTTGTTGCTTCTGAATTATATCTGGCTCTTGTACATAGGAGCTAACACATGTGAAGAACTACCTCCATGTTTTCATGCTAGGATAACGTGTTGCTCTACACATGGATGTTAGAAGCATAGCAATAACAGTCAGATGGTTCAGAGACTTCCAACTCCCCATTTCTGCATCTGAGAAGCTGTTTCCACTCTGATGTGGGAACATCATTCTTATTTTGGTCCATCTTTTCTAAGTCAGTGTAGTAAAGAAAATGGCTCCTGCTGAGGTCATAAAGAAAAGGTTTCTTTCGGGGTGTGGGGGTAACTAGCTTACTGTTCAAGCATGAGGAGCTCAGTATGGATCCCCTGCACCCTATAAAAAGCTGATGGAGGTGGCACATGTCTGTTTGCTTAGTGCTGGAAAGGAAGAGATGAACAGATCCCTGCAGCTCACTAGACAAATAGTCTAGCTGAATATATGAACTCCAGGTTTACTGAGGAACTCAATCAGAAAAAATAACATGTTGGAGAGAAAAAGAGGAAGACAGCCTGCTGCAGACTTTGACCTCCACACACATCCACACACATGCACAAGCACATGTACACATGTACACGCACACACACATACACACACACACACACACACACACAATGTGCACACACAGGAACTTGTGCATACATATATTTAACACTTTTGAGCCCGTGTCTCCCAAGATTCTTGAAACGAAGTGGGACTCAAGCATTCCTAGTGCTCTATTACTTTTCAGTCTCTTTGAGGTAACTTCTCCATTCTGCCATAAATATTCATGGCTACAGATCACACTATAGCATTTTCTATATTATTGTTTTATTTTTGGAGTGTTTTAAAAAAGCAGGAAGGAAAGAGCAGGAATGGAGAAATAATCTCTTTGCAACTGTCCTAGGATCTCGCTCAGCATTTTGGATTTATCTATCCTTTTTTGAATTTTCAAAAGGTTCTATGAAAGAATTCCAAGAATGGTTTTTAGGAGCAAAAGCAGCAGCCAGAGAATCTTCTAATCTAACTGGTGACAGCCAAGTTCTCGAAGCCAGGCTCCATGATCTTCAGGTAGGGGTGTTGATATCCTTATATGGATGCTGTGATGCTGTGGTGCTGATGTGGATGCTGTGGTCCTGATGTGGATACAATGGTGCTGATATGGATGCTGTGTTGCTATGGTGTTGATGTGGATGCTGTGGTGCTGATATGGATACAGTGAGACTATGGCGTTGATGTGGATGCTGTGGTGCTGATGTGGATACAATGGTGCTGATGTGGATGCTGTGTTGCTATGGTGTTGATGTGGATGCTGTGGTGCTGATATGGATGCTGTGTTGCTATGGCGTTGATGTGGATGCTGTGGTGCTGATATAGATGCTGTGTTGCTATGGTGTTGATGTGGATGCTGTGGTGCTGATATGGATGCTGTGTTGCTATGGTGTTGATGTGGATGCTGTGGTGCTGATATGGATGCTGTGTTGCTATGGTGTTGATGTGGATGCTGTGGTGCTGATATGGATACAATGGTGCTGATATGGATACAGTGAGGCTATGGCGTTGATGTGGATGCTGTGGTGCTGATGTGGATACAATGGTGCTGATATGGATACAGTGAGGGTATGGCATTGATGTGGATGCTGTGGTCCTGATGTGGATACAATGGTGCTGATATGGATACAATGGTGCTGATATGGATGCTGTGGTACTGATGATGCCCTTCCTTACCCCAAACATACCACACCCTGTGCCAGAGTCAGACCGTTTCTTTGTCTGAACCTTATGATTTTGGTTCATCTTTTCTTCTTCCCACCATGGAGTTGGGCTGTTGAGTCAGAAGTGGTTAGGCAACAAGAAAAGTCATAGAGAAAACAAAAGCAAGTTGGAAAGCGTCTATATCCTCTCCTCTTCATTTCTAACTGGCCATTCTTTAAAGTCATTCAAAATGAAACTTAATTTTAATTTTTGTAACACCAAAACCATAAATACTTTCTACCACTATTGAGGAACTTCTAGGCGTTGTTTGTTGTCTGACTTTTAAAGGAAAAACATACCTTGTGTGCTCTTCTAGCTTCCTAACTTGGTGTCTAAGTTTAGAAACAATAATGGCAATTACAGGTTATTTGGGTTTTATTGACTAAGGAAAATATATGCATCTAGGAAGGTGGCTACTGTAAAGATGAACTTTCAGAAAAATAGATTCAAGTGAGGTTTTCGCCAAGTTTTTATAGATGCTTATCTGAATGCAGCACAATGCATTGTAAAACCAATGTTAATTTTAAAAAAATCAGTGAGACCCATTGTGGTGGTGCAAGCCTGTGATTCCAGCCCTCAGGATGTTGACACAGGAGGGCCTAGGTTTAAGGCCAGGCTATACTCCATAGCCCACCCCCACCCCAATTCTCTGTTAAGGTCCATGAGAATCATATGGCCCATTGGATGATAAAATACTGTCAATAAATCACCATATTGAGAATCAAGTTATTGTTTCATGCACAGGGCTGGCTTTGCAAAAGGGATGGTAAATTCAGACTTGGCATTATCCTCCACTTTGTGGAATTCCACACAGAAAAATCATGGTGACAAGTGAAGGAACATTCTGGAATTCAAAGGAGACATGACTAGCATTTAATTCTGGGTTTCCCTTCTTTTGTGGAAGGCCAAACGCAGATCTTCCAAAGAAGAGGTACACGCAAACAAAGGAAGGCCCTGTCCTGAGGATGGACTTTGTGCAGAGTAGAGAAGAGAGGGAAGATACAACGTAGCTGTCTGGATACAGAACTGTTACACTAGCCACCTGCGGAGGTGGGAGCAGGAGCTAGCACACTGTGACATTAACAATAGGAAACCATTGAGAATGGAATGCTGATGAGAATCTATTCTAATCCAGCATAGTGTTTTCAATTTCTAATTTCCAATTGCTCTCCTGGCATGCACTGCCTCAATCAGGAGCCCCCATTGTTTCCAACTGCATGCATCCTTCTCAACCTAGCCTTGTTAGCCTTTCCCTCTATGCCTTCTTTCCCCTCACTTTATTGTCTCAGCTCAGCATTGCAATGAAGAATCCCATTTATAACAGTACCTTTCTCTATTACCTTGATATCCAGGGTGTTCTGGATTCGTTCAGTGATGGGCAGAGCAAGCTGGATGCGGTGACTCAGGAAGGACAAACATTGTACGCACATCTGCCCAAGCAGATCGTAAGCAGCATCCAGGAGCAAATCACAAAAGCCAATGAAGAATTCCAAGCTTTTCTGAAACAATGCCTTAAAGACAAGCAGGCTCTCCAGGACTGTGTTTCGGAGCTGGGGAGGTAGGTTATTACAAGAAATGTGGGTTTTACCACACACAGAAAGGCTTCTCAAACACTTGGTGGGGACCACTCATGTGAAGACACTAGTATTTGAACGGTGAGCTAGAATTATAACGAATGTTGACCTGCCTTAAGCACTGGGCTAGCCCTAATAAAATAGTCGATGGCTACTTCTAAAGGTCTCATTTGGCTTTATTTCTTATGTAGAAAAAGTAAAGTGAGGAATTATATCCACTGGCAATTCCAAACGACCTGGCTGTAGGCTGCTTCGAACAGTTCGGCTAGCTCAGGGTGTTAAAACCAATTCCTTTCCCATTGCATTTCCTTCTGTGGGAATAATCTTGGTTAGGAAAGCAGCTATTGAATGTCATAGATTAAGATTCCAAGCAGGTACGCATATACACAGTCACAAGCACATGCACACTCCCATGTACACATTTCCAGACTCTTTACAAAAGCTCCTTGTTGAACTCTATGAGTTTAACATTCATGAGGCTTTAATTGCTGCAAAGAAGAAGTTGTAACCTCAGCTGCTGGACGGTAGTACTGAGGCACCCTGGGAGTTTTCTAAGACATCATTCTTTTTCTTTAGCTTTGAGGATCAGCACAGAAAGCTGAACTTATGGATCCACGAAATGGAGGAGAGGTCAAACACAGAAAACCTGGGGGAGAGTAGACACCATATTTCCGAGAAGAAGAACGAAATCCACAAAGTCGAGATGTTCCTGGGAGAACTCCTGGCTGCCAGGTACGGTGTGGAACCAGAGCAGGCTGTTGATTTGCCCGCATATCTTGGGCTGGTTGGTTACTCGCTTGGTTCTTGGCTAATTTTACTGGTTGCTTGTCCGTAGTGGTCTCGTCTGTTCCTGAATATCTCAACTACCGGACTGTATTCCTTTTGGCCACGTGGTAAACTGCTAAAAGTGTGGGCGTGGTTTCCGCTTCCTTTGCTCAAGAAGTTAGGTTGCTCCCTTATCTAACAGGTTTAGCTCTTAGAGATTTTATTAAGAAAACTGCACTTAAGCTGGATGTTGGCTGTGCATGCCTTTAATACCAGCAGTCAGGAGGCAGAGGCAGGTGGATCTCTGTGAGTTCAAGGCCAGGCTAATCTACATAGAGGGTTCCAGGATAGCCAATGCCACACAGAGAGACCCTGCCCCGACTCCCCCAAAAAACAAAGTAAAACAACAAAACTTCACTTCCCTTTCTGGAATTACCTTGAGTTTGTTACTACCAGAAGAAGCTGACATAATTAAAGAAAACTACACCCCTGTCCTCAACTCCCATACATGCCTTCCCACATTGTAGGTTCCAACTCTATCCTGTGGCCACTAGGTCTGGCTCTCGCTCAGTCCCTCTCCTCTGCAGTCTCTTCAGTGGTGCCCTGGCTCCTCCCCTGAGTAAAGTCCCCTTATCTTTTAACACTACTGCCATCTGCAACATTTTCCTCCTTATGCTCTGGCTCCACTCCTAAAACTTTCCCATTTTCCTCAATGGCAAGGTCAAAGGCTTTCCAGTGAGTACAGCTTGGTCTAGAACTTGGGCTCCTTACTGAGAGCCCTGAAGAACAATGCTTGTCTATGAGGCAGGAAACAGCAGAGCCCACCTGCTTGATCAAACAAATTACTGAACTCATAGTTGGAGCAAAAACTGCAGAATTCACACCACAGTCCTCCATTTCCACTGACTCCTCTCTTTGGTCCAATGTGCCAGTCCTTTTGTCTTGAAGAAAGGAAACGCACAGCAGAATTCATGTCATGACTAAAATCCCCCACAGTATCTGTGGAGCAGAGATCAAAACCCATGAGCATCCAATCACATGAAATGGGTGTTACTTTATCTAACCTGCTCGCATCCTTCCCCAGTTTGGATCGGCTCTCAATTACTCACAATGTAGTGCAAAGTAGATGTTATGAACTGGCTCTTGTGCTGTTGATCAGTGAATAGAGAGAAGGAGAAAAGTCTGTGTGTGTTCTGTATAGACAGGATTATTTAAAATACAGATTCAGTACATTGCTGCCGGAATCTGCAGGTGTGAAACCCAAAGATAGGTACCACAGCCACAGTACTTGTTGGCACTCCAGTTTGATAACTCTTGAGACCGGCCCCTGCCATGCTTTGGTTCCATCTCTGGGCATCTTTCAGGAACTTCAGTTCCATCTCTTGCCATCTTTCCATTCCAGTTGTCCAGGAAAAATAGAAACATTTTGACAGAGTAAAAGAGAACAATAGCATCATTTTAAATATTTCCTCAAAATGAAACTGTATTTCCCTCTCCAGATCTTGACTCTTGTCTAGATACAATGTAACATAATCAAACCCACACCTGCCTTTCTTTTGTACTTTGCAGATGACTTCTCTTCTTGACTCCATTTCTTCACAGGCTGCTGTTCACATTTATCACTTTCTCCTGACGTCACTACTCTGAAACTGCACAGGAGGGAGTGGCCCATCACCACATTCATTGTCTCTTTGCACCTCTCATTACCCCCTCACCCTGTGCATAGTTATGAGTTCACATGGCAGCCGGAAGATGACATTAGCTGTTGTTCCTCTACAGCATTCACTTAATTGTTTAGGGGAGGTCTCTCACAGGCCTGCAACTCCTCAAGTAAACTAGACTCTCTGGCTACCAAGTCCTAGAGATACCACCTACCTGTCTCCACCTTGCAACATTAGAGTCTTAAGTGTGCACACTACCAGGCCTGGCCCTGATTGTTTACCTGATAATTGAAACATTTATAGGCACATCATTATTGAAGTGTCACTCTCTGGTATTCTAAGACCAGACGCTAAGTGACCTCCAGTGTTTCACTTGGGTCTTTCCTTACAAAGTGGCCACTTCCAGCAGCAGCAGTAAGCTCATCACACAGGCTCTCATGCTCTGTCACATCCCTTTGTTTTTGGGATCTCACTATGTAGACCAGGCTGGCCTCCAGATGACTGTCTTTCTGCCTCAATCTACCAAATGCTGGGATTTGGGGATGCATTCCCATACTGACCCAAGCCACCCTTATGCTTCTTTCATATGTGTACTTGGTCCTTCCAACCAGCTGGGCACTTTCTATCATAAAGTACCCAACTCTTCAAAAATTAGAGGGACATACCCTGTGGAAAAGGCATCAAGACCTGCGACTCAGGAATGCTAGCCATTCATTGAGGGAATCAATTAGGAGAGAAATATCTTATGTTGGTTATTATGTAACTCATAACAGGAATACTGTGTCCTGTAACTCACCTCTCTGCTCACTAAGAAGACTGATTATAAATATCTTAGTGTCTTGCAGAGGAGAAGCCATGTTGGATAACTGTATCTCAAAGATTCAAAAGATGCTATTACTGTTGCTCAGAAACAGCTAGAGTTGTAGATGGTACACAGTATGTCCTTTCTCTAGTATGTTCATATGTTCAACATTTGTGTGTGTGTGTGTGTGTGAGAGAGAGAGAGAGAGAGAGAGAGAGAGAGAGAGGGAGAGAGAGAGAGAAAGAGAAAGAGAGAGAGAGAGGTTTACGTATGTCTACACATATGCATGTAGAGGCTAGAGGTCAGCAATGAGAACCTATAGAAGTTATTTTCCCATTTTAGTATTTGAGACAAGATCCCTGCTAGGCTAACTAGCCAGAGAGCTCTAGGGACCCATATGTCTCTGCCTCCTCAGCACTGGGATTACAAGCATGTGTCAGCATGTCCAGAGTTTTACTTGGATTCTGGGGAATCTCCTCATGCATATGTGATGAGCATTTATACCAACTAAAACGTCCCTAACTACCCAGCAGTTCTGATCCAGAGAGCTCATTCCTGCCAAGCACCCAGACTTTCCCTGATGAATGTGAATTCTCTGGAAAGTTCAGGCTCCCTTGCCTGGAGTTTCCAAAAGGCTTTGAACTAAAGGGGATTGAATAGACAATAGTCAAAAGACACAAAATCCGCACTTGTGAGGAATATGAGAATTTGCTGTTTTTGTTTTGTTTTGGCTGAAGTTCTATTGAATGCACGTGAATGTAGCTAAAAATAGAAAGCCCTTTTTTTAAGATCCCTAAGAAAATAATTTTAAATGTTCCCACCATGGAAAATATGTGACCTAGTGAGGCTATGGATACATTAACCAGCTTGACTCAGCCACTACAGAGTGCTCATAAGCCTTTGTAAGCCGCACATTAACATAGTTACAAATTGTTGCTTTCTAATTAAAAAGGGGGAAAAAAAGCAGCTGCCAAGTTGCACTGGTTCCTCAGACCATTACACCCAAGCCAAGCAGAGGTTGAGAAATGTTTCCTCTGGAGCCAATTAACATAGCTCTAAAGTGTGAGCTATGTTCAAGTACACGTATGTTCGGTATTCAGGGTGTGCCAAACTCATTGACTTCTACCATGACATTTGAAGACAGCTCCCCACCTCTGCTGTCTCTGCCTAGCATTATGTTACGTCCTGGGAATGCAGATGGATGCAGGCGTCCTATCTTCTAGACAGTCACAGCCTGTAGGTGAGACATGATCAGAGAGTAAGACATGGAGTAAAGGGAAAGGAATCCTGCACACATCTCCTGCCTGTCTCTGATTGCTGTGGATATTGTCTAGGGATCAGATACCTGTGTACACTTGTGAAGAGGAAGCTCAGAAAGTAACAGGGAAGCAGAATTATAGTGGAGGAGAAATGTCAACTTTTGCTAATTACTTATTTTGTTGCTGAGACAAAATACTCCACAGAGGAAAGTTGGAGAAGGAAGGCTTGATTCTGGCTTAATGCTCAAGGAGTTGTAGTTCATCATGGTGGGAAAGATGTGGCAGTGGGGGCAGCCCAGCCCTCCTATCACACTGAATCAGCCAGCAGTCAAGAAGCAGAGAGTGAATGGGAAGTGGAGCCAGGCTGTAAAATGTAGAGGCTCACCCTGAGTGACAAATTCCCTCCAGTAAGGCTCCACCTCCCAAAAGTTCCCACACATTAACAGCTGCTGGGAACAGAGGATCCAAATCCTTGAGCCAGTGAGGGAGAGGGGCGGGGATACTTCACGTTCGACCTATAACTTCCACAGTGGAGCATGGGAGCTTTTCATACTTAGTCTCTCAAACAGGAATGGAAGGATGCTCTGGATGAGCTGAGCCCATGTTCTAGACTGAACTTCTAGAGAGATGTAGACTCCACCACTGGGATGGAGATAGAGACATGGATTCATATTCCCTGACAGTTGTTGACTACACTAAGAAGGCAAGGAGACAGCCTGGTCTCCAGCATCTTAATGTTAGAGTTATATCAGCCACAAGCTCTTGTCTGGTTCCTGATCCAATGTCAACAGTCATTTTTCATTCCCCTGGATCCAGAATCCTGGAACTAAAAAAAGAAATTCTGTTTGTTCAGAGAGTCCCTCGACAAGCTCTCCCAGAGAGGGCAGCTTCTCAGCGAAGAAAGCCACGGTGCAGGGAAGGGAGGCCGCCGGAGCACCCAGCTCCTTGCCAACTACCAGAACCTTCTCAGAGTAACCAAGGAGCGGCTGCGAGGCTGTCAGCTGGCCCTGCAGGAGCATGAGGCTCTGGAAGAAGCCATGCAGAGCATGTGGTCTCGGGTGAAGGATGTGAAAGACAGGTTGGCTTGTGCAGAGAGCACTCTTGGGGACAAGGAGACATTGGAGTGGCGATTGTCACAGATCCAGGTACGTGCAGCCCCCACAACTGCTACCCATTGCTCTGATTCGATGCACAAATCTAGAATTGGCCCCAGTCATCTGGGACATATCAAATGACAATGAGGGAGACGGGAGGAATGAATTAAAGACTCCAAGAAACTGTTCTCCAGCAAAGTACATTAAATACTTTATTACAAGTACTATGAGAATTGCTGTGATTATAGAAATAGTGGTTAGTAAGTGTGTTCCAAGAGGTTAGAGACCAGTGTGTGCATTGTTAGTGCAAATCATTGGTCTGGGCTGTGAGTGGAGGGACAGGGGCTCTTTGCAAACACAAGGCAGGCAGACTTCCAGTGGACCTGACTGTGAACAGTGGGAATCAACCAGGCAAAGAAGGGAGCAATTACCTTCTCTGAAGATGAGCCTGTTGCTTTAGTTAGTTTCATCACTGAAATCGGTCAACAAAATTGTAATGGTTGGCTGGTGGCCCAAAGTTTCCCTGGAATTCAAGCTGGTCTTTGGACCCCATACGTCTCATATCTAGCTTATATTAATCTAACCTGGTGTCTGTGTAAATTTACTGCTTTCATTTTTATGATGAGATATTCCACCTTGGTAGGGGAACAGGAAGTACACGGATAAGTGTGTGCATGCCTGTGCTACTATCATTCCTCAGGTACCAAACACCTTGGTTTTTGAGAGTCTCTCATTAGCCTGCATCTCCTGTAGCAGGCTAGGCTGGTCAGCCAGGAAGCCCTATATCTATCTCTCTCTGCCTCCCAAAGCTAAGAATGCATACCAGACCTCCCAGCTGTTTTTTTTAACATATTTACTTTATATCCCACTCACTGCCCACCTCCCAGTCACCACCACCCTCAATCCTGCCCCCTATTTCCCCTCCCCTTCTCCTCTGAGCAAGTGCCCTTCCCCCCAGATATCCCCCAACCTGATACATCAAGTCTCTGAGGGGCTAGGTGCATGCTCTCCCACTGTGGGCAGACAAGGCAGCCCGGCTAGGAGAACACATCCCCTACACAGGCAACATCTTTTGGGTTAGCCTCCTGTAGTTGTTCAGAACCCACATGAAGACAAATCCGCACATCTGCTGCTACACATGTGCAGGGAGGCCTAGATCCAGCCCACGTATGTTCTTTGGTTTGTGGTTCAGTCTCTGAGGTCCCCAAGGGTCCAGGTTTTTATGTGGCTTCTTTTATGTGGCTTCTGGAGATTAAACTCAGATTTTCATGCTTGCAAACTGAACTCAATTCAGACCTCATCCCCTTACTTCTAGAAGGCAGCCTTTGTGCATCATAGCACGTTTTCATATTTCCACTGACAGACATTTCCTTCTCTCCCCAATAGGACATTCTCCTTATGAAAGGTGAAGGAGAAGTGAAGTTGAATCTGGCCATTGGCAAAGGAGACCAGGCCTCAAAAAGCAGCAACAAGGAGGGTCAGCAGGCGATTCAGGATCAGCTGGAGACGCTCAAAAAGGCATGGGCTGACGCCATGAGTTCGGCCGTCCATGCACAAAGGTGCAAAAATCTTCCCTACGTGCATGTTTGCCCAAATAGAACCCAGTGGTGTCATAAACTCACAGTGCAGCATTTCGGCAGCCTGCTGTGGAATCGCTAAGCATATTATGTTTTGCCATGGGCAGGCGTTGCCTGTCTTTGCCTGTGTTATATTCCCCATGGGGCAGAGACTCCTGCTGGGACGTTAGTGTGTTTTACTTCTGTGTTTTCTTTTCAAAATCTGTTTGTCCATCTCCCCACAATCCCCAGCCTCCATCCAGCGTCTTTCATAGAAATCTTGCACATAATACAAGCTTGGGAAAAGGTCTCATTTTTAAGTCAAGAATATTTAAAATAATATTTAATAATAGGTCAAGTGATTCCTTATAAGCTCTTAGATGTTTAAAAGCATGTGCAGGGAATCATTGTCAGCAAATTATGTCGCAAATAACCACGTTTAGAGCATATGTCTATTCCTCACCCTAGAGTTATCATACCGTGGTGGTGATGTAGTGTGTGTGTGTGTGTGTGTGTGTGTGGTGTGTGTGTGTGTAGTTCTCCTGGTTATCACAATGATACAGATATCCAGGCGTTTAGTGGCTAAGCCTCAGAGAGCTGAAATTCAACAAAGTGAGGAATGTTCTCGTGTGTCCAATCATGAACCCATTCCAAAGTCTTTAGAGATGTTATATTTTGGTCTGATCCCACCCAGATGTGGAATCTCTAAAGGCAATCCAGTGAGGTTCATAGTAGTATGGTGATTGCCGGAGACCTGAGAGCATGTCAGGGAGGCAGAATGGGGGAAGGGATGCTCACTGTGTACAAATCTAGTTAGGTGAAAGCAAAAGAATCTGTCATGCCCCGTACACAGAAGGATAAGGAAAGATCACAAGGACGCAGCACACATTTCAGAGACCTAGAAGGAAACATAGTGGAAAGTCTCACCATAGAATAAACCTAGAGCTTTGTCAAAAAAGAATGTGCTTAGTGTGATTCAAACACATATCCACGTATTGAAATACAATATGGCCCCATTAATACGCACAGATTTCTGTGTCATTTAAAAATTAATCTTTGTTGATTGGAAAGCAAGAATGAAGATGAGAAAGGAAGGGAGGCCTGTCCTGTATCAGTTACTGATGAAGAGGTAGAGAAAAGAATTGTGTCCTCGTTTGTTATGAACGGAAGTCTTCACCTTTCCTGAGTCTCCTCTCAAGTTACCTGTGCATATCCAGCTGTCTTGTTGGATAAATAACTACCAGAGAATTAGATGAAAACACATCCCAGCACATCCTTATTCTGGAAGCTCTCTAAAGACTCCAGAAGCAGGTCCCCAAAGTGACCATGACAAACATATAAACAGAAGATAGTGTACCCCGGCAGGTCAGAAAACGCACAGCAGCTGTCTCCTACCATGCAGGAGGCGGCGGGGACACCTAACATCAGTGTGGGATTCGTTTGCCTGTTGTTTCCTGTTCTTGACTTTCACGGTAAGAGGAAGCAGCTTTCTAGGCGAGCAGGACATTGCATCTCTGTCATAACTCCCAGTGATCAGCAAAGGAAAGAATCAGATCCTCTGGGGCTCTCCGATTCTGTAGTAAGCTAGAGAGCATAAATAACTTTCCGGTGGTTGGCAATGGGCCAGCTTTCAGCTTTGTAGAACAGAATGGGGATGCAGGAGATTTTTTTTCTTCAGATGTTACAATCGAATGTTAAATCCAAGAAACAGATTCAGAGTCCTGACTCTTACTCCGGCAAGGAATCAAGTCTGAGGGCTACATGCTGTGCGGTTCCTCGCTGCAGGGATTATGGCAATGAACAATGGGCCAAAGCAGAATCCTTTTTGCCTGCTAGGAGATCAGAGCTGGGGAGAAGTACACATTCCAGAGGCTCTGACTCAGACTGTATTCCCAAGAACTTTTAAAAGACCCTGGCCTGGGGCAGAAGAAGGTGGCTTTGCTGGCTTCCGGCACCGATTTACTCTTTTCAGAAACTCACAGTAAGGCTAGGACTCTGAGAGCCTGTGAGTCTGATACGATGGGACTCTATGAGATACACGATCATACCAATACAGAATACCAATACATGCTAATACAGAAGCAACAGTTTGAGCAAGGGCGGAAGTTCGTTGACCATGTTATCCTGATCCCAGAATAGCAGGGTTCTAGGCAAGAGCTGCTAGGGCATTCCCTCAGCAGGAACATAGCATAGTCTGGGTCCAGGTTTATTAATTACTTCCTAGCAAGCCACAGGTGTTGAGCTGAGTGGTGGAGGTGTCAGATGCCACAGAGGAAGATAAAAGTAAGGAGGGAGTGAGACAAGGAAGGGAGAAGGATAAAGAAGAGAAAGGGAGAGGGGGAGGAGAGGGGAGATTATTATGAAGTTCAACAAGTTCCTTATGTCATTCTGGAGATCATTTATTTTTTCTACTAGGACATCTGGTGACCTGACCGTTAAATTTGTGACTATGTTTCCCATAAACATATCGAGTCTTCATACTGTCACTTGTTTAACACAAAAGAATTGGCCTTTATGTGTGCATAGTCTTAAACCATAGTATTTACCCAGGCAAAATACCTCAAACTTAGCTGTGACTGTACAAGTAATTACATCTGATACTAGCAATATAGACTTTGCACCAGAAAATTTAAGAATTGGTATGTGCTGGGCAGAATTTAATTAAAAGTGTAGCACTGAGTTTTGTAAACACAGTACAATATATGAATTATCTATTCACTTGAGACAATTAGCATTTGGAAGATACATGTCTAGATGTGTTCTAGTGTGTGCGTGTGTGTGCGCGTGTGTGTGTGTGTGTGTGTGCAACAGCAGCTTGCTTAAATTTCTAGCATATATTAACTTTGTTTGAAGAAACCATAGCCTAATTGGGGCAGATTAAAACAAAAAGTTTCTCCCTATCCTCAAAAGCAACATTTTATTACAATAATATTCAGCAAAGCACTTTAAACAGATTCATTGGCCCTGTAATTGTGTTTTGGTAGTGACGCCAAAATTGAAAGTCAGTTTTACAGTGCATGACACTCGTTCCAGCACCCTGGAGTCTGTGATTGACCAATGGAATGACTATCTAGAGAAGAAAAGCCAGTTGGAGCAGTGGATGGAGTCAGTGGACCAGAAAGTAGAGCATCCTCTACAGCTGCAGCCAGGGCTCAAGGAGAAATTCTCCTTGCTGGACCACTTTCAGTCCATCGTCTCGGAGGCGGAGGACCACACAGGCGCTCTGCAGCAACTAGCAGCAAAGTCCAGGGAGCTGTACAAGAAGACCCAGGACGAGTCCTTCAAAGAAGCTGTCCAGGAGGAACTGAGAACACAGTTTCAGGACATACTGACCGTGGCCAAGGTAAGATACTTTAGACTGCTTCAAAAGCTTCGCGGTGCAGGTAAGGAACCTCACGTGGATTGGATTACTGAATCTGGCTGGTCTGAAGCCATGTGTAAGGCTGGTGAGCAGGGATCCCATAAAGATCACTTTCCTGAATGGTGGAGAATAGAGGGCTTACACATAGGAATGCAGGAGGGGTGGCTGCCTGAGAAGGAAGGGGAACCAGGCCAACCGTGGAGAGGACGTGGGAAGGGCTGTGGGGGAGGGGAATGAAGGAAGCACTTGAGTATGAAGGTGACGTGACAAAGCCCCCTACTGCGTATTCTAGCCTAAAGACTAACTTAAAAGCAAACAGGACTCCATGCCCTGCTCTCTGCAGTCCTGGAAATGTTCTCCAATTTTTATTTTTGTCCTTACTATCCACATCGTTAGACTCACCCATTTTCTTTTCAAGACTGAGCATCTGTGTTTCCCCTGCGTTTACCTTTGTTATTTTAAATGTGACTTTCTTATGGATTCCAACTGTATAAAAGAATTGAGCTTATTTTTCCAGTAACAAAACCTATATTTTCTTATTCTCAAAACTCTAGGCATGTGTGTGTGTGTGTGTGTGTGTGTGTGTGTGTGTGTGTGTGTGTGTGTATAAATAAATATATGTGAGAATCTTGGAAATTGAAAAGAATTCCATATATATACACACACACGATTTCCTCTATAATTTGCCTTTACATACTTGTGAATGCTATAGAAGTTAAATAGTTGGGATTTTGACTTCTGAGAACTCTGAGTTGTCAATGTCATTATCACATTATCTTTCTGAATGTGTGCTCTGGACATGTTATTAGCCTGTCTCTTAGCTTGTGCACTCCCCACCACCACCATGTCGAAAGGATTTAGGAAAATGTTGTTATAAGTAATGTTAAAGAAAACAGTGTTAATTATAATAGTTTTGATTAATTAGCTTGCAAGGGCTATTGGTCAGCATTTGTTAAGTGTGACTCTTTGTATAGTGCTATAGACTACAACTTACTCGACTTGAAGAAAATATTTTTTTCTCAAAGCTTTGCAGTGTTAGATTTATTCTCTCTCTCTCTCTCTCTCTCTCTCTCTCTCTCTCTCTCTCTCCCCTCTCTCTCGTTCTTTTTTTTTTTTTTATTAACTTGAGTATTTCTTATATACATTTCGAGTGTTATTCCCTTTCCCGGTTTCCGGGCAAACATCCCCCTCCCCCCTCACCTTCCTTATGGGTGTTCCCCTCCCAACCCTCCCCCCATTGCCGCCCTCCCCCCATAGACTAGTTCACTGTGGGTTCAGTCTTAGCAGGACCCAGGGCTTCCCCTTCCACTGGTGCTCTTACTAGGATATTCATTGCTACCTATGGGGTCAGAGTCCAGGGTCAGTCCATGTATAGTCTTTAGGTAGTGGCTTAGTCCCTGGAAGCTCTGGTTGCTTGGCATTGTTGTACTTTTGGGGTCTCGAGCCCCTTCAAGCTCTTCCAGTTCTTTCTCTGATTCCTTCAATAGGGGACCTATTCTCAGTTCAGTGGTTTGCTGCTGGCATTCGCCTCTATATTTGCTGTATTCTGGCTGTGTCTCTCAGGAGCGATCTACATCCGGCTCCTGTCGGTCTGCACTTCTTTGCTTCATCCATCTTGTCTAATTGGGTGGCTGTATATGTATGGGCCACATGTGGGGCAGGCTCTGAATGGGTGTTCCTTCAGTCTCTGTTTTAATCTTTGCCTCTCCCTTCCCTGCCAAGGGTATTCTTTTTCCTCATTTAAAGAAGGAGTGAAGCATTCACATTTTGATCATCCGTCTTGAGTTTCGTTTGTTCTAGGGATCTAGGGTAATTCAAGCATTTGGGCTAATAGCCACTTATCAATGAGTGCATACCATGTATGTCTTTCTGTGATTGGGTTAGCTCACTCAGGATGATATTTTCCAGTTCCAACCATTTGCCTACGAATTTCATAAACTCGTTGTTTTTGATAGCTGAGTAATATTCCATTGTGTAGATGTACCACATTTTCTGTATCCATTCCTCTGTTGAAGGGCATCTGGGTTCTTTCCAGCTTCTGGCTATTATAAATAAGGCTGCGATGAACATAGTGGAGCACGTGTCTCTTTTATATGTTGAGGCATCTTTTGGGTATATGCCCAAGAGAGGTATAGCTGGATCCTCAGGCAGTTCAATGTCCAATTTTCTGAGGAACCTCCAGACTGATTTCCAGAATGGTTTTACCAGTCTGCAATCCCACCAACAATGGAGGAGTGTTCCTCTTTCTCCACATCCTCGCCAGCATCTGCTGTCACCTGAGTTTTTGATCTTAGCCAATCGCACTGGTGTGAGGTGAAATCTCAGGGTTGTTTTGATTTGCATTTCCCTTATGACTAAAGATGTTGAACATTTCTTTAGGTGTTTCTCAGCCATTCGGCATTCCTCAGCTGTGAATTCTTTGTTTAGCTCTGAACCCCATTTTTTAATAGGGTTATTTGTTTCCCTGCGGTCTAACTTCTTGAGTTCTTTGTATATTTTGGAAATAAGGCCTCTATCTGTTGTAGGATTGGTAAAGATCTTTTCCCAATCTGTTGGTTGCCGTTTTGTCCTAACCACAGTGTCCTTTGCCTTACAGAAGCTTTGCAGTTTTATGAGATCCCATTTGTCGATTCTTGATCTTAGAGCATAAGCCATTGGTGTTTTGTTCAGGAAATTTTTTCCAGTGCCCATGTGTTCCAGATGCTTCCCTAGTTTTTCTTCTATTAGTTTGAGTGTGTCTGGTTTGATGTGGAGGTCCTTGATCCACTTGGACTTAAGCTTTGTACAGGGTGATAAGCATGGATCAATCTGCATTCTTCTACATGTTGCCCTCCAGTTGAACCAGCACCATTTGCTGAAAATACTATCTTTTTTCCATTGGATGGTTTTGGCTCCTTTGTCAAAAATCAAGTGACCATAGGTGTGTGGGTTCATTTCTGGGTCTTCAATTCTATTCCATTGGTCTATCTGTCTGTCTCTGTACCAATACCATGCAGTTTTTATCACTATTGCTCTGTAATACTGCTTGAGTTCAGGGATAGTGATTCCCCCTGAAGTCCTTTTATTGTTGAGGATAGCTTTAGCTATCCTGGGTTTTTTGTTATTCCAGATGAATTTGCAAATTGTTCTGTCTAACTCTTTGAAGAATTGGATTGGTATTTTGATGGGGATTGCATTGAATCTGTAGATTGCTTTTGGTAAAATGGCCATTTTTACCATATTAATCCTGCCAATCCATGAGCATGGGAGATCTTTCCATCATCTGAGGTCTTCTTCAATTTCTTTCCTCAGTGTCTTGAAGTTCTTATTGTACAGATCTTTTACTTGCTTGGTTAAAGTCACACCGAGGTACTTTATATTATTTGGGTCTATTATGAAGGGTGTCGTTTCCCTAATTTCTTTCTCGGCTTGTTTCTCTTTTGTATAGAGGAAGGCAACTGATTTATTTGAGTTAATTTTATACCCAGCCACTTTGCTGAAGTTGTTTATCAGCTTTAGTAGTTCTCTGGTGGAACTTTTGGGATCACTTAAATATACTATCATGTCATCTGCAAATAGTGATATTTTGACCTCTTCTTTTCCGATCTGTATCCCTTTGATCTCCTTTTGTTGTCTGATTGCTCTGGCTAGAACTTCAAGAACTATATTGAATAAGTAGGGAGAGAGTGGGCAGCCTTGTCTAGTCCCTGATTTTAGTGGGATTGCTTCAAGTTTCTCTCCATTTAGTTTAATGTTAGCAACTGGTTTGCTGTATATGGCTTTTACTATGTTTAGGTATGGGCCTTGAATTCCTATTCTTTCCAGGACTTTTATCATGAAGGGGTGTTGAATTTTGTCAAATGCTTTCTCAGCATCTAATGAAATGATCATGTGGTTCTGTTCTTTCAGTTTGTTTATATAATGGATCACGTTGATGGTTTTCCGTATATTAAACCATCCCTGCATGCCTGGGATGAAGCCTACTTGATCATGGTGGATGATTGTTTTGATGTGCTCTTGAATTCGGTTTGCCAGAATTTTATTGAGTATTTTTGCGTCGATATTCATAAGGGAAATTGGTCTGAAGTTCTCTTTCTTTGTTGTGTCTTTGTGTGGTTTAGGTATAAGAGTAATTGTGGCTTCATAGAAGGAATTCGGTAGGGCTCCATCTGTTTCAATTTTGTGGAATAGTTTGGATAATATTGGTATGAGGTCTTCTATGAAGGTTTGATAGAATTCTGCACTAAACCCGTCTGGACCTGGGCTCTTTTTGGTTGGGAGACCTTTAATGACTGCTTCTATTTCCTTAGGAGTTATGGGGTTGTTTAACTGGTTTATCTGTTCCTGATTTAACTTCAATACCTGGTATCTGTCTAGGAAATTGTCCATTTCCTGAAGATTTTCAAATTTTGTTGAATATAGGTTTTTATAGTAAGATCTGATGATTTTTTGAATTTCCTCCGAATCTGTAGTTATGTCTCCCTTTTCATTTCTGATTTTGTTAATTTGGACACACTCTCTGTGTCCTCTCGTTAGTCTGGCTAAGGGTTTATCTATCTTGTTGATTTTCTCAAAGAACCAACTTTTGGTTCTGTTGATTCTTTCTATGGTCCTTTTTGTTTCTACTTGGTTGATTTCAGCTCTGAGTTTGATTATTTCCTGCCTTCTACTCCTCCTGGGTGTATTTGCTTCTTTTTGTTCTAGAGCTTTTAGGTGTGCTGTCAAGCTGCTGACATATGCTCTTTCCTGTTTCTTTCTGCAGGCACTCAGCGCTATGAGTTTTCCTCTTAGCACAGCTTTCATTGTGTCCCATAAGTTTGAGTATGTTGTATCTTCATTTTCATTAAATTCTAAAAAGTTTTTAATTTCTTTCTTTATTTCTTCCTTGACCAGGTTATCATTGAGTAGAGCATTGTTCAATTTCCACGTATATGTGGGCATTCTTCCCTTATTGTTATTGAAGACCAGTTTTAGGCCGTGGTGGTCCGATAGCACGCATGGGATTATTTCTATCTTTCTGTACCTGTTGAGGCCCGTTTTTTGACCAATTATATGGTCAATTTTGGAGAAAGTACCATGAGGAGCTGAGAAGAAGGTATATCCTTTTGCTTTAGGATAGAATGTTCTATAAATATCTGTTAAGTCCATTTGGCTCATGACTTCTCTTAGTCTGTCTACATCACTGTTTAATTTCTGTTTCCATGATCTGTCCATTGATGAGAGTGGGGTGTTGAAATCTCCCACTATTATTGTGTGAGGTGCAATGTGTGTTTTGAGCTTTAGTAAGGTTTCTTTTACATATGTAGGTGCCCTTGTATTTGGGGCATAGATATTTAGGATTGAGAGTTCATCTTGGTTGATTTTTCCTTTGATGAATATGAAGTGTCCTTCCTTATCTTTTTTGATGACTTTTAGTTGGAAATTGATTTTATTTGATATTAGAATGGCTACTCCAGCTTGCTTCTTCTGACCATTTGCTTGGAAAGTTGTTTTCCAGCCTTTCACTCTGAGGTAGTGTCTGTCTTTGTCTCTGAGGTGTGTTTCCTGTAGGCAGCAGAATGCAGGGTCCTCGTTGCGTATCCAGTTTGTTAATCTATGTCTTTTTATTGGGGAGTTGAGGCCATTGATATTGAGAGATATTAAGGAATAGTGATTATTGCTTCCCGTTATATTCATATTTGATGTGAGGTTATGTTTGTGTGCTTTCATTCTCTTTGTTTTGTTGTCAAGACGATTAGTTTCTTGCTTCTTCTAGGGTATAGCTTGCCTCTTATGTTGGGCTTTACCATTTATTATCCTTTGTAGTGCTGGATTTGTAGAAAGATATTGTGTAAATTTGGTTTTGTCATGGAATATCTTGGTTTCTCCATCAATGTTAATTGAGAGTTTTGCTGGATACAGTAATCTGGGCTGGCATTTGTGTTCTCTTAGGGTCTGTATAACATCAGTCCAGGATCTTCTGGCCTTCATAGTTTCTGGCGAGAAGTCTGGTGTGATTCTGATAGGTCTCCCTTTATATGTTACTTGACCTTTTTCCCTTACTGCTTTTAATATTCTTTCTTTATTTTGTGCGTTTGGTGTTTTGACAATTATGTGACGGGAGGTGTTTCTTTTCTGGTCCAATCTATTTGGAGTTCTGTAGGCTTCCTGTATGTCTATGGGTATCTCTTTTTTTAGGTTAGGGAAGTTTTCTTCTATGATTTTGTTGAAGATATTTACTGGTCCTTTGAGCTGGGAGTCTTCACTCTCTTCTATACCTATTATCCTTAGGTTTGATCTTCTCATTGAGTCCTGGATTTCCTGTATGTTTTGGACCAGTAGCTTTTTCCGCTTTACATTATCTTTGACAGTTGAGTCAATGATTTCTATGGAATCTTCTGCTCCTGAGATTCTCTCTTCCATCTCTTGTATTCTGTTGGTGAAGCTTGTATCTACAGCTCCTTGTCTCTTCTTTTGGTTTTCTATATCCAGGGTTGTTTCCATGTGTTCTTTCTTGATTGCTTCTATTTCCATTTTTAATTCCTTCAACTGTTTGATTGTGTTTTCCTGGAATTCTTTCAGGGATTTTTGCGATTCCTCTCTGTAGGCTTTTACTTGTTTATTAATGTTTTCCTGTGCTTCCCTAAGTGTGTTCAGGTCTTTCCTGAAGTCCTCCAGCATCATGATCAAATATGATTTTGAAACTAGATCTTGCTTTTCTGGTGTGTTTGGATATTCCATGTTTGTTTTGGTGGGAGAATTGGGCTCCGATGATGGCATGTAGTCTTGGTTTCTGTTGCTTGGGTTCCTGCGCTTGCCTCTCGCCATCAGATTATCTCTAGTGTTACTTTTTTCTGCTATTTCTGACAGTGGCTAGACTGTCCTATAAGCCTGTGTGTCAGGAGTGCTGTAGACCTGTTTTCCTCTCTTTCAGTCAGTTATGGGGACAGAGTGTTCTGCTTTCGGGCGTGTAGTTTTTCCTCTCTACAGGTCTTCAGCTGTTCCTGTGGGCCTGTGTCTTGAGTTCACCAGGCAGCTTTCTTGCAGCAGAAAATTTGGTCTTACCTGTGGTCCCGAGGCTCAAGTTCGCTCGTGGGGTGCTGTCCAGGGGCTCTCTGCAGCGGCAGCAACCAGGAAGACCTGTGCCGCCCCTTCCGGGAGCTTCAGTGCACCAGGGTTCCAGATGGTCTTTGGCTCCTTCCTCTGGCGTCCGAGATGTGTGTGCAGGGAGCAGTCTCTTCTGGTTTCCCAGGCCTGTCTGCCTCTCTGAAGGTTTAGCTCTCCCTCCCACGGGATTTGGGTGCAGAGAACTGTTTATCCGGTCTGTTTCCTTCAGGGTCCGGCGGTGTCTCCGGCAGGGGTCCTGCCGCTCCTGGGTCCTCCCCCACGGGAGCCCAGAGGCCTTATACAGTTTCCTCTTGGGCCAGAGATGTGGGCAGGGGTGAGCAGTGTTGGTGGTCTCTTCCGCTCTGCAGCCTCAGGAGTGCCCACCTGACCAGGCGGTTGGGTCTCTCTCTCACCGGGTCTCTCTCTCGTTCTTATTTAGAGACAAAATTTCACTGTACATTTATGGCTGCCCCAGGAGCTCCATAGACTGGGGTGGACTCATACAGAGCTCTGCCTACTTTTGCTTCTCAAGTAATGATTTCTTTTTAAGATATTAAATTCATGGGGAATCCAAGTATAAAACTGAAGTCTTCTGAGCTACCTGAAAACCTCTCTCAAGTGTCATTTCACAATCCCATTTTCGAAGTGACTAGGACTGTTCACGGGCTTTCTCTTTGTTAACCAGGAGAAAATGAGAACAGTAGAGGACCTTGTGAAAGACCACCTCATGTACTTCGATGCTGTCCAGGAATTCACAGATTGGCTCCACTCAGCAAAGGAAGAGCTTCACCGGTGGTCAGACACCTCTGGGGATTCATCAGCAACCCAGAAAAAGCTGTCGAAAATCAAGGTGAGCGTCCATGCCGATATTTTTCTGCATTGATCCAGTGATTGGTTCTTCAGTATGGTGGCGGACTTGTGATAGGGACTGGGATAAGATTCTGTGGTCCTTGTTTGTTTTTAGTGTTTTCCTCCTGGTTTTGGTTGCTGCTTTATTATTTTGTGCATCAGTAACTCTAAGCACAAAGTTTAAGAAAAATAATTGCAAGGAATTTAGCTTCAAACAGGAGCAAATTGTACCCTTGCCTGTATGTGTTTCTCTATGTAGATGTACATATTGCTGTAGTAATGCCTTGGAAAACCCTGCATCAAAAGACATTAAAGAAATCCATAACAATAAAGAATAAAGCATACAAACAAACAAGTACCATAGATAGGGATGAAAGCTAAGTCTTTACACCAAGTTAACGGAGATCTCACCTAGGGAACACACAGAGAAAGAAGCTTGGGGTGTGGGGGGAGACGTTCAGTGGTGAGCAGCTCAAACTTGCAGCACCAGGGATGAGCAAAGTCTAGGAGGCAGTGAATTCTCACATCATTGTCTAAGGTGGGAAGCTCGCTTGAGGAGATGATATCATCCATTACTACCACATAGTCTGTAGTTGAAGTCCCAGGACAGGACAGACCCACAACATGTCTAACAAATAGAATAAGGGTTACAAATCCCAACCCAGGTGTGCTTAGTGTCTAAAGGAGTTTTGAAGGGGGGGGGGGGAATACGTCATCACCATCACTGCTGATGCTGAGGATTGCCTATGGGTTTGGCAGTTGGGCTCTTTGGCAAGCCTGAGAGCCATTTCCAGATCCGGGGGGTGGGTTTGGGGGGATGATAAACCTACCTGGTTGCAAGGATTTAGGAAGGAATGGCAGGTAAGGAAGAAAGGAAGAGGAACCGGCGGTGGTAAATCAAGTTTGTGAAAAGTTAGGTAAGGAAGCACCGCTCCTGCCCTCTGACGCTCAGACCACCCCATCTCGCCGAGTCCATCACTCAGAATATGTAATGTGGAAGCACAGTGTCTACGTGCGTGGAGACAGGAGTGCGTGTGCGTGTACATGTAATGAATTCAAACGCACAGCAAGAAAATGTACGCAAAATCTAATTGAAAGCACTGTAAATTACAACGCCCTCATTAAAGATCTGGATTAGGGCTAAGGAGACGGCCCTGTGTGTAGGAACACTTGCTCTACAACCATGGGGTCTCAAGTTCTCAGCACTCACGTAACTATCTGGGCAGAGCCATGAGCCTGTAACCCCAACAAGGCTGAGTTGAGACAGGTGGTTGCCAGTCAGTCAAACAAAAATTGCAAGCTTCTGGCTTCGAGAGGTATCTCAAGAAAGCAGAGCAGAGAGAGACAGAGAAAGACTCTCTGTGCCCTGTTCTAATCTCTGCATGCACATGCAGAAGCCACGCACACCCATACTCTTGCACTCGTAACACACATGCGAACATGCTAACCCAAATATAATACATGTGAATGGAATCAGGGTCAGCAAGTCTGGACCTGTTCACGTGCCAAACGAAGCTGAGGTAATGAATATAAGGGAGCTAAGGAAACCGACCTTTGACAGCAAACTCTTCATGGTCCGAATCTGAAAAGGCTTGTAAGGTTGAATATCATGTTCTAAAACATTCTTGTTGTATCTAGTACTCCCTAAGCTACAGTTTTTCTCTTTTAAACGACTAACCCACTCTACGTACTGATAAACAAAGATGACTTTTAGAGTCCTGCTGCCAAGAAAGGCTCACTACATACACATAAACTACCTTGTGTAAGAACTTGCCTACATGTGTGTAAAATTATGTCTCACATTATTATGCTTTTGACCTCCATATCATTGGGTACTGTATAAATCTGTACTGAAGTGCGCCTCTACTGTTTGTATATGTGAGAAGACAGAGTAACCTCAAGCCAATTACTAGTTAAGATACACGTTCTGCTTCACACATCCATGATACTCGATGCCCTGCTTTTCTGCAGTTAGCTTGTAATTAGTCTTATTTGTTACTCCTCCTCCTCCTCCCCTGTTTCTGTCCCTAATAATTTAATAATCTCTTTCCTTTCTACTTAACTGGGACTGAAAACACAAGTTTGCATCAACATGGATAAAATCCAGCCTTAGCAATACATGTTACAAATATGCATGAACTGGGTGGCCATTTTAGCAAGAACAATTGTCACTAGAAGCACTTGTTTTTCCAGGACATGACCTGACTTACCTATTCCACAATGGATATTCTAATTACATCCTAAAGTCCTTTCTCCATGTGAGCCTCAGCACTAAACATGGCATCTGAATTGCCATATTTCTAGTGAAGGGTACCCCTCCCCCTTCCAGGGAGAATGCCAGCAGTAAACAAACCCTGGCTAGCACTTGCTTTAAACTTTTAATTAAGTTCGTCTGTGAATTATTAATTTCAGTGGCCATAAAAAAGCTTTGTTAGTTACAGAAATGTCTGAGATGGAGGAAGGCTAGTTCTCCTTTTGCTATGGGTCAGCCTGACTCCCAGCAAGGAAGAAATGATGTAAACCACAGTTCTATGGCAGAGGATGGGAATTGGAGACTACAAACAGGACACAGTTCACTTGTCCATCCACACAAGGGGTGTAAGGTTTCCTAGGACTCCTCTTAGTCTGAACACCAAACTTCCACATATCTAAAGAGTGCCTGTCCAGCTAGAGGACACCAAGATGCCCTGTATGATTTTGCACTAAGTCACTCATGAGACTGACTCATGGCTGACACTAATATAACTTGGGAGATTGTAGATGCAATGACTCTCGTTCCCCCGTGCACATTGGCTCAAACTTTATAGCAGGACAGAGTCCCATTCTATGCACATATTGAAAACTGGTAGCCCAAGTGACTAAGGGCCTCCTTGGTTTCCATGGCAATATTCCATTACAGGAGCTGATGGATTCCAGAGAGATCGGAGCAGGACGTCTAAGCAGAGTGGAGTTACTGGCCCCATCTGTGAAACAGAACACAGCTGCCAGTGGGTGTGAGCTTTTAAACTCGGAGATGCAGGCCCTGCGCGCCGACTGGAGGCAGTGGGAAGATTGCCTCTTACAGACACAGAGCAGCCTGGAGAACCTGGTCAGTGAAATGGCCCTCTCAGAGCAGGAGTTCTCCGGCCAGGTGGCCCGACTCGAGCAGGCCCTGGAACAGTTCAGCACCCTTCTGAAAACCTGGGCCCAGCAGCTCACACTGCTGGAAGGCAAGAGCACGGATGAGGAGATAGTGGAATGCTGGCACAAAGAACGAGTAAGTGGTTGCCTCCCTGTTTACCATTGCCGTGAATAAGCTAAATATTTCTTTGGCTCTTGTGGTTGCTAAAAATGAGCTATGACAGCTAAGAGCATGCAGCCCTCTGGGACAGAAAAGAAAAGTATTCAATGAGTTTGCAAAGCGTCTTTTTTTTTCTCTCTTCTATAAATCAAACTTTGGTAAAAGTCAGCATACGTGGGGGGGGGGGGATGCTAGTAGGAAACATTCCCTCTCTGGTGGCGATATTCTACTTTCTTTCTGATGGTGTAATAGTTTGCAATACTGTATTCAGCCATTCGGCCTGGAAAATGGCCTGTAGGCAGAGGCATAAATAGACAGAGTCATAGCTGCTGCTTTGCCAGTTAACTCTTTCAAACAATTGAGTGAGTGAGTTGTCGTGTGGAAAGGCACATGTGATGGCTCACCGAGGCTCAACCGATGGTTTTCACGGTGTCTGTTTATCCTTTGCGTGGTTGGGACAGCTGAACTTGAATTAGCTTGTTAATACAGATTAACATTTACTAGTCGGCTCCTAAGCCTTTTCTTTTTAACTATTACTGCTCTTAGAACCCAAGAAGGAAGCAGAAAGGAGGGAGGACGGGCTGAAGTTTAACAATCAATGTCTTCTCTGATTCCTCTTGGTGCCTTGGCAATGCTCTCACCATTTGCTGCTTTATAACGCTCAAAATCGCGGCTGTCCTTAAAAGGAAGTTTGGTGAAGTCAACGACTCTGCTTCTATTTATGTTATAATCATTTCGAAATCGCTCTGGCCCATCAGGAAGTCACGGAGTGTTTCCAGCTCCGTCTTATTTAAATGAACTTGGTTTTGTTTTTGTTTTTCGTGGCAGGCAGAAAATAAAGAGTTTGTAACCACCTGGGTACAGTTTGGTGAGAATGTTTCTCTGCCATTCTGAGTGTTTTCTTTGGGCCTCCCTCAGCCTTTACACTTTACTGCCAGAAGCAAGACAGATCAGAATCACTTGGTTCTGCAGTGCAAGGGACAGAGGGAGGGGGGAGTGGAGGAGGGAGAGAGGGAGATGGGTACAGAAGGGGACAGAAGGGGACAGAGGGGAATTGAGGGGAAGAGGGGGGAGAAGGGGAAAGAAGGAGAGGGAGAGAGAGAGAGAGAGAGAGAGAGAGAGAGAGAGAGAGAGAGGCTGGAAAGTGTTCTATGGGATCCAATTCTCTATACATAAAAGAGGAAAGTCCCAGTATTTCAACTCTTTTTTTAGTTTCCCTTTCTTTCTGTTCTATTAATGTGAATGAAAGAAATTTTGAAGAAAGGTCTGTTTATACCTAGAATCAGTCACTTTTTCAGTGATCGTCTCCTGTGCTGGGACTAGGATTGGATAATAGATGAGGACTTAAGGATACATGTGCTGATGCAGTCAGACACAGGGGTTTCCAGTTGTGCTGAGTCCAGGATGATGGATAGTCCCTGCTGTCACATCTCTGTTTGACCCTAGGGCTATAGACTCTGAGGAAAATAGAGCATTGCCTCTTAACAGTCATGTCCTCGAATGTCATCAATAGCCAATGGCCAACAGTCCTCTAGTGATAACATTTTTATCAGAATTTATTTAAGGGAACACTTCAAATTCCAGGAGTGTGTAACAAAGTGTTTTTAAAATAGATGGGCTCTTGCTCTGACAACAAGGATTTGCTGTCAGGAAGGTCCCACAATGGCTGTCAATCACAATAAACACTAAAGGCCATTGTAAGCCTTGGTCTTACTTCATCAGGAAATCCCCTTAAGGTGGACGATCCATTAAGGTGGACAGTGCACTGCGAACATCTGTTGATTGTATTTATAAAATTCATTTAAAGCTATTGGCTTGTTAGCCTAGAAATGCCTTTTTCTTCAGAGTTTGGTGGAACCAAAAGTTATGTGTACCAATGCAAGTATTCGTGAGATTAAAAGTTCTAAAATACTAGATTTTAAATGAAGTGGTGAATATGTTTTTAAAGATTTTTTATTTATGTGTATGTTTGTGTGTGTATGTGTTCGCATGTGTGCACATACATGTACGTATACACATATATAGGTGCCCATGGAAAACAGAAGGGGGTGCCAGATCGCTTGCAGCTGGAGTTATCAGTAGCTGTTAGTCACTCAGTGTGGGTGTTGGGAACCCAACTTGGACCCTATAGGAAAGTAGCAACTGTTCTAACCACTGTGCCATCTCTGGAGTCCTGCAAATCTATTTTTAAATGTAAACTTTGAATAAAAATCCTTTCAGTTTTAATGTCATTTAATTTACAATTGACCTACTTAAATCTTGTGTAAATAATTTTGTTAGATAACTACATTTGTTGAAGTTTGTATATGGTCAGTTTTAGAGAAAGTCCTGTGAGGGGCTGAGGAGGTATATTCTTTTGTGTTTGGGTGCAAGGTTCTGTAGATATCTGCTAGGTCTACTTGATTTATAACCTCTATTACTTTCATAATTTTTTCTGTTTAGTTTCTGTCTCAATGTCCTGTCCATTTGTGGGAGTGGGGTGTTGAAATCTCCCACTATTAATGTATGAGTTCTGATGTGCTGTTTAAGCTTTAGTAATGTTTCATTTACGAATGTGGATGCCCTTGCATTTGGTGCATATATGTTCGAAATTGAGATGTCATCTTGGTGGATTTTTCCCTTAATGAGTATGAAATGTCCTTTCCCATCTCTTTTGATTAATTTTGGTGTAGCAGAGGATGGCCTTGTTGGATACCAATGGTAGGAGAAGTCCTTGGTCCTGCCAAGGCTGGAGCCCCCCAGTGTAGAGGAATGTCAGGGTGGGGAGGCAGGAAGGGGTGGGTGGTTGGGGATGGGGAGCACCCTAATAGAAGAAGAGGGAGAGGGGATGGGATGGTGGTCTATGGATGGGAAACCAGGAAAGGAAATAACATTTGAAATGTAAATTTAAGAAATCCAATAAAAATAAGAATACAGGAAAGGTGAGAGGGGCTTGAGCGGGAAGGACTTACTTCACACAGGTATTATTGCTGCATGAATAAAACTTTAAAAAAAAAAAACTTTAATCCCCCAGAAAAAAAAGAAGGGGGACAAAATACTCACAGGAGGAAATACAGGGACAAAGAGTGGAGCAGAGACTGAAGGAAAGGCCATCCAGAGACTGCCCCACCTAGAGATCCATTCCATATGCAGCCATCAAACCCAGTCGCTATTGCTGATGCCTAGAAGTGCTTGCTGACAGGAGCCTGATAGAACTGTCTCCTGAGAGGCTCTGTCAGAGCCCTCCTGACACAGATGAGGATGCTTGCAGCTAACCATTGGACTGAGCACAGGTACCCCAGTGGAAGAGTTAGAGAAAGGACTGAAGGAGCTGAAGGGGTTTGTAACCCCATAGGAAGAACAACAATATCAACCAACCAGACGCCCCTGCCCTGAGTTCCCCAGGACTAAACCACCAACCAAAGAGTACACATGGCTAGATCTATGGCTCCAGCTGCATATGTAGCAGAGGATGGCATTGTCTGACATCAATAGGAGGAAAAGCCCTTGGTCCTGTGAAGGCTCATTTCCCCAGTATAGGGAATGCCAGGGTATTGAGGTGGCAGTGGCTGGGTGGGAGGGGTAGCATCTTCACAGAAGGAGGGGGAGGGAAGATGGGAGAGGGGGAACTGGGAAAGGGGATAACATTTGAAATGTAAATACATAAAATATCCAATAAAATGGAAAAATACAGTTACTTACATTACAATTCATGACAATAGCAAAATTATAGTTATGAAGTAGCAACAAAATAACTTTATGGGGGCTGGGGATTTAGCTCAGTGGTAGAGCGCTTGCCTAGGAAGCGCAAGGCCCTGGGTTCGGTCCCCAGCTCCGAAAAAAAGAACCCCCAAAAAAAAATAACTTTATGGTTGGAGGTCACCACAACATGAGAAACTGTATTAAAGTGTTGCATCATTAGAAGGTTGAGAATGATTGCTTTAAATGATCATTCAATACCTTAAATGATAGACAATTTCCAAATAGTCTAGTTGGACAGTGTTTCAAACAATGTAGGGTATTTTCTCTTTGTTCTTACTTTAAGTTATTGATGATTTTAATCATTTTACTGCCTAATACTTAATGTAGGAGTGTCTACGGCTTGAAGTAGATGCAGATTGCACAAGTGCCATCATGGGCTATAAAAATTTCCTGAAATAGACCTCATCCCACTATTGAATTCACTGTGTTATTTTGCCCCTCACTGATAACTTAAAATGCACGCATGCAGAGTGTGAAGATATGGAAGTCACTGAGTTTAGTGCCTGTCTTGGTTTTCTCTATTAGGAGATCCTGGATGCTCTACAAAAAGCAGAGCCTATGACAGAGGATCTCAAGTCTCAGTTGAATGAACTGTGCCGGTTTTCCAGGGACCTGAGTCCATACAGTGGGAAAGTCTCAGGCTTAATTAAAGAATATAACTGGTGAGCATGAACCATCCTACTGTTCAAAATAGCTTCCTTTTCTTTGTATTTCCTTTGAAATAGAGCCTCTGTGTGCAGCTAAGATCCTCCTGCTTCAGTCTCAGTTGTAGCTAGATTTCCAGCTATAATGCCAGGAAATAAAGCTGTGCTTAGCTTCAAAAAAAAAAAAAAGCCCGTAAGCCCATACAAGGTAGGAGCTAAGCTGAGCATGGAGTGGTTGTCTGTGATAATAGCTTCTCAGGAAGCTTATGTGGAGGGCTAAGCTCATGAGACAGAGAACAGAAGTAAGACCTGGCATAAAATTTAAAGAAGCTAGAATGTTTCCATCGTCTGATTTTAGTGATAATATCAACTACCTAAGAGTGAAATGTTGCACCAAACCAGGTAAATGAACATTTGCTAGGTATCACTTTAATCAACTTTGTCCCTTTTCTTCTGCCCTCAAATTTGCGAATCGCCCTTTCAGCCTCTGTCTGCAAGCTTCCAAGGGCTGCCAGAGTAAAGAACAGATTTTGCAAGAAAGATTTCAGAAGGCCTCCAAGAGCTTCCAGCAGTGGCTGGTGAACGCAAAAATCACCACTGCCAAATGTTTCGATCTACCTCAGAATCTTAGTGAAGTTTCTTCCAGTCTTCAGAAGATCCAGGTGAGACCTCTGCTGTCAATGCTAAAAAGCAATGCTGAGGCAAACTGATATGAGACTCTGGGTCTTTGTAAAAGTGCCTTGCAAGTTAAAGTTTAGTTTAAAAAATTTAAATTTCAGATAAACCTACCCCTGAAACAACTAGCCCACTTGGATATACAACTATATGTGATTTTACGTTTTTAAAAAAGACTTGGCAAACAATAAGAGTTCTTTATAGGTATTAACGATGCACTATGGGTGGGCTGTTTTCATTTAATTTTTGCTCCAACCATGATAGGCATATAGGATTATTGTTCTCAGCATGTTGGTGGGATAAATGTGTTTCAGTGAGATCAGAAGGCTTGTGTCTGAGGCAGGCAGAGTTGCAGTCACACATGCTTGGCTGATTGGTTGGTTTTATTTTAGTATTTAATTACAGCTCCATTTCAGCTGCCACCTAGACCTCAACACTTTTAGAAGACACTGTGGTGACTTTGTTGTTCATAAATGTGTGTCACATGTGGCTATTTATTTATTTATTTGAAATCTTGAGCCTATGCTCATGGAAGTTGGATTCCTTGCTAGAAAACATATGGAAAGAGACTCAGCCAACCACGAATGAGGAAGGGCTAACGAGAGACCTTTGTTTGCAGAACACAGTCTCTGAAATAATGGTGTCCATACTTACCCAGCTCACTGCTTTGACTCTCAGTTCATGATGTAATGAGACAGATTGCTCTTGGAAATGTGCTATATTCAAATTCTTCCAACTTCTCTCCTAGCCAGGGAGTTGAACTGTGAACAACCAACCACCAGTCTATTTATGACAGCAGCCTTTTCTCTGACTCTTAGCCTAGTTCCTTGTATGAAGTTGCCAACCATCAAAAGAGATGTCTTAATGAGATCCTGTATTGCTCTACTTTGCATGATCGTATTGTCTACTTTAAAGAGCAAGCAAGTGTATTTACCTCTTCCTCCTAAAGGCTGAAGGAAAGGACTAAGGGATCAGTCCTTTCCTAGTAGGACCAAGCTCTACTGGGTACATCATGACATATGGAGCAGGAGGAGAGAGCCATCCATGTCTTAGGGTTTTATTGCTGTGAAGAGATGCCATGACCAAGGCAATTCTTGGAAAGGAAAACATTTAATTGGGGTCTTACAGTTTCAGAGGTTTAGTCTATTACCTTCATGGCGAGAAGCATGGCAGCATGCAAAGAGACATGGTGCTGGAGAAGGAGCTGAGAGGTCTACACCTTGATCCACAGGCAGCAGGAACAGACAGTGACCCACTAGGCTTGGCTTGAGCTTCTAAAACCTCAAAGCCCACCCCCAGTGGCGCACTTCCTCCAACACACATCCCAGTAGTGTTAGTCCTTATGAACCAAGGGGACATTTTCATTCAAACTACCACAGGCTACATCAGACAGGAAACAAAAGATACCAGGAAGTGGCCAACTTGTTTTCTTAGAAGGGCCAGTGAGGTGGCTCAGCCTGCAAAGGCACTTCCTGCCAAGCCTGAAGGCCTGAGTTTGGGCCTTAGATTCACACATGGAGGAAGAAGAGAACCAATTCCTGAAAGTTGTCCTTTGATCTCCACACAGTTGTCTCAGCAAGCATGCACATGCAAACACAAAAGGTAAGTAAATAATTAGAATATATATAATATATATATATATATATATATATATATATATTTTAATCTCTCAAGGGCCTGGCTCTACCTGCACCAGGATCTCCCAATCAGGTCCCACCTTTTAAGCATTACCAAACCATAGACCGAGATTTCCACACATGAGTCTATGGGGCACAATCCACCCTCTCAAACTTAATCATTGTGCTTTCATTAAAGTGCAAAGCATAGAGTCTCTTTGTTTATGTTTCCTGACAGGTAGAACAAGCACCTTAGCTGCATACTCATTTCTTCTCTAATGTCTGGAAGACAACTCTAATGCCTCGAATATACTTATAAAGAGGGAAACTAACCTCTGGAGTAACCCAGATGTTGAGAAGGCTATACAATGTGGCCACGGTTCATGTTGTCATGTTGTGAACTTGCTCTTTGTAAGACAGGGTTGGCACCATTTTTTGATGAACGATGAACAACAATGTTCCCTACCCTACTTAATAGCATCTGCTTTATTGGAGTCCACTAGGGAAGCTCCCCTGGGGTCTTTAGATAGGGGTAGTTGTGTTCTACTGAAAAGGTGGTTTGATTGTTGTCGGACAGGCTCTGTAAGACTTGCTCTACAGAGACCCATGGTGGCGTTTATTTTTCTAAACGAAACCTAGCCAGGGATTATTTTATAACATTTATTATCTCTCAGCCCCAATTACCTCTTCTGTTTATTTATTTATTTATTTATTTATTTATTTATTGGTTTTTTTTTTCGGAGCTGGGGACCGAACCCAGGGCCTTGCGCTTCCTAGGTAAGCGCTCTACCACTGAGCTAAATCCCCAGCCCCTTATTTTTTTAACAAATTGATAACAGTTCATAAAATAGCTCACATGTTTTGCAGTCAACTATGAATTAATATTAGGAAATAAAATATTTCATAACTGGATTGCTAAAGGGAAAACCTGGATCACTTCACTTATACAATTTTTTTTTTATTTCACAGAAAAAAATCCAACAGTAAAGCATTGTGTGTCTTAGGGTACCTGATTTTATATTTTTCTCACAGGAGTTTCTGTCAGAAAGTGAAACTGGGCAACATAAGCTAAACACGATGCTGTCCAAAGGGGAGCTGCTGAGCTCTCTGCTGACCAAAGAGAAAGCACAAGCTGTCCAGGCCAAAGTCCTAACCGCAAAGGAAGACTGGAAACATTTTCATGCAAATCTCCACCAAAAGGAATCAGCCTTGGAGGTACTGCAGGGCCATCCTGCACATGTTTTGTGGTGTTCGGTGAAAGTGGCAAATAGACAATTTTAGTGTCCCACAGGGTTTTTAAGCATTTTGATCATCCCATTTTGCATAGCAACAGGTAACCAGGTGCTGAAAGAGGAGCTTGGTGCTCTAAGTGACCTTCCTTGAGGACTAGATGGCTTTCTACTCAGGGGCTACTACTACAGGCTCATCCATGCACACCTCTGCAAGGACAGCCAACCTCATTCACTTCTGAGCATCCCTTTAATATTTCATCTGAGATGCTGCAGTTTGGGAAATTATTCCAGGAGAATAAATAGAAAAGCTCCTGCAAGCCTACAGAATATTGACTCAGAGTTCATACAACTCACACAGCATCCAGTCAGGTGTTGAATACAAGGGAAAATAACACTCACATGATTTCACTTTCTAAAATGACAACTTGTGAATATCATATCATAATTTCTGCCATAATGCAGAATTTCTTTACTTCTGAGATCACTCATTCTTTGTATTAACTCTCCTCTTATATGCATGGAAGGCATCATACCTGTGGAAACATTTCCTGGCAGGACAGATTCTTAATTTGATGCTGGGCGTATGATGGACATAATGAATTCAAGATAGAAAGGATATTATAATGAGGAATTGCCATCAGAAAAAGAAACACACTTTCTTGGCTCTCTCTTACATGAAGTGCTTTAAGTTCATCCTTGTAGGTAGCTGTTGCTCAGGCAAACATTCTCCACTGAGCATGGTGGTAACCACGAAGTACCTGGAAATTACCTGTGACCTGTAATCATTAGTGCAATGTGGCCTCCAAAGTAAGAGTTATATAGCAAATGTGGCTCTTGTGGCCAGGTCATCTTACTTAAACATTGTCCAAGAACAGGGATCTCAGGATCGACAGTTTTGTTGATCTTAACTGCTTCTTGGTAGGTATAACTATTCTATTGACTCTAATCCCACCCCTCCTTCCTTTCCTAATAGGAATGAACAATGTGGCATACCTTTGGGTAATAAGAGGGCAAGTCTTTATCCTGTTTCCAGAGCTTCATTTTCTAGAGGGACATTCCCATTGAAGAGGTGACTGTATTGCAGGGATATCCAGGATAGAAAGACATCATTGACTCTATTTGGAGAAGTTAAGAAAGGTGTCCAGAGAAGCGACATTTAAACTATACCTTGAAGACCATGCATCCTTTGGGTTTTCCAACATTGACACATGATTCTTCATGTATGTGGGTACACACCGAAGAGGACATAGGATTCCCATTACAGATGGTTGTGAGACACCATGTGGTTGCTGGGATTTGAACTCAGGACCTCTGGAAGAGCAGTCAGTGCTCTTAACCACTGAGCCATCTCTCCAGCCCAGGTTGATACTTGATTTTTATGGGAAGAACTGAATACATGGGTCCAGGAAACCATGAATCATGTTGAGATGTGGAAGATGTTGAGATATTTGAGGCAGACCGTGACGGTGAGGTAGGGATCAGTAGAGATAAATGGAGGTAGAGATTAGGATCACACAGTGAAGCTTTTGTGTGCCATGTCATTTGATCTTGAATCTCAACCAGTTTCCCTTGTAAGAATGCAAGACTGTTTCCCCAGGATGGAGTCTATCACGCACTCTTACCAATGCAGGGGACAGAACTCATTACATACAGCAGATGTTTCAGGTATCAGGACTCATTTCTTTCTTCAAGATTCCCTAAGAAAAATGGAGTGAGTGATTAGGTGGGCCTTAAAACTGGAGATAAACTTGTCAACTTTGACTATAGCATAAACAAGAGTGGGGAATCATACATGGCCAGAAAAGCAGAAGAAACTTATTAGAGTATGGTGCATGTAAAAGTGAGGATCTAAGTGGCAGAAAGAGTAATAGGGTAGGCGATTCATCTCTAAGACAAAACACAACAGGATTTGGCAATTAACTGTGTGGGGGTGAGGGCCAAAGTTAAATCTGGTTCTTGAGTGTCTCATCCTGAAGACTGAAGGAGGAGGCTGCTGGCTGAGATGTGAATAGAGATACAGATACCTTGTAAAGTGTAGTCTTGAATGAAAGGATTTAGTCAGTTTGATCTACACTCAGGTTTGTGTACCTGGAAAGTGATCCATGGCTAATGATTGGGAACACGGAAGCTAACAGAAGCTTGAGGGTCCAAACAAGAAAGGAGAATGAGAAAACAGTGCCTGGCACTGTAGGCGATTACATATGCCACTCCAGTTCATTCTCAAAGCCATTATAGATCACAATAAGTCATTTGTCTCTGTCATGTCAATGAAGAAATGAAGGAGCCATGTATGATGGCACAGAACTGGAACACCAAGAGACAGAGGTAATGTGATTAGAGTTTTGAGGCCAGTCTGAGCTACGTGGCAAATCTGAAGCCATCCTGGGCTACATAGTGAGACCCTGTCAATAAATAAGTAAATAAATTAATAATTTAAAGAAATAAAAAATGGGGAGAAAGTAGGTAGAGAAAGGAGGAAAGTAGAGAGAGAGGAAGGAAGGGAGGAAGGCAGACTAAGGTACAGGATATCTAAAATGTCTGCCGAATTCACACAGCCAGTAATTGATGGACAGAAGTCAAATCCAGCACTGTGCCTCAGTGATTCATAGATACAGTTACAGTAACACAGGGTTTGAGAACTTCTAGGTATCACCGGAGTCATAGAGAAATCACTGGGCAAAACTTTCTGAGTGAACACAGAGTGGGAAGCTAATACCTACTGCACAGACACAAAGTGCAGGCCTCAAATCAGAGGCCCAGGAGGAGCTTCAGGAGTCCATGTCAAGTGTGTGCTTACTCTCTGCACTCAGTCACTGCACAGATGAAGCACCCAGCTTTCTTCTGTGCTCCCTAAGGTATTTGTGGAACCACGGCTTTTGGTCATGGGTCCCTAGTTCACCATGTGTAGCATCTCCACAGAACAGCAACAACAGGAAGACGTAAGGGTCTTGTATTTACAAATGCACTTCATCATTCAGTTAGTGTTTGGCAAGAATTACTATAGACTCTGGGGAATGCAGCAGGGAGTGAAATAGAACAAACCCTCTGCTCTGATGAACCTTACACTTTATCAGGCACCATCCTTGATCATCTTACATATGTGAGGTACTTCGAACTCTCTGATGCTTTCCTGCAGCTAATTCATCTCCCCAGGGGAAACCCGGAGGACATGATCGAGTACCACCCTTACCAATACCTTAGATCAGATCAGAGAAAGCTCTGAATCAATGTTCAATAGGCTCTGCAGTCTTTGTACTTAGTTTCCCAGACAGCATTTTACAGACCTGATACTTTAATAAAATTCTAAATTCTTTAAAGCTTTTGTTGGTCCACATTGCAACTTTAATAACAGGTTCACACCAATCTAGCACTTCACTTTGCCACAGTGAAATATATAACACGGTATCAGCATGCTTTCATCTACAGTCTATGAAAGTAATATTTATACTATCTTTATGTGATAAGCACATAGTTCTTGGCATTTTTAATAAATAAGAATTTATATTCAAAACATAATAAACCAAGAATTTGGGGAGATGACTCAGTTGGCAACATGCTTCAGAACCTAAATTCAATCCTAGCACACACATAAAGGCCAGGAACTAAGCCAATGGAGGAATAGGAGGGTTCTTGGGCGTCAATGGCTTGCCAATTCTTGCCAAATTGGTAAGCTCCAAGTTCAGTGAGAATGCTCTCTCTAAACAAATAAGGTAGAGGGGATGGGAAAGTGACTCTGTGGTTGAGAACACACACTGCTCTTGCAGAGGACCTAAGTTCAGTTCTCACCATCCAAACCAGGCAACTCACAGCTACACGTAATTCCAGTTACAAGGGAGCTAACTCCCTCTTCTTGCCTCCACAAATACCTGCACTTTTATGTGCATGCTCACACACACACACACACACACACACACACACACATGTGTACAACTAAAAATGAAATAAATCTTTTAAAAAATGATAGTAAAAATTAGAGTAGAGAGCAATTGTGGAAAAAGTTCTCAAGATGTTAACCTCATAGGAACACATTCATGCACACTTGTGCCCTCATATGTGTTCACATTCACACCAACATTCACATAGTCACATACAGAGCATAATAAGCATATAAGTTACATATGTGTGTATTTATATACTACTTGTCCTATCATTAATCTGTTCTTACCAATGCTGGATTATTTGTGTAAGGGAACGATATTCCAGGAGGCATGAGACATGGGATCTTCTACTGTGGAACTTACAGCCTCGGGGTACAGGCCAGGTATAGCAGCATCAGAGGGGAATGCACAGCCCAACCCTACCTATGACTAAGCTTGTGGTTTAAAAAAATCAAATGCATTGAAGTTGAAAAGAGCTATCCAGAGAATTAAAGAGAATGGTTGTAGCTTAAAAGTCAAGGCTGAAAACACTCTTAAAGGATGCCAAGTAAAGGACTTTGGAAAGATCTCTCTCTCTCCCTCTCTCTCTCTCTCTCCCCCCCCTCTGTGTGTGTGTGTGTGTGTGTGTCTGTCTGTCTGTCTGTCTATCTATCTGTGTGTGTGACTATTTCTCTTTGCCTATGTCCCTGTCTAGCTGTCTCTATCTGACTTCCCCCTCCCTGTCTGTCTCTGTGTATGTGTCTGAATGCTTCTCTGCCTGTGTCACTCTGTGTGTGTGTATGTGTGTCTGACTGTCTGTCCGTGTGTCTGACTCTCTCTGTATCTGTCTTTCTGTATGTATCTGACTGCCTCTGTCTTTGTCCCTGTCCATGTGCTTCTGTCTGTCTTTGTGTCTGTCTCTGTGTGTCTGTGTCTATCTCTCCGTGTATATCTGACTTTCTGTCTGTGTGTGTCTCTGTCTCTGTGTGTATCTGACTGTCTCTGTCTTTGTCCCTGTCTATCTTTGTGTCTCTGAGTATGTGTCTATCTCTCTGTCTCTGTCTCTCTGTCACTCTGTGTGTGTGTGTGTGTGTATGTGTGTTGGGGGGAGGTCACAGATTGACATCAAGTGTTGTATTCAATCACATTTAACATTATTATTATTATTATTATTATTATTATTATTATTTTGCAACAGGGTCTCTTTCAGAACCTAGATGGTACAGTCTGCTAGTCTGCAGGGATTCTCCTGTATGTCCCTCTCAACTCTACGATTGTAAACCTGTGCCACCATGCTAGCTTTGTTTATTTGTTTTAGGTCGGCTTTGTGAATTAAATGCACATCCCTGCACTGCTGCAGAGAGTTCTTACTGGTGGGCCTTCTCCCCACCCCTTGGGATTGGGTTTGCTCATTCATCCCCGATATTATCTCAACTCTCACAGAATCTAAAGATCCAGATGAAAGACTTTGAAGTGAGTGCAGAGCCTGTGCAGAACTGGCTGAGTAAAACGAAGAGGCTGGTGCAGGAGAGCAGCATCCGCCTCTATGACCTGCCAGCCAAGAGGAGAGAACAGCAGAAACTGCAGGTGATGGCGCCGGCTTCACTCCTTCCTCGGTCCACTCTGGCCAGATGCATGCTGGGAGCCCTGGTCTTAGCTAACAAGCACCTTAACATGCAGCGTTCCTTCACCTCGTTCCGACAGAATTGAGTTAATGTTTTCTGTCTCTCCTCTGAGGCATGGTTTGTTTTCTTCCCGTAGCATCCCACTGTGTGTAGCTTGAAAGTAAAGCAGTCTTCGGGGGACTCCATTTGCTTGCCAATGTTTAATCCATGTTCTCTAGGCCCAAGCTTCGTCCTCCATGTGCTTACCCTGGTCTCTGAATGGTAACTCGCTTGTGCTTTCCAGTCTGTCCTTGAGGAGATACAGTGCTACGAGCCTCAGCTCCACAGGCTGAAGGAAAAAGCTCGGCAGCTGTGGGAGGGACAAGCTGCAAGCAAGAGCTTTGTGCACAGAGTGTCGCAGCTGTCTTCTCAGTATCTAGCGCTAAGCAATGTAACCAAGGTAACGCCTGGCTATGTGTCTCGTGGCTCATGTGAGTGTGATACTGATGTCGCAAAACTGGACTGTCCATAGATCACGCAGGGTGCATCCTGACACCCCCACAGAGTGGTGGCCCCGGGTTGACTGTAAGACGTGTAACCGTGACATCGCCCTCATCTTGAATCCAAACTCATCACTTTTACCATAGTTCTTAGCGTGGCTCTGTGAAGCCAGCCTAGATGCTTCAGAGACAGAATACACTGCCAGTCTCCAGCATTAATAAAATGTTATATATCCTATGGCATTTTGATTCCCAGGGCTCAAGACATAATCCTAAAGCAAATTACACAGTTTTCTGTGCTAAAGACTCGAAGATTAAATTACACTAGAAAATCATGAACCCAAAAGCAGTTTAAAATGTATTGGAGCCATAGAATAAGTCTATGGTAATTTTTTAAATGTCAGACAGCTTTTGTATATTCCTTATACAGCAGGTAAGGATGTATTAACTTATAGTTTCAGATAGGATTTCAAAGCAGAGTCTGCAATTGTCAATAGCTATCCTGAGTAAGTCTTTCAAGGACATTTAGAATAAAGTATTGGATACACACAGGACCTCACTGGGTGAACCCCACTAGAGTAATGCAGACCCCGAGAATAGGACAGTCCTTTCAAGCTTGCATGAACTATAACATTTGATTATTTATTTAAAATTTCAGGTGTTAGCATTTAGGGACTCTATTACATGGATCTTGAAATAACGTGGCCTCGTTCATTTTCCTGTAACGTCATTTCTGAGCTGCGAATTTGGGTCTCCACATAGTTCTGATGCAAACTGCCTCCACTTGTGCCAATGGTCATTTGATGAAAATGCTGCTTTCATAAAATCACATGCATATGATTTTAGGAAATCTGGCACATAGCTAAAGTTAGACTGGATTAAGAACAGCTAGTTGCAACTGGTATGTTAGTGCACATCTGGAATCCCAGGGCTCAAGAGGTAACTGCAGGGGAATCACTGTGAGTTCAAGGCCAGATCAGGCTGTGTCATGAGTTAAAAGCCAGGCTGGGCAGCACAACCAAGACCCTGTCTCAAAGAGAACTAAATTAAATTAAAAAAAAAAACCCGAAATATAAAAACAAACCAAAAAGCCTTCCAAAACACCTCTCCATCCTTTGCACTTGCTTAGATATTAAAAAGCAAAAGACGGTTGAATGTCTCAGAACTCGAACTCTGTAGAACAGCAGTCTCCATCTACTTTGTTAGACTTGACCTGAAGGGAACAAAGAAAGCCACAAAGATTTTTCTTGTCATTTAAAATGTGTTCTGTCCTCTACACGTGTCCTGAGGCCTCAGACTCTGTTTCACTCCTGTGCAAAATTATGTTTCAACTAAATATATACATATTACATGCATGCTATTTAGAACTACTATAAAATATCAAAGTGCTATGTTTTAAGACTGTCTATAGTCTGTAAGAATATATGGTATCAGTTGAACTAAATAGTAATACGTGAAAGCCAAAGATGATGGCGGATTGAATGCCATCATCTAGGTATTAGGAAGAAATTCTACTGAATAAAAAGTAAGCCATGATTCTCCTAAGCTCATCAGTGTAGGGCAGCCTTTCTACCTGATTGTTCTACAGGTTTTTCACTATTTAGAGAGGTGTGCCACATTCCTCATGCTCTCAGACCATGCTTGCTTTTCTGGGCAGTCTCTGATGAAGTGTTAGTTTCCAATACGAGTAGCTGCAGGTTGTCAAGTCTTAATGGAGCAGACAGCTAGAAAATCATCTCTGTCCTTTCCAGGAGAAAGTGAGCAGGCTGGACAGAATTGTTGCTGAGCATAACCAGTTCTCCCTGGGCGTTAAAGAACTGCAGGACTGGATGTCAGATGCCGTTCACATGCTGGATTCGTACTGCCTCCCCACGTCAGATAAGAGTGTTCTGGATGGCAGAATGCTCAAGCTGGAGGTGTGTATACTGAGAGGCCTTTTACTCATACATTACTTTTTTTTGACTCTCTATCAGCTTGGTATGACTATGTGGTCCTCTGTCTAGATGCTCTCTGGATGGGTGTCTGCTTACAAAACACGCTCATCCCTAAGCATTAACTGTTCATTTCAGCCCTAACACATTCCTCTACAAACACTACAAAAAGAAAAATAAGACACAAATGTGGTGATTTAAAAAAAAAAACAACTTCAAATTCCATCACCGTTGCATGAATTCTGAGGAATTATTTTGGTGAAAGATTTAATTAATTTATTCAACTTATTTTTCTCCCTGTATCATTTAGTCAGTTCTTTTCCCATCTTGAATAATCAATTCTGTTTTGCATTTGTAATGAAAATAAGCAATCTTTGCCCATCCATCTCTCCCTGATAACTTCAAGGCCTAGGCTGGAACTCTTGTTCTGACACCAAGGGGTCTCAAGTGAATATAAACACCCACAACTGTGTTGTCTGCTGCTGGGGTTGACGTGTGTGGGAGGTGTTGACTTCAGGTGCTGGGGGTGGGGCTGGGGGTAGGGGTGGGGATGGGGGTGGTCTGTGTGTAGGTTATAGATACACACAGGAATGGAACAGTGTAGGAGAGGTGGGATTGAACAGTGGAGCCTTGAGAAGTCTAATACCTAACTCAAGCTTTTAGGAATGATAGGTGAGATGGCTCAGTGTGTGAAGATTCCACCATTAAATCTGAGCCCAGTTCTTGAGACCACACAGTACAAAGACAGATTCAACTCTTCCAGCTTGCCCTCTCTCTGCCTGTCTGCCTGTCTGTCTGTCTGTTTTCCTCCATTTCTCTCTCCCTCCATCACCCTCTATCCTTCTTTCCACCCCATCCTCCTATAAAAAAGTAAATACTTTTTGTTGTTGTCGTTTTTAGGAAGAGGGAATGTCTTGGTGCAGACTACTGGATGGGGATTTGAGGGAGACGAATATGGGATTAAAAGCTAGAGGGAAGAACCAGTGTGGTACTGAGGGCAAGCTTGCTGGTCTTTCCTGACCAGGCAAGCACAGGTCCACTAGACGCCCAGCTGAACTGCAAAAGGTGTCAGCCATAGAAACGGAAGTGGGACAAGGGTTGCGCTTTGGCAGATACTACCTCTCTGGCAACTTTGGACTTTAGATTTCCTTTTCTTACTAAAAGGAGTAGCGCCCGAGGAAACTTCCACGGGGAGGCTACACTAGATACATATGAACTTTCTCTCCTGAGAACTTTGAGGGTCCAGGGATATATACCTACCCCAGGCCCATAAAATCAGGAAAATGAAATGTGAAAGGAAGTCTCAGGGCTATGATGTAAAAGCTACTCAGATACAGGCAAGTCTTCAAGACCTCAGAACTACGTGGCAAGCCAAGGATGTTAAACATATAAATATGAAGGTTTCTGTAATTTTTGTTGTTATTGTTTTTAACAGGCTCTGTTGTCGGTGAGACAGGAAAAAGAGATTCAGATAAAAATGATCATGACCCGGGGGGAGTATGTTCTGCAGAGTACCTCTCCAGAGGGCAGTCATGCTGTTCAACAGCAGCTGCAGGCCCTAAAGGAAAAGTGGGAGTCCCTCCTGTCTGCAGCAATTCGATGTAAAAGGTGAGCGAAGCTGTACCCAGTGCAAGCGAGCTGTGATGTGGCTGAAAAACAGTGGAATACTCCAGTGGTGGCTGGTTTCCTCCCTAGCTTCCTCTTTCCTCCATCCCTTCCTTCTTTCTACTTCCTACTTTCATTTCTTTCCTCCCTGCTTCCCCTTCTCACTCCCTTTGTCCTCCCCCTCTCTCTTTAGGGGCTCTAAAGAACAAGAGAATCTAGAGGGTACGACCTTTACTCTCAGTTCGCCTGAAATATTATGCCAATGTTTTGTTGCTGATTGATGCTTAGAATCCAAAGGATAATAAATATTTTATAAAACGGGGTTATTTTGATTCAATCAAAGTGATTCACTTGGGAGGACTCTCAAGGAGATAGTCATCAAGGATTGAAGGAAAGGAATGTCATCAAACCAGCCCCACCATGCCCAGCTGGGTGACTCCAAGCTGGTTTTTTTATTTAAATATTTATTTATGTATATGATTACACTGTAGCTGTCCTCAGACACACCAGAAGAGGTCATCCAATCCCATTACAGATGGTCGTGAGCCACCATGTGGTTGCTGGGAATTGAACTCAGGACCTCTGGAAGAGCAGCCAGTGCTCTTAGCTGCTGAGCCATCTCTCCGGCCTCTGACTCCATGCTGTTTTAATGTCTCTGAGTTGTCCCATCTGAGAACAGAGAGTGGAGACACTGGCAAAGAAACAACCAGGGCACAGCAGAGGGTTGAGGGCTTTTTATCAGGGGTGACAGTTCCTTGGCATTCTTTGTTAGCATTGCTCTCAATCTGGGAATATGGCAGGGGCCAGGGAATCTCAGCAGCCTGAAAGATCCAGTATCCAGCACCGGGAAGCCCAGGGGCTGTGTTCTGTAGTAGGAGGTCTGAGGAAACCTGCAAGAGGCCACTGTCAGCCCAGGCCCAGTCACAGTATGAAAGTTAGTCTCAATAATCCATAGCATTAACTGTGTGATGTGCTTATTGACTGGAGAAAATACTTCTCTGTGAGGGGAACATTGCATTTGCATACGTAGACCACTTCAGGGAATATTGTCCCATTCTCCATTGTGGTTTTATGACTTTTGAATACCCTGCAGAAAGGTCACTTTGCTTATTTTACCCGTTTGTCCTTCCTTCACCGGAGGAGTCACTCTCTTCTGTTCCTTCCTATTCAATAGCCTTATTGACCTGCTGGGAATTAGTGCAGTTTCTGACCTGATCTGGACACCCCACCCTGGGTGATCTCCATCTCCCCAGGATATCCAGTCCCCTGGGCCCTCTGATGTCCTGTTTGGAGCTTGGATTTAAATGGACCCTGCTCTCTGAAGCTGTTTTCATCAGAAATTTAGAGTAGGATTTGGTAAACCCAGGCCAGCTATCTATCCCAGATCTCTGGATACTCTGCTGGCTACGGGGGATCAAATGCACATGACAGACATCAGAGCTGTAGAGATGCTCAGATTAGGTAGTGACCTGTTTCCAATCCCTTGCAGTCAGCTGGAAGGAGCGCTCTCAAAGTGGACAAGTTATCAGGATGACGTGCGGCAGTTCTCCAGCTGGATGGATGTCGTGGAAGTCAGCCTGACTGAATTGGAGAGACAGCACACAGAGTTACGGGAAAAAGTAACCACTCTGGGAAAAGCCAAGGTTCGAACTGGATTACACCTGCTTTTCATTCTTTTGTAAACTTAAGACAAAAGTGTCGTCATCCAGCAATGTACACACGGGGAAACTAAATTTCTAATAACTTCCTAAAGTAAGATGTTGCTTGAGGTTATTTAACTCAGGAGTGAAATTTTTCTTTCCCAGTATGACACAGGCCATTTAAAATTTGTCCCCTCTTAATGTCAGAAGTAAATGTGCTTTCTTTTTCTTACATTCTTTTCATTGCCACTGTATTTCCTACCTACCTGTTCACTCATCCTCAATGCTAGATTTTAATAAACCAAGACCTGGTTTAGAGCATGCCAGGCAAGCTCTAAACTGCTGAGCTAAACCATAGGCTCTATATTACTATTTTGCACAGTTTTGGTCCAACATCATACGGTTGTAGTACGAGATGAAAAAATTGTAAATATGTAGAGTTTCTTATTTTAAAGTGGTATTCAAGCACAGCCATGCGGGAGCCCATGCTGGGTAGCATAACTCCCTCCAGGGCATACTCATTGCAATATTGTGTCTTGAGCTGAGTTTACCATAATCTGTGTGGAAATCCTTCAACTCTAGATTTCTGCCTATTTGCAACATTTCCCAGGGAATGTTATCATCTTAAGTTGGCCACCCCTTCCCCCAGGACCTGTTCCCTTTTATCTCCATATTATCACTTAGTTTCTGAAGATCCATCAGCATCACCTGAATTCTAAGGCTCCTGATCCTCCTCTTGGTCCCTCCCCCTTTTTTGAGATGGGGGTTCTCCTTGTGTAGCCCTAGCTGTCCCGGAACTCACTCTGTAGACAAGGCTGGCTTTGAACTCACAGAGATTCTCCTGCCTCTGCCTCCTAGTTTTGGGTTTAAAGGTGTTCCTCACAACCTCCGGGAAGATTCCCCATGATTTACAATGTAACGTTGAGTTCCCTAAGGAGTTAGTAAGTTAGCAAGCAAAGACTATATTCTAATAGGGATATGTGTACTCATTTTAGTAAGTATTTAAGGTAATAATTATAACTAGGAGATGTCATAATAAAAGGAGGTAACACAATGACGTGGCATGGTATGAGACACTAATTGGGAAAGGGTTTACATAGATTGTATAGGATCAGGGCAGAGGGATAAGAAAGAGGTTTCTGAAACAGGTGGCAGGCAGACAGTTTCCTAGATCATTGAGAATAAAGAGTAGTCTGGAAGGAATCAAAGATGGAATTCTATCATGTCGATAGGCTGAGGAAGGAAAGGTTCTGGTGTGTTATGGGATGCAGATGGCTGGATAGCAATGGTGGATGCTAGGAGGTGATCTGGGGAAAGGGTACAGGTCCTTGCACTGTGTTCAGGTCTCCAGCAGATTCCACATCCCAGGTTGCACTAATCTTTCACTTTACCTCTGTCTGAGAAACTCCTGTTAAAACCTGATTGAAAGTGAAGAGTGGCCTGGAGTAGAGTTGGAGAACTCGAGACTCCTTCCAAAGTTCTAGGGGATGTTTGAGAGATGGGCAGGGGTGGGGCGGCATTTACTATTTTAAAAAATGGCTGGGGAAGAAGGCTTGATGAGACAGAGTGGTGATAGGGTGGCAGTCAGGAGGCCAGTCCTAGATATAATAAATGTAAAATATTCAAGAAGAAATGGAAAGTAGATAATTGAGAATTAAAGTCTCAGAGACAATCTGGACCAGATCTGAACTATACATTGAAACATTATATGAACATTTTTTCCACATGCACACACATGTCTGTATAATCCAGTTGAACAGACCATTTCTCACCACTACAGTTAAAAGACATTAATTTGTCCATATTTTTGTTGTGCTTGTGTGTGAGTTATTCATTTTATTTGTTTTTTCTTCCTTTTATTCTCTAGCTCTTAAATGAGGAAGTGTTGAGTCACGGCAGCCTGCTAGAGACCATTCAAGTCAAGAGGGCAGCCATGACAGAGCATTATGTCACCCAGTTAGAACTGCAGGATCTGCAGGAACGGCACCAAGTCCTCAAAGAGAAGGCTAAGGTATGGCTGGCTAGGGTCCTTGAATTCAACGAGGACTGACAACCTCATGAAAACAGGGTGAAACAAGCTAAATGAACCTTAGTATCGACGCAAAGATACTCAATAAAATTCTTGCAAACCGAATCCAAGAGCACATCAAAACAATCATCCATCATGATCAAGTAGGCTTCATTCTAGGGATGCAGGGATGGTTTAATATACGGAAAACCATCAACATAATCCACTATATAAACAAACTGAAAGATAAAAACCACATGATCATTTCATTAGATGCTGAGAAAGCGTTTGACAAAAGTCAATACCTCTTCATGATAAAAGTCCTAGAAAAAACAGGAATTCAAGGCTCATACCTAAACATAGTAAAAGCCATACACAGCAAACCAGTAGCTAATATTAAACTAAATGGAGAGAAACTTGAAGCAATCTCACTAAAATCAGGGACTAGACAAGGCTGCCCACTCCCTTCCTACTTATTCAATATAGTTCTCAAAGTCCTAGCCAGAGCAAGCAGACAACAAAAGGAGCTCAAAGGGATACAGATTGGAAAGGAAGAAGTCAAAATATCACTATTTGCAGACGATATGATTGTATACTTAAGTGATCCCAAAAGTTCCACCAGAGAACTACTAAAGCTGATAAACACCTTCAGCAAAGTGGCTGGGTATAAAATTAACTCAAATAAATCAGTAGGCTTCCTCTACACAAAAGAGAAACAAGCTGAAAAAGAAATTAGGGAAATGACTCCCTTCATAATAATCCCAAATTATATAAAATACCTCAGTGTGACTTTAACCAAGCAAGTGAAAGATCGGTATGATAAGAACTTCAAGCCTCTGAAGAAAGAAATTGAAGAAGATCCCAGAAGATGGAAAGATCTCCCATGCTCATGGATTTTCACGATTAATATAGTAAAAGTGGCCATTTTATCAAAAGCAATCTACAGATTCAATGCAATCCCCATCAAAATACCAACCCAATTCTTCAAAGAGTTAGACAGAACAATTTGCAAATTCATCTGGAATAACAAAAAACCCAGGATAGCTAAAACTATCCTCAACAGCAAAAGGACTTCTGGGGGAATCTCTATCCCCAAACTCAAGCAGTATTACAAAGCAATAGTGATAAAAACTGTATGGTGTTGGTACAGAGACAGACCAGTGGAATAGAATTGAAGACCCAGAAATGGACCCACACACCTAAGGTCACTTGATTTTTGACAAAGGAGCCAAAACTATCCAATGGAAAAAAGATAGCATTTTCAGCAAATGGTGCTGGTTCAACTGGAGGTCAGCATGTAGAAGAATGCAGATTGATCCATGCTTATCACCCTGTACAAAGCTTAAGTCCAAGTGGATCAAGGACCTCCACATCAAACCAGATACACTCAAACTAATAGAAGAAAAAGTGGGGAAGAACCTCGAACACATGGGCATTGGAGAAAATTTCCTGAACAAAACACCAATGGCTTATGCTCTAAGATCAAGAATCAACAAATGGGATCTCATAAAACTGCAAAGCTTCTGTAAGGCAAAGCACACTGTGGTTAGGACAAAACGGCAACCAACAGATTGGGAAAAGATCTTTACCAATCCTGCAACTGATAGAGGGCTTATATCCAAAATATACAAAGAACTCAAGAAGTTAGACTGCAGGGAGACAAATAACCCTATTAAAAAATGGGGTTCAGAGCTAAACAAAGAATTCACAGCTGAGGAATGCCGAATGGCTGAGAAACACCTAAAGAAATGTTCAACATCTTTAGTCATAAGGGAAATGCAAATCAAAACAACCCTGAGATTTCACCTCACACCAATGAGAATGGCTAAGATCAAAAACTCAGGTGACAGCAGATGCTGGCGAGGATGCGGAGAAAGAGGAACACTCCTCCATTGTTGGTGGGATTGCAAACTGGTACAACCATTCTGGAAATCAGTCTGGAGGTTCCTCAGAAAATTGGACATTGAACTGCCTGAGGATCCAGCTATACCTCTCTTGGGCATATACCCAAAAGATGCCCCAACATATAAAAAAGACACGTGCTCCACTATGTTCATCGCAGCCTTATTTATAATAGCCAGAAGCTGGAAAGAACCCAGATGCCCTTCAACAGAGGAATGGATACAGAAAATGTGGTACATCTACACAATGGAATATTACTCAGCTATCAAAAACAACAGCTTTATGAAATTCGTAGGCAAATGGTTGGAACTGGAAAATATCATCCTGAGTGAGCTAACCCAATCACAGAAAGACATACATGGTATGCACTCACTGATAAGTGGCTATTAGCCCAAATGCTTGAATTACCCTAGATGCCTAGAACAAATGAAACTCAAGACGGATGATCAAAATGTGAATGCTTCACTCCTTCTTTAAATGAGGAAAAAGAATACCCTTGGCAGGGAAGGGAGAGGCAAAGATTAAAACAGAGACTGAAGGAACACCCATTCAGAACCTGCCCCACATGTGGCCCATACATATACAGCCACCCAATTAGACAAGATGGATGAAGCAAAGAAGTGCAGACCGACAGGAACCGGATGTAGATCGCTCCTGAGAGACGCAGCCAGAATACAGCAAATACAGAGGCGAATGCCAGCAGCAAACCACTGAACTGAGAATAGGAACCCCGTTGAAGGAATCAGAGAAAGAACTGGAAGAGCTTGAAGGGGCTCGAGACCCCATATGTACAACAATGCCAAGCAACCAGAGCTTCCAGGGACTAAGCCACTACCTAAAGACTATACATGGACTGACCCTGGACTCTGACCTCATAGGTAGCAATGAATATCCTAGTAAGAGCACCAGTGGAAGGGGAAGCCCTGGGTCCTGCTAAGACTGAACCCCCAGTGAACATGACTGTTGGGGGGAGGGCGGCAATGGGAGGGGAACACCCATAAGGAAGGGGAGGGGGGAGGGGGATGTTTGCCCGGAAACCAAAGAATTATTATTAAGTATTAAATAAATTTAAAAAAAAAGTTAGACTGCACGAGACAAATAACCCTATTAAAAATGGGGTTCAGAGCTAAACAAGGAATTCACAGCTGAGGAATGCGGAATGGCTGAGAAACACCTAAAGAAATGTTCAACATCTTTAGTCACAAGGGGAATGCAAATCAAAACAACCCTGAGATTCCACCTCACACCAGTCAGAATGGCTAAGATCAAAAACTCAGGTGAGAGCAGTTGCTGGCGAGGATGTGGAGAAAGAGGAACACTCCATTGTTGGTGGGATTGCACACTGGTACAACCATTCTGGAAATCCATCTGGAGGTTCCTCAGAAAATTGGACACTGAACTACCTGAGGACCCAGCTATACCTCTCTTGAGCATATATCCAAAGGATGCCCCAACATATAACAAAGACACGTGCTCCACTATGTTCATAGCAGCCTTATTCATAATAGTCAGAAGCTGGAAAGAACCCAGATGCCCTTCAACAGAGGAATGGATACAGAAAATGTGGTACATCTACACAATGGAATACTACTCAGCTATCAAAAACAATGCCTTTATGAAATTCATAGCTAAATGGATGGAACTGGAAAATATCATCCTGAGTGAGGTAATCCAATCACAGAAAAACACACATGTTTATGCACTCATTGATAAGTGGATATTAGCCCAAATGCTCAAATTACCCTAGATGCACAGAACACATGAAACTCAAGAAGGATGACCAAAATGCGAATGCTTCACTTCTTCTTTAAAAGGGAAACAAGAATACCCTTGGAAGGGAATAAGGAGGCAAAATGTAGAACAGAGGCAGAAGGAACATCCATTCAGAGCCTGCCCCACATGTGGCCCATACATATACAGCCACCAAACTAGATATGATGGATGAAGCAAAGAAGTGCAGGCTGACAGAAACCGGATATAGATCTCTCCTGAGAGACAGAGCCAGAATACAGCAAATACATAGGCAAATGCCACCAGCAAATCACTGAACTGAGAACAGGACCCCCGTTGAAGGAATTAGAGAAAGGACTGAAAGCGCTTGAAGGGGCTCAAGACCCCATATGAACAACAATGCCAACCAACCAGAGCTTCCAGGGACTAAGCCACTACCCAAAAGACTATACATGGACTGACCCTGGGCTCCAACCTCATAGGTAGCAATGAATAGCCTAGTAAGAGCACCAGTGGAAGGGGAAGGCCTTGGTCCTGCCAAGACTGAACCCCCAGTGAACATGATTGTTGGGGGGAGGGTGGTAATGGGGGGAGGATTGGGAGGGGACGCCCATATAGGGAGGGGGAGGGGTTAGGGGGATGTTGGCCTGGAAACCGGGAAGGGGAATAACAATTGAAATATAAATAAGAAATAGCCAAGTTGGGTTGGGGATTTAGCTCAGTGGTAGAGCGCTTGCCCAGCAAGCGCAAGGCCCTGGGTTCGGTCCCCAGCTCCGGAAAAAAAAAAGTCCAAAGAAATGGCCAAGTTAATAAAGATGGAGGAAAAAAATCACTAACAAAATCAAACACAACTTAAAACATTGTTTGTAGCAGAATCAAATACAACTTAAAACATTGTTTGTGCCTGTAAGTTAAGGTAACAAGATAGTTCTCAACAAAAACCAAAACTTAACTAGAAATGTCACATTTTTACAAAACTTTCAGAGATCTTTGTATTGAAATCTCCTAAGTTCTGTCTGCCTGTGGGAGTTTTATAAAGTAGAAAACAGTCCCCTGGTAGTATTCACCATTCATTACCAACGCTTCCCAAAGAAAATAACATCTCTTAACAGCATATTCTAACTTATTAGAATTCATTAAAGGTCCAGAAAAATAAATCTACCAACTCCAAATTCTCATTTAAGACACAATGTAAACATTTCAGTTTTCAGTGCTAACCATAGTGACCTTTTAAGAAAAGCAAACTTACTCCATTTTTAGCATGTCCATCTAATATTTCGTTAAAAACTCACAGTTCAGGTAGTTAATTCAAAATGATCTTTGAGATCTTTCCAGACTTAAATATTTTCCTATGTTTTTCTTTAGAGAAAGAGACATACTGTCTTATCTTTTGTTCATTTTTATTAGTTCTTTGAGAATTTCATATAGCACATTTTAAATGTATTTGCCCCAATCCAACCTATTTATTGGCCCTCATTTGTGTTCTCTTTTTATATAGTAAACTTAAAGGTTCTTTTTTATTTACTTTTTAAAAGATTTATTTATTTAATGTATATGAGTACACTGTAACTATCTTCAGACACAGCAGAAGAGGGCATCAGATCCCATTACAGATGACTGTGAGCCACCATGTGGTTACTGGGAACTGAACTCAGGACCTTTGGAAGAACAGTCAGTGCTCTTAACTGCTGAGCCATCTCTCCAGCCCAAGATTCTTTTTAAAGGGAATTATTCATGTTCTGATGATTTAATAATTATGTTTTTTTAAAACTTCAAAAGTGTAGCTGACAAGATATTTCAGCAAGCGAAGGTTCTTGTCACCGAGCCTGACAACTTGAGTTTGATCCAGACCCCAAAGTTGGAAGGAGAGAACTGACTGGAAAAAACTGTCCTCTGACAACACACACATAAACATAAAACAGAAAAGAAGATTAGACTCCAAGAGTGAATTCTGCATTCAGTGATATGTTTCTTTCTTACTCATTTTAAATGCTGATTACAGGAAACAGTGACAAAATTAGAAAAGCTGGTCCGCCTTCACCAAGAGTATCAGAGAGACCTAAAGGCATTTGAAAATTGGCTGGGGCAAGAACAAGAGAAACTTGACCGATCCTCGGTTCTTGAGGGTGACACCAACGCCCACGAGACAACATTGCGAGATCTTCAGGTAATTCTATCAGAAACTGAAGGGTTCCTTCTTATGAAAAAGAGGTAATTATTTCAAGCAATGGGAAATTAATGTGACCTCCCGCAGAGAGCTGTTACACATTCAGTTAAGGCGAGGGTCGATCTGGAACAGTCTCGTTCCTATCACTCGTTGGGAATTTTAAACCAACAAATCCAGCTCTTGGAGGACTCACTCAGCTACCAGGGTCGCCTCTGACAGCAGTAGCTACTGATCTATTGCTCGGGGCTGACTGACACACCCACCTGTTGCTCTCAAAAAGACTGTTTCAGATGAAGGATAAAACAGCAGGAACCAACAACATGTGGCAGGCCCTGAGTGAAGTTGAGAGCATGCCCTATAGCCATCTGACCTCATTTGAAACCTCATGCACTCCTGAGGGTCTAGGGCTTGGCTCAGAATTCTCAAAGAAATCAGAGAAGCTGAGAGATGTCTGGATGCTCTGGACAGTGGGTTACAGCTCAAGGCAAGAGGTCAGAGAGAGCGGGTAGGTGGTCATAGCCCATGTCCTTACTCCCTTGTATAGCTCGGCACCACCCAACACAAAGCAGATACGACACAAGCTCCGGCACAGAATGCACATAAAGATGGCATTGATTCCAGCCACTGGGGAGGAATTTACAATTTAGTGATGGAAACAAACCCACGAGGAGATTATTGTAAACAATGAGTTAAGGACGGTAATGGGACGAATGTAAGGGATCTTATGGCAGCATTGGACCCTTAACCATTCACACCTGCAGAGTTAGGCAGGGCTCAGAGAGTTCTCCATGAAAACTAGTTGGAGCAGACAACAAAGAACTGCAAAGAGCTGATAAGACCGCCCCCATGCTCCACTAGGGAGTGTACTGGGACTTCTTAACATGGTGTTAACCCCAAATAGAATTGGCTTGAGACTAGCAAGCTCTCCTTACAGCTAGAACAAGGTAGGAAAAGCAGAGATTCTCATGGATATCCTTGGTGTATGCAACTCGCATGACCTGCTGTGTTTCAAGGGATCTGTGCAATGCCAAGTGAACAGGTGAAAGTTAGGAATCTTAGACTCCATGAGACCTGCTGCTAGGTGACCTTAGAAACTAAAGAACCTACTCTCACCCAATTTCTGTCATACAGTTGTGAGAATTCAATGAGGAGAATCTCTATCTTGCTTAAATATCCGACTTGTTCACAAGATAAATAAATACTAGAAGTTATGCAAGTTACAACTTCATTGACTGACTTAGTGGTCTCATCTCTCCTGCCCTAGAATAATTGATACGCTGATCTATGAGACCTTATAGGCTTGGCTGTTGCTCTGTGTGTGTGTACACATACATGTACATACATACATATGCATGTTGTTGTTGTTTAAGACAGGGTCCTGGTATACAACCCAGTCTATCCTTAAACTTGGGATATTCCTATCTCCGTCTCCAGAGTACAGGCTTCCCAACACCCAACAGCTGTTATCACTCACATTAGAGCAGTTGACTTTGTTTCTTTAAATAGCCTTCTTTCCCCTTCCAGACATCCTGGGAAGCAAATGCTGAGCTCTTCAAGTTGTTGTGTAGGAACTGAGCAAGTTCCTGCCTAGATATTTCTCTTGTTTTGGTCAGTTTAGTCAGATGAGCATGGCTCAAATCTAACTCCTGGCCCTTGCCTCCTTGTGCTTTTTCTACTTTGTCCAATTTGAATTTCCACAAATGCTGAAGAGGAAGGCACATGGCAGCAGCAGGAGCCAGCAGTGGAGCACCTGAACTCCCCACTACACCACAGTAGCCTTCTCTAGGCTCCTTATGTCCTCCAACCCAAGCCTGGTGGTGAATGGAATCTGCTACTAGGTGTCATCAGACACAAGACAGCCTCTCTGGTGCCACATAATTACTCTGAGATTAGATAAAGGCTACAAAAACCTTAAACAGTTGATCAGTTCATAAAGCAAAGAAGTGCTAGAAGTTAGACTTATCACAATTTTATAGATTACAGCCACCAATCACTTTATATAAACTGAGGGTCTAATTTGAGTTATGGGACATATATCCACACTTAAATATCCATCTATGCTTTCTTTTTGGCAGAAATGCTTAATATATTGGATAGAGGAGAATATATCTGGTAGAAGGATGATTTGTGTAATAGATATAACTTTCTACAAAACATGAGAGCAGACATAAATTAAGAAGAAGATTGGGCTGGGGAAGATGGCTCAGTGGTTAAAGGCACTGGCTGCTCTTCTAGAGGACCCAGGCTCAATTTCCAGCATCTACATGGCTGTTCATAACTGTCTGTAAGTTCAGATCCAGAGGATTCAACTTCTCACGCAGAAATACATATCAACAAAACACCAGTGCACATAAACTAAAAATTAAAGGAACGAAGGGAGGAAAGGAGAAATGGAAAGGGGGAGAAAGAGGAAAGGGAGGAAGGAAGGAAGGAAGGAAGGAAGGAAGGAAGGAAGGAAGGAAGGAAGGCAGGCAGGCAGGCAGGCATGGTGGTACAGGTCTTTAATCTTAGCACTCTGGAGACAGAGGTAGGCATATATCTGCAAGTCTAAGGGAGCCTGGTCTACAAAGTCAATCCAGGATAGCCAGGGCTCTGTTATACAGAGAAATTTTGTCTAAAAGAACAAAGAAAAAAGCTTAAACAGAGATTAGACTAGGTATCAGATAACTACAGATTATGGCCACACTGTCTGTGCATTAAGACAAGATTTATAAGCTCATGGTGACACTCATTAATATTGCTCATGGCCGGATGAGTACCTCACTAGAAGGATTAAGCAATGGGACACTGCCCCAAGACCTACAAAACCTAAAGTATTTATTTCAGAAAAAAAAAGTGCAAACAAATTAAGAAAAAGGTATACAACATCACCTTGAAAAAAATATAAGATTTTCAAAATAAATCTCGTGTGTTTATGTGGTTGATATATAGATGTGTGTTGTCCTGTGTCATGCGCACAAAAGGACACAGCACAGCATTCCAACACTGACAGTGCACTTGAGGGAAAGGTGTTATGTGATGTCGTAACATGTGAGATCATGGAATCTTTCTGTAAAAGCTATCTCATACTGGTAATTTCAAATGGCTACAGGCGAGAGTATAGACCTCTCTTTTAGGAGCAGGCTTACTCCTGGTAATTCTGTCTCACTGGATAGTTCAGGACGGCCTTCAACCTGCCATTTACCCTAAGCTGCTCATAGGTTGGTAATCCTCCTGTCTCGGTCTCTTGTGAATACAGGGCTCACATATGTATAACATGGCATGAGTTTTGTCTTGCTGGTTTCTCACTTGCTTGTTTGGTACTAGGGATGGAAAGTCAGCCCTTTTGCAAGCTGAGAAAGTACCTTATTGAGCTAAATGGCGGTCCATGTTACTACAGTTGACTGTGTGACTGCCTTCAACATTCATGGTGTGATTTTTTTTTAACATGGTGATTTTTTTATTACAAATAACCATATCATTCACCAACATGGATTTATTTATTTCTTATGAATAGAATTTAAAGTATATATCATTTTGCCAGAATATTTAAGAACCAGACATTTTTATAAAAAGCAACACATGCTATTAAACATTTTTCACACTCGATTCTTTAGGGTGGCTCTTCAAGGTACATACTGTGGTCTAGGACATACATTTTGCTTGGAAACAGCCCATAGGTTGTGTTGTGATTCAGCCTCCAGGTGTAGATACCTACAAAAGGCGCTGGTCCAAATTTTCTAGGCTGCCACATTCCCTAGAGTCAAGTCCTGGAAGAGGACTCCCACCAATCAGCACACAAAGGATCCTCATTTCCTTTCCCAGCAGTAGTTGTAGTCCCAGTTAATGCCAAAGCCACCAACCTTGAATGAGTGTCTAAGAAGATTCTGAGCTGTGATAAGTCTACAATTTTGTCTTATGCAACAGTGATATTTTTTCATGACTACTATTGCCTTTAGGCTGAAAAAAATCAAATTTCAGAAACTTAATTGGGGAATTGTTCTTTGAATTGGGAGATTATCAGGAACTTTCTACAGATTTGGGAAAGCAGAATTCGGTGTTAGGTATGCATTTTTTTAATATAAGATTTATTTTTTATTTATATGAGGACACTGTAGCTGTCTTCAGACATATCAGAAGAGGATATTGGATCCCACTAAAGATGATTGTGAGCCACCATGTGGTTGCTGGACATTGAGCTCAGGACCTCTGGAAGAGCATTCAGTGCTCTTAACTGCTAAGCCATCTCTCCAGCCCCTGCCCCTCTTCTGACTTCACATGCCCACCCTATCCCGGTACCTAGCTATTGAACTCTAGCAAGTAGGTTTAAAGACCCCTGGAAAACTTGCCCTTCTGCCCCCAGGGCGGTGGGGGGGGGGGCAGTACGGTCCTAGGGAGTTCATTGGAAGGGCTCCCAGTATGCATTTTCTTAATAGGACAAAATAAAAATCACATCTGTCCAATGTGAACTCCAGGCTGGAACAGCTGGCTTAGCTGAGACACGCCCACTGGCTTGAACTCTGAGTGAGACATGATGCCCATTCCCTTTCCCTGCAGGAGCTTCAAGTGCGCTGTGCTGAGGGTCAGGCCCTGCTGAACTCAGTACTTCATACCAGGGAGGATGTGATCTTGTCAGGCCTCCCCCAGGCAGAAGACAGAGTGCTGGAGTCTCTTCGTCAGGACTGGCAGGTTTACCAGCACAGGCTGGCTGAGACCCGGATGCAGTTCAACAACGTCGCGAACAAACTGAGGCTGATGGAGCAGAAGTTCCAGGAAGCTGATGAATGGCTCCAAAGGATGGAGGAGAAAATCAGTGTCAGGAACGAACGCCAGAGCAGCCGATCTGCCAAGGAGATCCAGTTGCTTCAGCTGAAGGTGCAACTCGGGGAAATTCCTGAGTCCTGTGAAAGCAGGTTACTTCGCATAGTTTGTAGTCCATTCCACGAAAACATTTAGGGTCTATCTGTCTAAGGTGGCTGCCTTGAGTTCTCACCATGCTTATCTAGAACCTCTAAAGTAAACACAATGGTTTTCTTTTTTTTTTTTTTTTCAACGAACATCTAAATTTTGTCTTTAACAGAATATGGTTCCGGGCTGGGCAGTGAGATGGTTCAATAGGTTAAAACGTTTGTTATAGGTCTTTGATAACCTGAGCTTGGTCCCCAGGACCCGTACTGGAAGGACAGAACCACCTTAAGTGTTCCTCTGACCTCTACAAATTTTGCAAGCACACATGTTAGTAATCTATTTTTTAAATTATTTTAAAAAAGAATACAGTTTTATGAAACTATTGTATTTACTTCCCATGTTTAATGCCACACTTTTATAAAATATATACAAATAACAATCTTTTACAATGATGGTGTGATTTGAAAGGGCTCTAAAATAGTCCCTTAAGTTAATCATTCATAACTGGTTTCATTCTAATTTTTAGTTGTCTGGATATCCAAAATGATGAGTAGGCCTTGGCGATTAGTTTCTATTATTTCAGCATTTTAAAATCAATTAAACTTCAAGAGAGCTGCAAAACACTTAAAAGCAAAACAAAATAAAAACCAGGCATTTGAACCAAAGTATAAAATATATAGAAAAGTCCCTGGAGTCATAAGTACGCAATTGCTATGGCACTGTTGCGACATAACTTTCCACAACGGTAATATCTGATGCTCTTTCAAAACTGCATCTCAGAACAGATAAATATACTTGCAAACACACAGAGAAATCATGTTCTCTCCAGTAGATACATTCAGTACTAGTCTTACTTAAGACTGTCCAGGTCTGAGTTTCTCTTGTCTGGTTTCATGTATCCTTTCAGAAGTGGCATGAAGATCTGTCAGCACACAGAGATGAGGTTGAGGAGGTGGGAAGCAGAGCACAGGAGATCCTGGATGAGAGCCGCGTGAGCAGCCGGATGGGCTGCCAGGCCACACAGCTGACCTCCCGGTACCAGGCCCTGCTGCTCCAAGTGCTGGTGAGCTCCCACTCCCCCACTGCTTACAAGGGACAGCCACCATAATGAGCTGAAGTGGTCCCCAACCTCAGCTGAAGATGCCCGCGGTCCACAGTGACCCCAGCCCCATGGCTTTCATCTGCAGTTCAGTCTTCTCTCTACTTTCCCAGGAGCAAATAAAATTCTTAGAAGAGGAAATCCAGTGTCTGGAGGAGACAGAATCATCCCTCAGTTCTTATTCGGATTGGTATGGCTCCACTTATAAAAACTTCAAGAATGTAGCTACCAAAATCGATAAAGTCGATGAGGCAATGATGGGGAAAAAATTGAAGACATTGGAGGTAGGCATGCATCCTTCTGGCCCCTCTCCTCTCTCCCTCCTTCTCCACGGTTCTACCCCCGCCCCTCGTGTAGATCTAGAAGCACGTGTGCTCTTTCTGACTCTAAGTGATTGATGATGTTCAGCTCATCAATGTAATCCAAATGTTTCTCCAAGCTTTAGGGCTAAAGCTGATCCACCTCTGTGTGATGGCTCCTCATCTGAACGGCCTGTGTGCAGCTGAGCTTCCAGTCTTAATGACAAAAGCCTGGCAGTTAGATTTTAAAACTGATCCTACTACATCCCAGTGCATAACAGGGAGTTTGCTGGGGAAGAGACACATCAGGTTCCTTTTGAAGTCTCTGACTCGGAAATGATCAATACTTAAATCCACTGTTGAATTAAAGAAAGGAGCTTTAGAGTCCTTGACAGGTCCCTAGAAAGAAACTTAAAGGAAGTATAGAATGACTTCAAATAGAACCTGAAAACTTTTCTTCACAGGGAATAAGATCCCTGCTGTATTTGCTGAACACTTGCGCTCTGTCCTGGCTGGTTTTCTGTCAACTTGACCCAAGCTAGTCATCTGAGAGATGGGAGCCTCAGTGGAGAAAACGTCTCCATAACATTGGGCTGTAGGCAAGCCTGTAGGGCACTTTCTTGTGATTGACAGGGGAGAGCCCAGACCAATGTGAGCAGTGCCATCCTGGAGTGGTAGTCCTGAGTTCTATAGGAAAGCATTCTGAGCGTCAGTTTGTTGCCTCCAGTTCCTGCCCTCACTGCTTCCAATGGTGAACTGTTATATGGAACTATGGGTGAAGTAAATCTTTTCTTCCCCAAGTTGCTTTTGGTCATGATGTTTTATCACAGCAATAGTAACCCACTTTCTTTCTCAGGTTTTATTAAAAGACATGGAGAAGGGCCACAGTTTGCTGAAATCAGCTCGAGAGAAAGGGGAGAGAGCCGTGAAGTTCCTGGAGGGGAGTGAGGCGGAGGCGCTGCGGAAGGAGATCCACGCCCACATGGAGCAGCTGAAGAACTTGACAAGCGCTGTCCGGAAGGAGCACGTGAGCCTGGAGAAGGGCGTTCACCTAGCCAAAGAGTTCTCCGAGAAATACAAGGTGCTGACCCGGTGGTTGGCAGAATACCAGGAAATCCTGCTCACGCCCGAAGAACCCAAAATGGAGTTATATGAGAAAAAAGCGCAGCTCTCCAAATACAAGGTAGTGCCTTTCTATCCCCTGACCTGTGTGTGTGTGTGTGTGTGTGTGTGTGTGTGTGTGTGCGCGCACGCGCGTGTGCACGGGCACGAACACGTCAGGCAGGGACTGATGGGAGCGGCATTACTCCTGAAGTACCAGAGTGTACCATCTGCATCCTCTCTGCTGATGACCTCTGAAGCTATACTCTGAAGTATATTTGGCTAAGTGTACCGCTTTGCCATTATTTTTTTCCTGTTAGGGACTAATATTCAAAAGTTGACATAATCGATCCATGGACACCTTTATGGTACAGATAGAAATGATCTTCCCAAGGTTATTTAACCCCCAACCTGAGAGCCTCATGCGGCTGAAAGTCACTAAGAATGGGCCAACTGCACAATCATAAGATTAAAATGAGATATTTTTGCAAGTTTTTTTTCCCTGTAACTTGACTACAGGATTCTCAGATGTGACCTTTGTTGCTCACCACTCACTTACCCTATCTAGTCACGTCTGGCTGTTGTTGTTGTTGTTGTCGTTGCTTCCCCAGTCTTCAAATCTGACTTACAGCAAATTGAAAATGAAATAGACAATTTAAAGACAAAAATTCTAATCAACCAATCATGGGCAAAGGCTGGACAATTTGGTTCCTGAAGGAACAGTAACACACTCTATAGTAGAGAAAGTTATAGATTCCTCAGCTCAGACTTTCAAAACAATCACTGAAGCTGGCTCCCATGTGTGTGTGAACATAATATCGTGAAACACTTACACTTTTCTGCCTACCTGGAAAAGTTGAGATAGAAATACATGAACATACATATATAAATGCATACATACACATACATACAAATACACACACATATGTACAGACACACACAGGCACACAGACACACAGACACACAGACACACAGACAGACACAGACACAGACACACACACACACACACACACACACACACACACACACACTTCACGTCCCAGTACCTTGACAAACTTATAGGCCATCTGGGTTTGAAATGGCCTCAAAGGTTTAGCAATCGTCTTTAAGAAAGTGTGCCAACTCCCTCAATGCTGCTTCGGAGGAAGCTTGTGGTGTTTCTAGCTACAATGCCATGCCTTAGCCTTCCACCAAGCCTGGCCAGCTTCTCACTGAAGAAAGCCCACGTCAAAGGCCAGCAGAGTTAAGCATGTCTTGAGCCTGTCTCAGCATGTGTGCTGCTAGACATTTCCTACATGAGGCCATCTCTAACAACCCACAGTAGACGCCGTGACCTCTGAACTCGGAGATAATCCTTCACATGGCCTTCGTTGACATTTTTCCCTGTTGAATGCAATGAAGTGGGAGGCAGAAATAGGAGCAGTGTTCAGTTTAGCTGAATAAAATGTTTTTCTCTATTTTCTTCTTCACTATGGGAGGCCATTCCACATGCCACTTTCCTTTGCATAGTATTTTGCAATAGCACAGCTATGCTTGAGTGTACATACTCTCTTTGGTGCTTGGTACTTATTGGTTCAATAAATATTTGCCAGGCCCCTTCCTGAGGTGGGTGGTGTCATGCCTGCTGCAGGCACCTGTGTATTTTTTTCTTGTTGACCAGGATGAAATGACTGTTTTCCCCCTTTCTGTCTCTGTGATTCAAGTCACTACAACAAATGGTGCTGTCCCATGAGCCATCCGTGAACTCGGTGCAAGAGAAGAGTGAGGCACTTCTGGAACTGGTACAGGATCAGACATTAAAGGACAAGATACAAAAGCTTCAAAGTGACTTCCAGGACCTGTGCAGCATAGGAAAGGTGAGGAGGGAGCAGCTGTGAGCACTGACTCCCCAGGATGAAGCCTGCCTTCTTCCTCTCTGCTATGGACCTTTGAGGGTTGACATACATCAGAAACACTTTTAATAGTATGGTGGCTGATTTCTTTCCACCCATTCCTATTAGATGCTGGAGATGGAGACAATGGCTTTGAATGTATTAATCATACACTCTACCCCTGAAAGGCATCCCAGCTCTGTCCTGGTCGTTTTCTGACACAATTCACTCTGCCTAGCTTGCTAGTAGACCCTATAATTCTTTAAACACAGTACTTGAGTAGGTTTGGGGCTCAAATGTCAACTCTGACATGTACCTGGTTTTGCAGGAGCGTGTCTTCAGTCTGGAAGCAAAAGTCAGAGACCACGAAGACTACAATACTGAACTCCAAGAGGTAGAAAAATGGCTGCTGCAGATGTCTGGCCGGCTGGCGGCACCTGACCTTTTGGAGACGAGCAGCCTAGAAACCATTACCCAGCAGCTCGCCCATCATAAGGTACAGCTAATCTTACCACAGGGTGGCTTTGATTGCCTTGCCTGTGTGTGTGTGTGTGTGTGTGTGTGTGTGTGTGTGTGTGTGTGTGTGTGTGTGTATGCATGTATGGAGATGTGCATATGTGTGCATCTGTGTGCACACATGTGTGCATGTTTATGTGCATGTGTGTGTGTGTGTGTGTGTGTGTGTGTGTGTGTGTGTGTGTGTGTGTTCAAATGCAGCTCTGGATTGTAACTGCTTCAAAAACCTGGTGTGAGTCTCAAGTACATCTGACAATTGACAGCTATCTTGGCTAGGAGTTTCTATTGCTGTGAACAGACACGAGGACCACAGCAACTCTTATAAAGGCAAACATTTAACTGGGGCTGACTTACAATGTCAGGGGTTTAGTCCATTATGGTCATGGCAGGAAGTATGGCAGCATGCTGGCAGACATGGTGCTGGAGGGGGAGCTGAGAATTCTCCATCCAGGTCAGCAGGCAGCTGAAGAAGACTGAGGCACACTGGCCAGACTTGAGCATAAGAGACCTCAAAGCCTGGCCCACAGTGACACACTTCCTCCAACAAGGCCACAACTCCTAACAGTGTTACTCCCTGTGGACCAAGCATTAACACACATGACACTATGGATGCCATTCCTACTGAGACTACCACAAGTGCCACTGAACTAGATATTTGGGAGAATAAAGAATACTCGAATCTCAGCACCAGACTTCTGGATGCATTGGTGCACTTTGATAAGCCCCTAGATTTTTGCCTCGGAATTTTAGTCTGCATGGATCATTTAGCAGAAGAAGGGACTCCTTTAGCTTTAGAAACACACACTAAATGTGGAACACAGGGCTAGGAGTCAGTCCGCATTCTAGCCCAGCCATACACCTTTCCTAGCGGGGACCTGAGCATCTCTGGAGAGGTTTGTCATTCTCCTCATAACTATGCCGGAAATCACAGAGAATGTCAAATTGCTATCCAGAAAGAGCAAGGCTGAGAACAGACTTCCTTGTCTTTGTAGGTCTGTCTACTTAGTAACTATGTGTACTGCTGACAGATGGCATGCGGACCGTTATATGGAATCATCTTTTGAGATTTTATGCCATGATCTTAATAGAAATAATTTGTCTATGATGGGATCAATACCTTGTAGCGTGCTGTGAAGTCCATCAGCCTCTCAGTCAGAGGAAACTCACAAATAAGACTAGAAAACCACTAATCTTTGAGGAGACCTTCTGAACATTCCAGATCTCTTTTGTTTCTGGCAGCTAAGTGGATGCTCAGTGCATGGCTGGGATATGAGCAACTGTGCTGATGTTTAAGGCTCTAAAAATGTGCTGTCCTGACTTTTATCCTATCCCTATGATAAACACCATGACCAAAGGCAACTTGGGGAGGAAAGGATTTATTTCACCTCACACAGCTTGTCATCATTCTTACTCCATCATGAAGGGGAGTCAGAGCAGGAGTTCAATGTGTAACAGGAGCAGAAACCATGGAGGGCTACTAGCTTGCTCTCTATGGCTTGCCTGGCTGCTTTCTAATTCAACTCAGGACCACCTGCCCGAGAGTGGCCCTACCCACAGTGTGCTGGGCACTCCCACACCAATCATTAGCTTGATTACATAGATTTGATTAGAATAAAAGAAAATGCTTTATACACTTGCCCAGAGGCCAATTTCATAGATGCATTTTCTCTGCTGATATTCTTTTTTAGAGGACCATAGCTCATGCCATGTTGAACAAAGACTAGAACATATACTAAGTCTGCAGACAGCCCTTTCCTGCTGTAATCTCAGGATATGGTCTCTCCTCCCCCCCCCTCCATCTTCCTCTCCCCTCCCCTTCTCACCTAGGATATGATATCTCTGTTCCAAGCTGAAAACAAAAGTGCTTTCCAGTTGGGTTTACTGTCCCTCACCCCACCTCACTGGAAAAAGGAGAGCTCAGCATTACTCAGATCCCACCCATGATTCCTTTGTGCAGTGATGCATCTACCCAGGCACTGCTGTGTTAGAATGTGTCACTTGTCATTAGCATTTTGTGGCTTATAATAATTCAAGCCTGATTTGACAAGCTTGCGTCTTGCTCTCTGAACAGTCTGTGCACATACTCACCGGATAATACTTGTGAGAATAGTAGTGCCTGCCAAAGTCCAGAAGGATGTGTCCAAGACTGGGAAGCTTGGCCGTTCCCCACTGGGCTACCTCAATACAACAGATCATTCACCCTTCCTATTTGTGGCCTCCTGAAATATGAATTTGCTTTTTTACTTAAAGCATAACCAAGAGAAATCACAAAACACTTTTAAAAGGTTTGCAAGACAGTGGAATTAGATCCTAAACTTGATGCTTAGTAAGGAAGTTGTTCCGAGCTGAGAGTGGGATCCTGGGAGCTCTCTACATTCTTCATTTTTTTACAGGCAATGATGGAAGAAATAGCAGGTTTTGAAGACCGCCTGGACAACCTTAAAGCCAAAGGTGACACTTTGATTGGCCAGTGCCCCGACCACCTGCAAGCTAAGCAGAAGCAGAGTGTACAAGCTCACCTGCAGGGCACAAAGGACAGTTACTCAGCAATCTGCAGCACCGCCCAGAGGGTGAGTGGCCCAGAGTGGTCCATGCAGTGATGGACGGAAGAGGAAGGCTAGATTTTCAGAAAGGATGGATACCTGAGGCTTTGCAGCAGCTTTGGCATTTTGCCAGACAGGAAATAAGCAGACAGTATTCACAGCTTATTTTGTGAACACAAAACAAACACGTCAGGCATCTGCCTCATTGGAGGAAGCTGGGAAATTCAGACATTCCATTCCATCCACTCTTTTTAACAAGAGTTGATTATGAAAATGTGTATTAGGCTCTGGATGCGGCTCAGACAGGCTCAGAGTGCCTGTCTGGCATGCATATAGCCATGGTTTGATCCTCAGGACATATAGATCGAGAGCTGTCACATGTCTGTAATCCTAACACTTATGGAAATAAAATCCACAGCATCCAAAGGTCACAGTTATCCACACTGCATTTTGAGTCAGATTCCTGAGTGATATGGTACCCTGTTACCCTGTTTCACGGAGGGGTTGAGACGGGGAAGGGGAGGGGAGGGAGATTAAAAATAGTTAAAAAGTTGTTTGGTAAATTGGGTGTGATGACTCGTGCCCATAATCCCTGCACTTGGAAGTTTTAGGCAGGATGGTTGCCACACGTTCAATGCTAGCCTAGAGTGCAAGGTATAGACTCTGTCTACAAACAAACAAAAAGAAAAGTTACATTGGCAATTTTTACTCATTTATCCAGCATCAAAACTCCCCTATAGTCTGCCATTCACTTTGCAGCACTAAAGTAATTTTAATTTCCCCATTTTTTTTTGATACGGTGAAGCCTGGCTTCTACTTTAAATCAATATTTTTGGTCATTTGTGTATATAAAAATTGAAAAAGTGGAGTGTATGTGTGTCTGTTTGAACTATGCTTTAATAGCTGTATTTTTACAAAACTACATTCTCAATGTCATATAAATAAATCTACAATAAATAAGAATTATTCTATTAGTAAAAACCAGTATTGTAAACAAGTTGATTTCCTTTGTCGTAGGTGTTGGTTTTTATTGTTTTGATCTTTGGTGGTGGGTTTGTTGTTGTTGCTGTTGTTGTTGTTCTGTTTTGTCTGTTGCTGTTTTTGAGACAAGGTCACTATGTAACCCTGGCTAGCCCAGAACTCACTATGTAGATAAGGCTAGCCTCCAACTCACAGAGATCTGCCTGCTTTTCTCTCCAGCGTGGCAGAATTAAAGACATGTACCACCACACCCAGCTATTGTAGGATTTAAAAAATCACGTCCAATGTTTCTGTCTTTGAAGTATGACAATGTGTTTCTATTACTAGGCTATTCACTAGAAAGGAGAGATTAATTTGTATTTATGAGAGAAAAAATAAACTGCAGATGATATTAGTTGGTTCCTTAGACTTGAAAAATTCACCTTGAAAACATATTTTTTTTCCTTTTGAAATGAGGATTACTAAGTGAAATTGGCTCAAGTAGCCAAGTTGGTCAAATGGTTGAAAACAAATTTATTGAATAAGTCATATTAGAAAAAAAAATGTACGAAGGAATCCCAATTGTGGTTGTTCTAAAACCTTTTAGACTTACTTGTTTTTATGTGTATGAATGTTTTGCCTGAATGTAGGTACTGTACTATGCATGTGCATGGTGCCTCAGAGAGGCTGTGAGAAGCCATGTGACCCCGGGAACCAACCCTGGTGCTTCTCCAAGAGCAAATGCTCTCAACCACCGAGCTATCTCTCTTGTCCTGCTCTGTTTTTATTGATACAGTGTCCTTGGTGGGATGTGTGCCTCAAACCCCTCCATGTCTCCATATGTTCTTATTTACTTCCAGAAGAGTATCAGAATTAGAAAAGTTTCGTTGTCTTTTAAAGATGGTGATTCGTGTGCTGTTTTAGCTCCTAGTTTAAATTAAAACTCCAGTATTTATAATACAGAAGGAAAGTTCCAGAACCTGTGGCCTTTGTTCTTGAGAATTTATGTCAATGACTTCATGTAATCCAACACATTCTGCCACATATATGAACATCAGAGCTGTTATATATGACATTATTATATGTGGATGTATCAAGGAATTATAAAGTGGGCTATGGTTGTTGGGCCATGGCCACTGCATTTTGCATCATTTGGGACATGTGCAGCCATGTTAGATATGTGCACAACGATAGGGAGTCTTGGGGATTTAACTGGACTGGCTTAACATGCTTGTTTATTTATTCTGATGTTTGTAGAGGCAACTTTCATATCTCAACTCTATTCTGTCTCAGGTATACCGCAGCTTAGAATATGAACTTCAGAAGCATGTCAGCAGGCAAGACACCCTGCAGCAGTGCCAGGCGTGGATCTCTGCAGTTCAGCCAGACCTGAAGCCCAGCCCGCAGCCACCTCTCAGCAGGGCAGAAGCTGTTAAGCAGGTAGGGGAGTCTGGGAAGTTTGCTATTATGAGTCATTCATTCATTCAAAACCATGCTGGCTTCTGGGAATAGTGAAGTGTCAATGAGGTCTGGCCTTGGCAATAGTCTATGCTCTAATCATAGAGATGGAGGGAACACAGACATGTGGACCCGTGGAATAGAAAGAATATGGTTCTCTTATCAAACCTCAACTCTAAAACCTTGTCTATTGGTTCTATCACTTAATGTCTCTGAGCCTGGGTTTTCTCTTCTATGAAATGATGCTTTCTAAGTATAACTATTATTAAAAATGCTTGAGGAGTTTGTTCTAGTGACCCCATCTATACCAGAATATACACATGTGCAGTCCCTTCTTGGAAATGGTGTGTGTGTGTGATATTGGCGGCAAACTTAACCAGGTCTACCTGGATTCTTTACACGCTCTGTAGATTATTTTGAATATTTAATGCAGTATAATCCTGCAAAGATAGATGACATATGAAATTGTGTAGGCACCTGGGATGGGGACATAAGTCTAGACATATAAATGACAAACGCAATTTTGGTTTTCTTCAGTGCTTTCAGTAGGTATAGAATATCTGCTAGAGGCCATGTATATACATATGCTTCCAAACTGTGGTGGAATTCAAACATCACCTCAAACAGGGATGGGAGTGGGAAACAGAAAAGCGATACTAACTCTCTCACTGTTGTTTCTCTATATATACACACACGCACACACACACACACACACACACACACACACACACACACACACACACACACTGTGCTTTGGGATTGATTGTTGAGTGGTCAACGAAGGGAATGTTAGTTCTTGTCACATGAAAGAGACCTGTCACATAGTAATATAATAGCTACAGGCTGTAACTATGCAATGGGATTATATGAGGATATGAAGAAGTACTTCTAAAACATTTGCACCTGACCACACAGTGAGACTCTTACGTGTAAATGCCATACAGGAAGTTGCTTGTGAATGTTATTACTGCCAGATGAATTGATAATATCAAGTAAAGATTCAGTTCTCTCATGACAGGATAAATATAGCACCCTGTTCGCTTAGTCCTCACAGAGAATGTGCCCATTTATTCCATTCCCAGTGTGCACCAGATTTACATTATTTAAGTCACATAAAGGTCACATCAGTGCACACATTATTCTTTGGAAAGTAATGCATAAGGAAAAAAATAAATGTACCTTTCTTTGAGCTAGGGAGAAAAAAGAATTAACGGCTGCTTAGAGTCTGATTTTTCCATTTTATGGTTTGCATTGTGTATTAAATTATATGAAGCAATGAGTTTCCTTGTGGCATCCTAGTACATCTTCTGATCATACCTTTTCTGCCCTCTCTTCCTCTCCCCTGCCTCCAAATGTCCCTAATGTCCCTAATGGCCCCCATTCACTCTCAAGACCTTTATTTCATTCTCCTAAGCCTATGCCTGAGAAAAACCATGATACCGATCCCTCTTGCCTTGGCTTGTTTTGCTTAACACGGTGGTCTTCTGTTCCATCATTCTGCTTTATGGCAGAAAATACATCTCCATCATGGCCATCGGTCACACATTTCCTCTCCACCCTGAGCTTCCTCAAGTCACCTTTTCTCCATATGGACCTTTATTACTGATGAGTTCTACTTACAACATTCCAAAGCAAAACTTAATTTTTCTCCTTTGTTGCCACCCCTAAAAAAGGAAGGGGCCAAAGTTTCTCATAATGGCCATGTGCTATAAGAGGGCAGGATTTACTATGCTAATCAAAATGAGACGCTGATCTTGCTCAAGTTCCTGAGCCCCACTGCCCTCCCACTTGAAAGAAGCCACAGAAGGGGACTAGAGGCTGCAGCCATCTGGATCCAAGACACAGAAGGCATGAAGTCAAACAAATTTTGTTCAGTCAAATTTTCTTTCTGTTCTTTCTTCCTTTGTTTTGTCTCAACCAGTTACTGTTTTCCTTGTCAGATACGGTCTTCTGTCAGAGTGTACAGGCCCCCCACAGTTGACTAGTACTGACATATGGCTGGAGCTCCCCACCACTGAGGACTCCGAGTGAGGCAGATTCAGTGTCAAACTTTGACCAGCATCTACACTGTGGCCCCAAAGTTGTATTCCGACTCCCCAGTACCACTCATTTAGCCAGAACTCTGTAAATACATACCAGCAGTACTCTGGGTGACCACAAGAAACTAATGCAATGATCTGATTCCAATCAGAATCACATTTTCATGAGACATGGAGTTAGGAATTAAGGAGCTGAGAAAATACATGGCAGATTTATCTTTGAACTTAATTCTAGTGATAATCATTTGAAACTGTTTCCATTGGTTAGGATTAAGGTAACTGTGTTGGTCACAAAATGATTATCCTTTAAATTACATGCATTTTTAACCTTTTTTACTTTTTAAATTTAGTTTAATTTGGTTTTTTCAAGACCAGGTTTCTCCATGTATCCCTGGCTGTCCTGGAATTCACTCTGTAGACCAGGCTGGCCTGAAACTCACAGATATCTGCCTGCCTCTGTCTCTCAGGTGCTGGGATTATAACTCAATTCTTGAAGCGTATTTTCTTGTAATTCTCAAAATTTCATCTGTCTGGGCCAGATGAACTCCCCTGGATCACAGAATGTGAGATGGCACTTTTCACACTGGTCATTGTGGGTCATGGGGCATGAGGTGGTGCTTTTCACACTGGTCATTGTGGGTCATGGGGCATGAGCTGGTTCTTTCCACACTGGCTAATGGTTAGTAAGAATAACTGGATGTGAATCACATTGGACATCTAATGAATACCCAAGACACTGACTGCATGGTCAGAAATAGATCTGTATCTCTTATAGCCACAGGAGAAGCTGACGAGTCCTCTGTGCTCCCTATTGCTCTATGTGTTTTCTGCAAACTGTTCACTCCATGTTAAGAATAGCATTCAGGCCAAGGCCTGGTTGTAATTCATCCAATGCCATCCATCATCTTTTAAAATAAATTCCAAATTTTATGCCACAGCCCATGAAAAGGCTGTTTTCATAATTTGTCTAACAAAAGGAAGATTTGAGGTAGAAAGGAATTTACTTTTTAAAATCTGTTGAGACAGAAGCAGTGGTCTGGACTTGGGGGACATCTTATTATGTCTCCTACCCACCCCCACTAGAGTCATTTACTAGTGATTAAACACATTGTAAGTTGCCACAATCAACAGTAGTTAGGATGCTGTTGATTGTAAGCAGATATGGTGCAAGCATTCTACTGGACATGCTGTAGTATCCAGGACAGATCTACCCTCAAAGAGCTACTTACCTCAGATGTCAGTGGTTCTGAAACTGGACATTCTGACTAGAGACAGAAAGCAGAACACCAGGATGTTATTTTGTTTAACACAGTACCTTCCAGTTCCAAATATATTCCTTCACAGCCCATAATTTCATCTCTCCTTAGAGCAGAATAAAACTACACCACGGACACACAGTGCATTTTCTTTACACTGTGAGCCTTCTTGAGCCACTCCTTGTCGTCCAGCCTTTTCTCACACATGCAATTAATCCCCTTTGTTAGCTTCCATGACTAGCTACCATGACTTGGTCTCTGTCTACTTCCTTGACCTCTCTGATTGACAACCTCTGTGACTTGGTCTCTCTCTACTCCTTTGACCTCTGATTGACAGCCTCTGTGACTTGGTCTCTGTCTACTCTGTGCTTCCTCTGCTCTGACCTTCACACCCACTGTCCATCTAAGATCATCCTTGTCCCGTTTGATGGCTCATTTCCAGAATATGTTCAGATCTAATGCTCTGAGCAATCTTGGAGATATGTTGCTTGTGGAGTAGCAGGGCTTTCTCTGCATAGCCTAGCTTCTTGGCACCTTTTCTTTCAAACTTGGTGTGCCAAACATGCATCTGTTGACCTGTTACCTCATTTGTCCTCAGAAGAGTGCCAGTTCCGTGAGAGCCAAGATTGTGTTGTTCAGAGTGATTTATACCCTGTATCTAAAAACGTATCCTTCCTCTATACTAAGCAGCTGGATTTCTGGTTTTCAAAGAGATGAAAACAAAACAAAACAAAACAAAACAAAACAAAACAAAACAAAACAAAACCAAAACCATTCTCATAAGCCCTTCTTGGAATCTGATAAAAAGAAGAGCAGGTGATGAAGTTCTTGCATCAAAAGGAACTCCAGCTCATCCTGACAGTGGATCCTGTTGGCTCATTCTGTCTCCATGCTGTATACAAGCATATAATAAGCAGAAATGAGTACGCTGTGATTTCCTTTCCTAAATGAGAATGCTGGTAGAAAATCTAAAGAGTCTGGAGACAAGCCTTACGCTCCTCCCTTCCCAGACTATGCAGACAGCTTTAATTGTAACGGGAAGCAGATGGCGGACAAACAGATCCACCAGTGTGTTTGGAATTCTCTTCCGTGAGTCACAAATACATTTCAGGACAGTGTTGAAAACACTGACATAACAAGATGAGTTTTGAAATATCAATAAAAGGCTACCAACCGCAGTTTGCCACCAAAACAGTGCACTCCTCTTGTTCAAGCTGACGATCCCCCCTTTTTTTTTAGGTCAAACACTTCCGAGCTTTGCAAGAGCAGGCAAGGACTTACCTGGACCTTCTCTGCTCCATGTGTGACTTGTCAAACTCTTCAGTGAAAAACACGGCAAAAGACATTCAGCAAACAGAGCAGCTGGTAAAAAAAATACAAATGTTCATGATCACAGCTAATTGTTCTGTCTGTCTTGTTACGTTCTCGCCATTTTCAAAGGCTGTAAGGTTTAAAGAAAATATTTCTGGGAATATTCTTTGCATAGTCCTCTTCAAGCTTTAGTAACGAATCGATGTGTGAATCTTTGCTGTCACAGAAAGGAAGGTAGATACACAACTGAATTGTTTAGTCTGTTCAACGCACTACTGCTGGTTGATGACAACTTCCTCCACTTTAAATGCTGGTCTCTTGTTTTTCTACTCCCTCACTTCTCTTTCTGGTATTCTTTTCTCCTTTCCCATCCTGTTCTTTAAGTAACACTCTGCCTGAAGTTACTGCCTTGCCATAGCAGGCCCACCAATGGGCTACTACTTAAATCTTTCCAAAGGGTGACAGAATCAGTTATCCTGAATGCTCATAATAAGACAAATTATACACTTCCAAAAGCCAGAGGAGCAGATCTAAAGACTATCTAAAACATTGATAGGGATATGTGTAGCAGTGAGCTAAATCTGCAATCCCACCCCTGGGGTCCGGGTGGAAGAGGTTGAAGCAAAAGGATTGTCAGAACTTCCAGGCCACCCTAGGCTGTATAATTCCCTGTTTAAAAAAAAATCCAAAAGCAGGTAACAACATTAAACTATGTTTTTAAAGATTTGAAAAGACAAATGTATAAGAGATATGAGCCTTTCTTAATTACTCAAACCCCAGTAAAATACATGCATTTACTGCCTGGCTTTGATGGGAAAAGCTCTTGGGACACTTTTTAATCTAATGCATTGGTAAATTTTTTTGGATCTTTGCAGCACTGATTAAAATCACACAGGAGAACTCTTAGATGTTTTAATTCATTGGAAACCCTTAAACCAAAAGGAAACCTGTTTTTCTAGGCACAAGTGAAGAAGTGCCTTTCAGATCTAGCTGAGTGTGAGCACAGGGTCAGGCTTTGCCCATGATAACCCATAAGTCAGATCCAATGGACAGAGAAGAAGCTATGGAAAACTGATAACATTTAACTCTGTTTTCTCCAGATTGAACAAAGGCTGGTGCAAGCCCAGAACTTAACTCAGGGCTGGGAAGAGATCAAGAACCTGAAAGCTGAGCTCTGGATTTACCTGCAGGATGCTGACCAACAGCTGCAGAACATGAAGAGGAGGCACGCTGAGCTGGAGATAAATATTGCTCAGAACATGGTCTTACAAGTAAAGGTAGGAACTGATGCCTGCACGGGCTCAGCCAGGAGGCCAAAACAGAGCAAGACATACGATGTACTCAATCCCTTCGCTTCTGTATGCCCAGGTGTTTGTGAATCCTTAAGACACTGAGACAGCCACCTAAGCATCTGGGGTAATAAGAGACTGTGGGCTGCAGAGAGGCCTAGGTTGAGCACAGTAATGTACACCTGTAGTCTTCTGTACTTGGGGGCTAGGAAGGGAAGATGGCTTGAGCCCAGGAGGTGAAGACTAGCCCAAGCACTGTAGCAAGACCCCATCTCAGTAAGTAAATAAATACCATTTCATGGATATTCTCGGAATTCTTTATGACCATTTTCATATGAAACATTCACTTTTTACAAGCAAGACAGCTGACCTGTAGCCCACAGAACCAGGGCCTCTATTTAACAAACACAGACCTTAGTGTTCAAAGTTTTATTGCAGTCTTAAGGTTTGGTCTGTTGCTATGTCTTGTAATGTAAATTCTCCACCCAAAGGTCTAGGCCTACTAGTGAATTCTCGCATTTAACAGCTTTTGTTGTGCAAACATCATCCTTTAATTTAAAACTATTGATTAAATAAAAATGGCTACAGCCAATTACTGGACGGAGTAGAGGTAGGCAGAATTTTAAGTTTCCTTGTAGAGGTGAAGGAGGAAAGAGAAAAAGGCACCATGAGATGAGAGAAAGCATGAGCTTGCACATGGCCAGGAGAAACAGGAAGTATCTGAGGTACATTACCAGGGAGGTAGCCAGGCCAGCAGTTAGAAGCGTAGGTTAGGGCACTACCTCCCCCCATCGCTCTGAGGTACATTACCAGGGAGGTAGCCAGGCCAGCAGTTAGAAGCGTAGATTAGGGCATTACCTCCCCCCCCATCGTCAAAGCCAAATATTGCAATCTGCCTCTCATTTATTTGTAAATTGGCTTAAATTGGTTCTACTACACTATAGCTATAGCTACAAGAATGTAAGTCCACTTGTTAAATGCATCCTTAATATGCAATTAAATTTAAATAAAGCAGAAATATATTTATAATCTGTATAATGTATATACTTGAGAATTATACCAACTTAATTGGAAAGAAGTTCATAGCCTTAGTGCTGTGAACAGACACCATGACCAAGGCAACTCTTATAAAGGACACCATTTAATTGGGGCTGGCTTATAGGTTCAGAGGTTCAGTCTATTATCATCAAGGTGGGAGCATGGCAGCACCTAAGCAGGCATGGTACAGGGGGAGCTGAGAGTTCTACATCTTCATCTGAAAGCTGCTAGTGGAAGACTGACTTCCAGGCAGCTAGGATGAGGGTCTTAAGCCCACCCACAGTGACACAATCACTCCAATAGGGTCGCACCTTCTAATAGTGCTGCTCCCTTGGCCAAGCATATACAGACCATCATAGTCATACTTTAAATAAGCCCTAAGACTATTTTCTTTGATAATAAGTTATTTATATTTCCTAATGGAATATTATTTGTAACTACAGAATAAAAAATAATAGAGAAACTGAATTAAATTTATTTTTTCCATAAAAGCCTACTTTTTTATTTAAAAGTTTTTTCCACACAGTTTTGAAAAAAAGATCTTACTTCAGGGAAACATAGTTCTCAAAATAATACAAAGCAAGAAAATATCAAAGTTACTCTGATTCTTTGACAGTTGGGATTCATGTTTAGAAGAAAGAATCGTGCACTTTTTTTTAATTTTTAGGGTTTTATTTTTCTATATTCAAAGCTATTATATCTGCACTTCAGTCAGCTCACTCAGGAGGGCTTATAACTTTCTTGTTTTGCATTGTTACTTTCAGGATTTCATTAAGCAGCTACAGTGCAAACAGGCCTCCGTGAGCACCATCACCGAGAAGGTGGACAAGTTAACAAAGAACCAGGAGTCTCCTGAGCACAAGGAAATAAGCCACCTGAATGACCAATGGCAAGACCTCTGCCTCCAGTCTGACAAGCTATGTGCACAGAGAGAACAGGACCTTCAGAGAACCAGCAGTTACCATGACCACATGAGTATCGTTGAGGCCTTTCTTGAAAAGTTTACTACAGAATGGGACAACCTGGCCAGGTAGCAGAAATCGCCCGGTGGTTTGTCACGATGTGAAGTCAGAAGTTGACAGAATATCACTAACATCCTAATGTTGTGCAGGCGTAGACTGGAGGGCTTCCCGGCTTTAATTTAGCACCAAATACCAATAAGCAAAAGAGACATGTTCGTCTGTGGTCTCCTCCAACACTATTCCAGTGATAACTACTCTGAATGGTTTTACCCAGCTTAACCACAAATTGTTGCTTGCCATCCACGACTCTGTAAAGTAGATCCATCTTCAACCTCCATGTTCCAAAAGTTTCCCTGCGAGTCTAGTAATATATTCTATGTACTTTAGTCAAGTTTGGTCTCTGTATAAGATATACTTTTGTTGTTATTGCTGCTCTGACCAAGTATTGTTTAGGCTCAGAGTTTGAGAGGAATGCAGTCCATTGGAGAGGGAAAGATGTGGTGATAGGCATCCCATCCTCACAGTGGTAGGGGTGTCACCCATCCTCACAGTGGTAGGGGTGTCACCCATCCTCACAGTGGTAGGGGTGTCACCCATCCTCACAGTGGTAGGGGTGTCACCCATCTTCACAGTGGTAGGGGTGTGTATCTGGTCTATCATCACACCTTGGAACAGGGAGCACAGTGCAGACAGGAAGCAAACTATGTCACTAAAACTCAAGGCTCATTCTAGTGAGCTACTTCCTGTAGCAAAGTTCTATTTCTGAAGGTTTCTACCGCTCTCTGAAGAGCATCACCAGCAGCGCACTAAGTGCTCGAACACATTAGCCTCTGGGGGAACACTGCAGTTTCAAACCCCAGCAGTCATATTGTAGAACATAATTTTGAGATGAGATTAAATTATGCCCTTTGAGATGTTTGCCCCTTGCACCCCTTGCAGCTTTTATTCTTTGAAAAGTAAGTACCTTTCTTACACACACCAGTGTACTATATGACAACACTCCCATGCTTCTGAACACTACAATTTTTAAAAAATGAACTCTTCTACATAATCTATTAGGTTTTTGCAATTTGAACTGCCAAAATTATTCCAGAATTAGTAGAGCATGATGATGTTTTACTGTTTGTTTACATTGCCAGACTATTTTCTCATTTTTTAATTCTTTGTTAATGCTCAGCACTTTACGTTTTTTTTAAATAAATGCAGTCAATGTCAGCTATACCTCCCCATATATCTAGCTTACAGTAATCCTATGTATACCTTAAAGCTATTGTATCCAAGACCAAACTCAATTATACTGTCAACAAGCCTGATTTCTTATACTTCAGAACTGATCACTGAGAAACTCAGGACAGATTATAATTTATATCCAGCTTTTCACCCATGCTTTTTATAATGAAAAAAGGTGATGATTTATAAATCACACATTTATTTTTAAATTTTCTCATATCTAAGTACAGAGATAAATAAAACTAACGAGGGGCTGGGGATTTAGCTCAGTGGTAGAGCGCTTACCTAGGAAGCGCAAGGCCCTGGGTTCGGTCCCCAGCTCCGAAAAAAAAGAACCAAAAAAAAAAAAAAAAAAACCAAAAAAAATAAATAAATAAAACTAACGAGATACATGTAGGTAGCCTGCCAGCCATTGGTTACACCATCTAGAAGATGGAATGCCATTATTTATCTATCCTTGTCAATAAGAATACTGTAAATAGATTATAGGTGATTGCATTAAACACTATTGATTATGAGGCAGTAGATATGGTTTCCCTATATGTAACACAACATGTATCATGTGAGTAGGCAGATCATAAAGATCCAGAGAAAGCTAAGGGCACATGGGGATATTATTGAAGAGTAGCTCTGTCCAGTTAAAAGAGGGAAACACGGAGACAACTTGATCTGACTCAAGGGGTAGATGGGAATTGAATTCCTAATGCCAACAGTTTCATCAGTTAACCATGAATTGAGGTAGCCATGGTGAATCTGAGCTCTGAATGTGCCCTCGATGAAATGGTATTTAAGAGGGTAAGGAACTGACTTGCCCCTGTTATCTGTGCATTTACAGATCTAATGCAGAAAGCACAGCTGTCCACTTGGAGGCTTTGAAGAAGTTAGCCTTGGCCTTGCAGGAGAAAAAGTTTGCCATCGATGACCTGAAAGACCACAAACAGAAACTGATGGAGCAGCTGAGCCTCGATGACAGAGAACTGCTGAGAGAACAGACCAGTCACCTCGAGCAACGGTGGTTTCAGCTCGAGGACCTTGTCAAAAGGAAAATCCAGGTGTCCGTCACCAACCTGGAGGAATTAAATGTGGTCCAATCCAGATTCCAGGAGCTGACGGAGTGGGCTGAGGAGCAGCAGCCTAACATTGTGGAGGCCTTGAAGCAGAGCCCGCCTCCTGGCACAGCTCACCACCTCCTCACGGACCACCTGGCCATCTGCAGTGAGCTGGAAGCCAAGCAGGTACTCCTGAAGTCTCTAATGAAGGATGCAGATCGTGTGATGGCTGACCTCGGCCTCAATGAACGGAAGGTGATCCAGAAGGTGCTCTCAGAGGCTCAGAAGCATGTGAGTTGTCTCAATGACTTAGTGGGCCAGCGAAGGAAGTACTTGAACAAGGCTTTGTCTGAGAAAACCCAGTTTCTCATGGCAGTCTTTCAGGCCACCAGCCAAATCCAGCAACATGAGCGAAAGATCATGTTCCGGGAATATGTCTGCCTCCTTCCAGATGACGTGAGCAAGCAGGTCAAAACATGTAAGACTGCCCAGGCCAGCCTCAAGACTTACCAAAACGAGGTCACTGGACTTTGGACACAGGGTCGGGAATTAATGAAAGGAATAACAGAGCAAGAAAGGAATGAGGTACTGGGGAAACTCCAGGAGTTACAGAGTGTCTATGACACCATTCTGCAAAAATGCAGTCACAGGTTGCAAGAGCTAGAGAAGAGTCTGGTATCTAGAAAGCATTTCAAGGAAGATTTTGATAAAGCCCAACACTGGCTTAAACAAGCAGACATTGTCACATTTCCTGAGATCAACCTCATGAATGAGAGGGTTGAGCTCCACGCTCAACTGGACAAATACCAAAGCATTCTGGAACAATCCCCAGAGTATGAAAACCTTCTGCTCACGCTGCAGACAACAGGGCAGGCCATGCTACCATCATTAAATGAAGTGGATCACTCCTACCTCAGTGAAAAACTCAGTGCCATGCCCCAACAATTCAATGTCATCGTTGCCTTGGCTAAGGATAAATTCTATAAAATCCAGGAAGCAATTCTGGCACGAAAGGAATATGCTTCTTTGATCGAGTTGACAACCCAGTCTCTGGGTGACTTGGAAGACCAGTTCCTAAAGATGAGGAAAATGCCTTCAGATCTGATTGTTGAGGAAAGCGTTTCTCTTCAAGAGAGCTGCAGAACCCTTCTGGGTGAGGTGGTGGCCCTTGGGGAAGCTGTGAACGAACTGAACCAGAAAAAGGAGAGTTTTCGCAGCACAGGTCAGCCTTGGCAGCCAGAGAAGATGCTACAGCTGGCCACCCTGTATCATAGGCTGAAGCGACAAGCAGAGCAAAGGATCAGTTTGTTAGAAGACACCACCAGCGCTTACAGAGAGCATGCACAGATGTGCCAACAGCTAGAGAGTCAGCTGGAAGTCGTGAAAAGAGAGAAGGCCAAAGTGAACGAGGAGACACTGCCTGCAGAGGAGAAGCTCAAGGTGTACCACTCGCTGGCGGGCAGCCTGCAAGACTCGGAGATTCTGCTTAAAAGAGTGGCCGTACACCTGGAAGATCTTTCTCCACACCTCGATCCCATGGCTTATGAGAAAGGCAAGGGTCAGGTCCAGACCTGGCAGGAGGAGCTGAAACAGATGATGTCTGAGATTGGGGAGATGGTGACAGAGTGTGAGAGCAGGATGGTACAGAGCATAGACTTCCAGACTGAGATGAGCCGTTCCCTGGACTGGCTTCGGAGGGTGAAGGCAGAGCTCAGTGGGCCAGTGTGTCTTGACCTCCGCCTCCAGGACATCCAGGAGGAGATCAGAAAGATCCAGATCCACCAGGAGGAGATCTTGTCCAGCCTGAGGATAATGAGTGCTTTGAGTCAGAAGGAGCAGGAGAAGTTCACCAAAGCCAAGGAGCTGATTTCTGCTGACCTGGAGCATACCCTGGCTGAGCTCAAGGAGCTAGATGGAGATGTGCAGGAAGCGCTGCGCACACGGCAGGTCTGTAGGGGGTGCTCTATCTTTTTCCAGGCTGTTCATCTAGTTTGGGTTGGTTCTCTGTTTAAAACCCCAGCTTTATTTTACTCAAATGTGTGAGTAATGCATTAATCTAGCATTTGTGATTTGGAGCAGTAAGTTCAAGGTCACCCTCAGCTACAAAGCACTGTGAGGCTGTCCTGGACTCACTCACTCTCTCTCCTTTCCCCCTCCTCTTTCTCCCTCTCTCTCTCTCCCTCCTTCCCTCCCTCCTTCTCTCTCCCTCTCCCTCCCTCCTTCCCTCTGTGTGTGTGTATGTGTGTGTCTGTCTCTCTGACACACACACATACACACACATACACACACACACACACACGCACACACACACGCACACACACACACACACACACACACACTGGAAAAACCCTGAAAACTGCTTTTTTTGATGGTTTATCAAGTTGTCTTCAATGACTTTAAAGACCATTTTTATTGCTTATATGCGTGGTCATTGTCATGTGTTTCATATTGGCTTTTATTTTTAGATTGGTATATCATGCCATTTTTCTCACCTTTAGAAAACATAATGATTTTGATAACAGCTTACAAGAATTCAAACAACCTCAGAGAGAATCTTCTTCTTCCTCTTCATCCTCCTCCTCCCCTTCTTCTTCTTCTTCTTCTTCTTCTTCTTCTTCTTCTTCTTCTTCTTCTTCTTCTTCTTCTTCTTCTTCTTCTTCTTCTTCTTCTCCTTCTCCTTCTCCTTCTCCTTCTCCTTCTCCTTCTCCTTCTCCTTCTCCTTCTTCTTCTTCTTCTTCTTCATTTTTATTGGCATATATATGGTCTTGTGTTTCATAAAGATATTTTTATACATTTCCCCCATTAGTCTCCTGCCTTTCCCTTGTCAGTTTTCATTTTCATGTTACATACATACATACATATATGTGTTTGCACACACGTAAGGTCTAGGATCCATACACAGAGTTTCATCCATTCTTCCACAGAGGACATCATCATGTTTTTTATGGCCAAATAAAATTCTGTTGGCTATGCATACCACATTTTCTCTGTCTATTCCTGTTGGCAGACACTTGTGTCAATTCCACAACTAAAGTCTTATGAATAGTGCTGAAGTAAAAATAGATGTCTAAGTGTCTCTGTGACATATTGACATAGAGGCCTTGGGGGAAATACCCAGGAGTATTGTGGCTGGCTTATACAATAGATCTGTTTGCAGTTTTCAGAGGAATTTCCAGTGTGATTGGCATATTTTTAAAAATTTTTGAAACATGTGCAGACCTTTAGCCCTTTCACACTACTCCTTTAAGAATGAAGTATGGCAATATTTTATTAGGTGTTACATGGGGATATAAAGGTGATTTCAAGTATGGCAGGATGTGTAAGTTACGTGCACATACTGCAGTGCCTTTCACGAGTTCCTTGAGTACCTTAGATTAGTTCCTGGGAATAATTCTCACAGAGACACATTATGAATATGCTAATAGAATATATGACCAGTGGATTCTTAGTGCCCTTTTAATATAATATGGCCTTTGGCACTTTGAAAATAACATTGGATGAAGAGGCTCCAAAGGCAATGATGCCAAGCGAATGACACAGATCATGGGTGGTGCCGAGGCACGTTCTCTTGTAGGCCATCCTACCCATTGCCCTGTTTCTTCCCCTCTTCTTCAGGTAGGGGAGCCTCCTTCCCCTGATGTTAAATGTAACAAGGCAGAAGCAAGGAGGCTCCAAAGGAGTGAAGCCAAGGGTCTTCTATCTGCTGCTTCTAGGACTTGGGAACTACAAACAGCAATGGGAGCAAGTAGAGAACCTCTCAGATTGCCCACCAACTGGGACTTGCTCACTTTCCTCATTCAGTATAAGATAAGAGTTACAGTGGCCACTTTAATCCCCTGGTCTTGAGGCTAGGGATGTAATTCAGCTGCTCACCCATCATACACTTGGTCCTGAGTTTCAATTCCCAGCATTCCTTACATGGAGCATGATGGTGTATGGCAATATACCTAGAACTCAAGAAGCAAAGGCAGGAGGATCACAAATTAAATATTTACATTGAGTGAAGCCACCCTAGGCTATATGAAACCCTGGCCTGGAGAGATGGCTCATGGTTAAGAATATTTGCTGTTTTTATGGAGGACCTGAACTTGGCAACCAGTTCTAGGCGATCTGATGCCTCTTTTATCCTTTTTGGACATCCTGAATCTGTATCATTTATTTGTATTTCCTACACAGATTAATTTTAATACTTTAAATAGCAAACCTTTTAGTGTTTAAGTGAGGTTATAATAAACACATAAAATGCTTGCTTATTTTTTAAAGATTTATTATTTTGTGTTCTGCCTGCATATATGTCTGTGCACCAGAAGAGGGCATCAGATCCCACTCCAGATGGTTGTGAGCCACCATGTGGTTGCTGGGAATTGCTGGGACCTCTGGAAGAGCAGTCGGGGCTCTTAACCCCTGAGCCATCTCTCCAGGCCCAATGCTTGCTTTTCAAAGTGTACTTAGCAAAGTTCTTCATGCTAAATCAAAACTATCATTACATTTTTCAAATGAGATACCTATCCCTGTAGATGCAGAGGCAGGCCTTGAGTGTAAGGCAAAGACTGGTTTTTTTCTTAAAAAAAAAAATCATCTGTCACAATGGTTCTCAATCTTTCTAATGCTCCAACCCTTTAATACAATTCCCCATGTTATAGAGACCCCCCTCCCTGACCCTAAGATTATTTTGTTGCTACTTCTTAGCTATAATTTTGCTTCTGTTCTGAATCATAGTGTAAATATCTGATATGTGACCCTCCCTCAAAGGGGTTGAGTCCCACAGGTTGAAAACCACAGACCTATCGCACTGATTATTGGTTTTGAGTTGGTGATGACTTTTGAGCACAATCTTAAATTGTTTAGGCTCCCTCTGCTTGTCTTCATCCAGATGTAGGTCCCAGTACTTCTGGAAGCATTTCTAAGCCACATGTTCCCCCATCCATTCTCTCCTTTGCTTCCAATCCTGACTACCACCTCCACTGTCAACGTGGCTCTGCTTGTCTATTCATTGATGGCTCCTTAGAGTCTTTCTGTTCCCTCTGGACTTGAAGCAGCAAGCCTTATGGATTTCTACTTCTGTTTTAGCCTCTGCTCAAGACTCAAGGGCAATCTATTTACTTCCAGAAGCTGGCAGAGGCTAGTTTGGAAGTTGAATGTTACCATTCTTTTAACCCACTGAGGCATAACTACTTTGCAAAGCATCTATTCAGGAAGACACTGCATTATTAAGCTTTGTAGTTTGTCTTTAGAAGAAAAACAACATAGTTTCAAGACCATTCAAGATGCCAATATAAATTTATAGCTCATTTCTCTTCTTAGTCAGTATATATTTTAACTACAGCATTAGAGCTATGGTGCGATTAGAAAGGGGAGGGAGTAAAGGATTCAAATGCATTCACCATGGAAAATAAATTCCCTCAGTTTACCTGTTAACGTCCCGTGCCATCCTACAGAACCGAGAACCAGAAAAGAGTTGGAAACATAAAATGACATCTTATGAACCTGGAAGTTGATTATCTTGCAATGACTGTCTTTCAGGCAACCTTGACAGAAATATACAGTCAGTGTCAAAGGTATTATCAAGTGTGCCAAGAAGCTAATGACTGGCTTGAGGATGCCCAGGAAATGTTACAGCTAGTGGGCAATGGCCTAGATGTTGAGAGCGCAGAGGAAAACCTCAAAAGTCACATGGAATTTTTCAAAACAGAGGGTCAGTTCCACAGCCACATGGAGGAGCTCCGAGGTCTTGTGGCCAGGCTGGACCCACTCATCAAGCCAACCGGAAAAGAGGAGCTGGCACAGAAGATGGCTTCCCTGGAAAAGAGGAGTCAGGGGGTCATCCAGGACTCCCACACCCAGCGGGACCTCCTGCAGAGGTATTTGGAGCAGGTTCATACAAAACAGAAGCATACTAATATATAATATAATATAATATAATATAATATAATATAATATATAGTAACATACATTGCACGTACATTCATTTCTCTGTCTTGTCATCAGGCATGTGGGCAGCAGAGCTCTGGGTAGAAATAACTGGGTTTGCATTGCTTATTTATTTCTCTTGCACTCTTTCAAGATGTTCGGTTCAATGGCAAGAGTATCAGGAAGCCAGAGAAGGGGTTATCAAGTTGATGAATGATGTGGAAAAGAAGCTGTCCGAGTTCGTTGTGACGAAGATATCTTCCAGCCACGAAGCTGAAGAAAAGCTGTCAGAGCACAGGGTAAGTTTTGTTGTCCTTATTTTCACGTCTTTCCATGTTAATTGCACCAGTCCGTGTGATATGGTGTTTGCAGAATCACATCCTTAAGTCTTTATTCCCATCTCGCTTCCTTTGGTGTGATAATGACACAGTAAACACATTTCGCAGCTGAGGATGCTCTCACGAAAATACATAGCTAGGGCCCCAAAGACAAATCCAAACTCTGCTTCTGGTAAGAAAGGGTTGCTTAAACATGGCGGTAAAGGGCTGGGGAGATAGCTCAGTGGGTAAAAGTGCTGGCTACACAAACCTGGCACCCAACAGCCTGAGTCGCACCCCCTAAACCCTCGTAAGAAGCAAGATGTTCAGGCACAGGTTAGCAAGCCTAGCATCCCACAGCAAGAAGGGAGATAGCAATGGAGACATTCCCCGGGAAGCTCCAGGAATCAGTGCACAGCAGAAAACCGGAGGAACACCCTCTGTAAATCAAGGTAGAGAAAACCAACTCATAAAAACACATCTTTAACTACTACCCATGTCCTGCCAGCCCCCAGAATGAATGAATGAATAAATAAATAAATAAATAAATAAACAAACAAACAAACAAACAAACCTTTTAAATGACAGCTAATACTGTCTCCTGGTAAATTGGACCAAAATAAAATCCAGAAATTAACTCCTGAATGCCCCTCATCTGGCATAGCAACAAAAGGAAGGATGTAACATTCTAAAATACCAAAGTAAATTTTTGTTGATTTTCAGAAATAAAAAAATTCATCCCAAGTAGAAAATTACTTATCTATAATAAGTAAATAATTTTCACCTTTCAAAAATAAATCCAGATCCCACTATGATAAGTAAAACTTTAGAGTTATTAAAGGAAACAAAATGTATTCATAATTTAATGTACTTTTGACTTTTTTAAGGGCAGGCATTCAGGTAACCCAGGCTGGCCTTAAACTCTATGTAGCTGAGGATACCTTGCCCCCCTGAATCTCTTGCTCCGCCTCCCCAGCTCTAGACCCACAGACATGTACCACACGACTCTTTGAGGAACCTAACTTTATACAGAAATATTTTTTTTTTTTTGCAATAGGGCTTTAGCTAAGTCCACAGAACTCAAAAGGAAAACAAATCAATGTTTCTCTAACCCCCTCTACTCACCCCCAACCCTGCACTAGGCTTTAGTGTCTGTAGTTGACTCTTTCCATGAGAAAATTGTGGCTCTGGAGGAAAAGGCATCACAACTAGAGCAAACCGGAAACGAGGCGAACAAAGCGACCCTAAGCAGGTCGATGACCACTGTCTGGCAGCGCGGGACGCGTCTCCGTGCTGTGGTCCAGGACCAGGAGATGATACTGGAGGATGCAGTGGATGAGTGGAAGGCTTTGAGCGCTAAGGTAACTTTCGCTACAGATTGGCTTAAGTCACGTTTTGTTTCATTCCCCAGAGATGAGAGTGTATCTGAAAAACTGGTGCTTTGCCTTTGCATTGGTTAGGTTTCTGAGACTGTGAGAAAACGTCGGGATCGCGGCAGTTGATAAAATAAAGAGTAGATTTTGGCCTACAGTTCTGGAGGGTTAGGTGTCCCTAGTGGCAGGGGGCGTGGCAGCAGGCAGCAGGTGTTGGGCAGCGAGCAGCATTGCAGTGCGCAGCGGGCGGCAGGCAGCAGGCAGCAGACAGCTCTCATGCAACCTCATGAACAAAGCAGCGAGCATAAGCTGGGAGTAGGGGAAGACTTTAGATCCCAAAGCCCCGCCACAGTGGCATTCTTCCTCCAGTAAGTCCACACCTCTTAAACCTCCTCACACACGGCCATCAACTGGGGATCAGATATTCAAAAACCATAGACTGGGGGCAGAGGGATGGGGCATTTCCCAGGCAAACAGCTACCTGCTACGCTCTCGAAATTAGTCTTTTGAATCTCTCATTCCTCTTTCAATTTCATGAAAACTAAACGATGAAACAGAATGTTTTGTGCATTGTACAGTTTAGTTCCAAGTTAGGGTCAATTGGCAGACGGAGGGTAATATGCATGTGACAGACAGAAGAAAAACCCAGTACAGGAGAGTGAAGAATACATACAAGGATCAGGATGAAGAAAGCCAGGGAGGGCGGCAAGGGGATTTGGGAGGAATGGGTTTAGTCAACATGAAGTATGTATGAACATCTTATAGGGAAATGGTGCTTTTGTATGCTATTTTTAAAATAACCAAGGGCCAGCTAAATGCTTCATCCTCAGACGTGAAGTGGGAGAACACACTCCCGAAGGTTGTCCCATGATATCTACATGTATGTTATGTGCACAGCTGTGCCTGCCTCTCAAGTGTGTGCACGCATGCATGCCTACATGCACAAATAATAAATAATAAATATTCTAAAATAAATATATAAATACATTTTTAAAAAAAATTAAAGCAGTGAAATTTTGAAAGGAAGGCAAGCCAGGGCAAGCCCAATTTGTTTTTAATCTATTCTGGGAAAATGTACAAAATCATTTTTTCTTTGTTGTAAAAATAAGAATTTAGTTCATTCCTCAAATATGTGTATAATTTTTTCCAGCCTTTAGGTAAGATTTAGTGTTTTAGCCATGTCTTCTTTGTCACACACACACACACACACACACACACACACACACACACACACTCAAGCCAATTTTAAAAGTGAATGTTTTATATGTTCAGTTCGTTTAAAGTTTCTCTGCCACTTGTAGTCTGCCTGTCTTGATAAGATTTGGGGATTAAAATTTTAACCCAGGGTGGGAGAAGTGGTCTTTCATGTTAGTGACAGCATCTCCATTGGTTTTCACTTCTGAAGTTTGTAGTTTATGTCATCGTGGTTAAATAATGTCAAGTGTAGCGCTTAGCGGGCTCGCCACATTCTTTTCAGTATAATTCTGACTTTCATATGATGTATGTTTGCCCTTAGATCAAAGAAAACACTGAAATAATCAATCAACTCCAAGGTAGATTACCTGGAACTTCCACAGAGAAGACCTCAAAGGCAGAGCTCATAGCCCTCCTTGAAAGTCACGACACATTTGCGATGGACCTGGAGCGTCAGCAGCTGGCCCTGGGTGTGCTACAGCAGCGAGCGCTAAGCATGCTGCAAGATGGAGCTCTCCCTGGCCCCAAGGAAGAGGTGCCCACCCTTCAGGAAATCACTGCGCTGCAAGATCAGTGTCTCAAGTAATTACACACCTGCTTTGCTCACTATTACAAGGGGCCTTAACTCGGGGACATATGAGGTGCTCGGGCATTGGGGGCACTCCATCGCGCGGCTTCTACGGCCGGGTTTTAGTAACTCTTCCCTTCTTTGTTAGACAAGTACATATTTGATAACAGAGCTAGTATGCAGGAGACCCAGGAGAGAGGGTACCCACAGTTGGCAAAGCACCTATCCCACAAACACGATGATCCAAGTTTGAGCTTCAGCACCCATGGTTAAAAACAAAAGGGAAGAAGCTGAACACGATAGCGCATGCTTATAACGCCAGCGACAGAGATACAGAGATCTCTGCAGCTTGAGGGCGGGGCGGCTTAGACTGCGTCATAGAAAACAAAACAAAGCAAAACAAAACAAAACAAAATAAAACAAAACAAAGCACAGATAGCTCCTGATGAATTACACCAAGTTTGATCTCTGGCCTCTATATACATGCATGCATACTCATATCCCCCTCCGTACACCACACATACACACACACACACACACACACACACACACACACACACACACTCTCACACATACACACTCTCACATACTCACACACACTCACACACACATACACACACACATACACACTCACACACACACTCTCTCACTCTCACACACATACACACTCACACACACTCACACACACATACACACACTCGCTCACACACACATTCTCACACACACACTCACACACTCACTCACTCTCACACACATACACACTCACACACACACATACACACACTCTCACACACAGTCACACACACTCTCACACATACACACTCTCACACACACACTCACACACACATACACTCTCACATACACACACATACACTCTCACACCCACACACACACACACATACACACATACAAATACATATACACACATACATACAGACACACACATACATACACACGCACACTCTCTCTTACACGCACACACTCACACACACGCACACACATGCGCGCGCACACACACACACAGAGGGGCTTGGGGGAGGGATAGAGAACTGTCAGAGGGACAGAGACAGAGGAAGACAGTGGCAAGCTAAACAGACTCATCATTTTACCTTCTTGCATTTTGAAGAATTGATAGGTGACCAAAGGAAACTTTTCAGTAAAATACTGCAAAAATTGCAAGAATTTGTCACTTTTCTTGTTATTCTGACCCAAGGCATCTTAAGGAAAGGAAACGTTTGTTTTGCTTCAGGGTCTGAGGGGACACAGTCCAACTCAGGAGGGAGGCATGGTAGATCACAAGGCTACTGGGCTCATTGAGTTCAGATCAGGAAACAGAGTGCTTAGCGGTGGTGATCCGTTTGCTTTCTCTTGTTCCTCTTTTTTTCTTGTCTTCTTTCTTTCTTTTCAATTCTTTAATCATCTCGACACAGTCACTGTTTCAACGAAATTTGCAGATCAGCCAGATTCAATTCCCTCCGCCTGGATGCGATGGCTCCTGTCAGGCCTGTCTGCCTGCTGCACTGCAAGTTTCCAAAACCAACTTTCAGCTGAGAAGCTGCTAGACCTGCAGCGATTAGGATGTGGGGAGATCCTTGTTTCCCTTTTAATTCACTCTGGGACCCTGTGAGATGGTGCCACCCATGTTCAGGAGAGGCCATCCATGTTCAGTTAAACATCTCTGAAAACAACCTTATGAACTCCATAAATGTGTTTCCCATGTGACTCAAAACCCAGGTCAACAAAGATGAGCCACCACTGACTCTAATGGACTCTAAACAGAGGCAACCAGTCCAGGGTGGGTGGCAAGGAAGGAAGGTATCTTTTCTGTAGCTGTAGACAAAGTAGGTTTGCACGACATAGTAGTTTGAATGACATATAAAAAGTTTAGAAATGTGGGAGTGCGGGGTACTCAATAGATAAGAAGCTCCAAGTACATTGACACATCTTATCCTACACCCAGGAGGCTGAGGCAGGAGGATCATGAGTTTGGGGCCAGCCTGGCCATGTGGTAAGTCCCCAGGTTAGACAAAGACCTTCAACAACTGAGCAGTATTTAAAAGGTTAGTTTGATAAAGCTGTATCACCCACTGGTGACGTGGGGGGTTAGGAGGAAGAACAATAACAGAAATCCAGGCAGTTCCGCTCCTTCATTGATTAGTGAATCTACGAGGAAGTTCTTCTTGATGATCTAGAACTGGCTTGATTCACTTCTTGGGCCATAGGGAAGCATGTCTTTAGACAATTTAATTCCTCTAATAAATAACATTACCTTATACAAATCTATAGTCACTCCACTTAGTTAATAATGACATAAGAGTAATCTCATATCATGTATCAAAAAGCCTTTTAATCCACTTATTCAGATCGGTCATGACACTGACATTAATCATGGTGACATGTCCAAAGCTTGATTCTTTCTTTAAAGGCTGGCTTCTCACAGCCATACACATTCCAATGACACATTCCAATGACACATTCCTTTCAGATGGTGGTGGCACGGCACTATTCAAACAGATTGGAAAGATGAGGTTAAGAATCTGGCAATCTATGTTTCCTGCATAGAGAAATAAGTAGCCTAAGTGGAAGGGAACAACGTCAACTCTCAAATTTCCAGGAATAAATTATTCACCTCCTGTGACGTAAATTCTTCTGTTATGCTTAAACTGAACCTTGGTGTCACTAAGCAATATCCGAGAGAATAGGAAGTAACTTTAGCTGCCCCAAACATGCTAGCTTTCCCTGTTTCTATGTCTCGTCTAAAGCTGTGTCATGCTCAGGAGTGCTCCTTCTGCTTCATTTCTGCTTTCTCCCTCTGGTGTTTTGAAGCATGCAGGAGAAAGTGAAGAACCATGGCAAGCTGCTGAAGCAGGAACTCCAAGAACGGGAAGCGGTGGAGACTTGTATTAATTCTGTGAAGTCTTGGGTTCAAGAAACAAAGGACTATCTAGGGAATCCGACTCTAGAGGTCGACACACAAGTAGAAGAACTGAAGGTACCGGATTCTCTTCCTGCTCTTTGTCACAATATTGCCTTTGCTCTGGCTACTCTTGTACGCATTTCATTGAGAATTAGAATTTTTAGGTGTGTATTATATACACATGGTGTATGCAAGGTGTATGCAAAGTATAATGTATATTATTCCTCTATGAGATCATCTGTCTGATGAAAGGGGACATACTGAAGTTCACTTCCCTGTAAGATGTTTCTGTAATTTCACCTTTAACCGTAACAATGGAAACTCAATAGCTTTATCTCTAGATCCATAAAAAACTATGTACCTTATCAGGCATCTAGAATTTTCTTATCTTGCTTTCCTTCCTCAGAGCCTCCTAGCGGAAGCTACCAGCCATCGAGAGAGCATTGAGAAAATCGCAGAAGAGCAAAAGAATAAATATCTGGGTCTCTACACTATCTTACCATCTGAAATCTCCCTCCAGCTAGCTGAAGTTGCATTGGACCTAAAGATCCATGATCAGGTGAACTTATGAGAGAGAGAGAGAGAGAGAGAGAGAGAGAGAGAGAGAGAGAGAGAGTCAGATGGACCAGGATGCGGGGGGGGGGGGGGGGGGCGTTGAGGACGGATTTCTATTCTTTCCAGAGTTAGTCCCATAAGATGTATCTTGGTTTGCACAATATTTCCCAGGAAAGCAAGGTAAATAACGGATCACTATAAAACAAATAGCATTCGAATGACCACAGCTCTGAGCAGTAATGCCATGAAGAAGTATAGTTTGTTTTTCTCATCACTGTACACTGTTTTCTCACAGAAGCATGGCAGGAAAGAAGGGTTTGTTAGGACTCAGGGAGGACATCCCATCAAGGTGGGGACCATGGCAGGAATGTGTGGCCAGGACTCCTTGTATATTGGAGACCAGAAAGCAGAAAACTTGGGGTATAAGAAGAGATGGCTCTGAACTTTTAAGTGCTACCTGCAGGAAGCCATGTCTTCTAGCTAAGCCCCATCTTCCCAAAACATCAGTAAATAACTGGGAATCTGGTGTTCAAGGCATATGTGAAGATATAGAATTGATCTGCTTCATCCACTCATGTTAAACAATATCTTAAGCAGTCAAAAAGTAATCTATGACATGTCCCAATATTACTATTGAGTAATTCCTCTTCAAGCTGTTATTTTAGTTCAGCAAGATGTGAGATGGGTCGGTGAACACATTGACGGGAAGGGACACTCAGAGGAAGGAAACGAAGCCAGGAATGTGGCAGTCACTAGCATGCATGCCATTAAAGAAAGAGCTTCATTCTGCCCTGCCCCTCACCAAAAACCAAGAAACTAAAACAAAACAACTGAAGGAACACCACAGTCAGCACTCAGGAGTACAGATTTGAAAATTCCTTGAAACAAGGAACGTGTAGACCTTTCTGGTGTAGACACTAGGGAACTCCTGGATCTTGCTCCTGTGAAGAGGATGCTCTTTCATGAAAAAAAAAACAAACCAAAAAACAAACAAACAACAACAACAACAACAACAAAAAGAAAAACCCAGCATCACGTAGCCTCTGTGTAGAAGACTAGTGCGTTTTTTTCAGAATAGTCATGGTGGCTGATTGTGAGAGCCATTAAAGCTCAATTATAGACCATTCTATATGATACAAAGGAAAGACATATACTAATCTACAATGTTTTGTGGTTCAGAAAACATAAACCACAAAATGCACATAACTGTGCTGCACTTTTGAATCTCTGGTGGAGGCAAAGTGTTTGAAAACCATATCCGAATCCAGCACCATGATTTCAAACGAAACAAAGGCAATGATACCTGTTATTTTATTTTGGTTTGTTTTATTTTATTTTGAATATTTAACTGGATAAATATTTAACTTGGCTTCATGGACATTGGAAGATCTGTCAGGAAGGGTAAGTTAATGAGTCAAGGCCTTTGAAAAGTCAGTTAGGGGACTGGAGAAATGGCACCGTGGTTAAGGAAAGCACCTGCTGCCCTTGCAGAGGACCCAAGTCATTCCCAGCACCCATATCAGTGGCTCACAACCTATAACTCAGGGGTTTGGGCACCCTCTTCTGGACCCCACACGTGCACGTGGACACTCACGCAAGTTAAAATGAATCCGTTTTTAAAATGTCAAATCTAGCCAGGTTGTGGTGGCGCAAGCCTTTAATCCTAGTGCCCAGGAGGCAGAGAGACAGGCGGGTCTCTGTGAGTTTGAGTACAGCCAAGGATGCACAAAATAAAATAAAATACCACAAGACAAAAAAAAAGTTAAAGAACTTTTAATAATTGTTTATGTTTTATTTACTTGCTTACGAGAGTTATTCTGTGCAAATATAGTTATTATGGTGTTCAAGCCAAGATGATGCAGGCCAAGTCAGTACTAAAATAACGCTGCTTCTCTGCGGATTGAAAGGCTCTTTCTTGTATCTAAAGAAAAATATCGATAATATATTTATTTATTCGTTTATTTATTTATAACACAGGCTCACTATTGTAACCTAGCTTGGCTTTAAAATCATAATCCTTACTTTTTGCCTCGAACTCCTGAGGGTTAGGATTATAGGTGTGTATCACAACACCCAGGTACATATGTACTCCTGATTATTTTTTCCCCAGTATTTGAATGTTGCTATAAATCAAATCAAACCCATTGTTTTGTGTGTGTGTGTGTGTGTGTGTGTGTGTGTGTGTGTGTGTATTGTGGGGTGTGGGGTGTGTGTGTGTTGTGTATTGTGTTATTGCTGGGGACTAAACCTATGGCTTCCCATATGCTGTTGGACAAGCACTCTACCACCGAACCACACTGTCAATCATCTTTGGAGCCTTCTCTCTCATTGCATTCATTTCCTGCTCTGTTGGTATGTGGTCGGAATCTTACTGAAAGTTAAGAAAACAGTGTCCCTATCAGACACTTTGAAAAACGTGCTTGAAAACAATCCATAGACCTCCGCGAGTATTTTGGTGGGGAGGTTTCTACTTCATGAAGAAAAAAAAATCTTAGGAGATGTTGAGAAGGATCAGCAGGGAAAGGCACTTGCTGCTAAGTTCAGTTCGAGTTCCCAGAACTCCCATGGTGGAAGGACAGAACTGACTCCCAAGAGTCAGTACTCTGGCTTTTACATGTGTGCTGTTCTACACACACACATGCACATGTGCATGCACATGCACACACACACACACACACACACACACACACAGAATGAGAGAGAGAGAGACAGAGAGACAGAGAGAGAGAGAGACAGAGAGACAAGAACAGAAGGCCAGAAAGAGTTTGTGTATCACAGACACAGGATCAGTGAGTAGACAAACTAGGATCGGCTGCCTACAGGGGAACGCTAACCAGTAGCTGTAAATATTTAATGAATGACTCAGAGAACAGACATTGATTCTTTTCTCGCTGGAATACCAGAAGGAGCACAGTCAATTCGCAAAGCTGCTGAGAGTAAATCAGCCTCAAACTTTGTGCACTTTGTGTGCATGCATGCATTCACATGCATACATGTGCCTGTGCACACATGGAGGCCAGAAAAAAGCTTCCAGTATCCTCCTTTATTGCTCCCCACCTGTCCTTTTGAGGCAGGGGGTCTTCCTGAATGCAGGGGCCTTGCTGTCTCCTTGAGGATGGAAGTCAGAAGTCTCAGCAATCCTTTTGTCCCTGTGCCCCATGGAACTGAGGTTACAGACAGGCGCAGATCACCCAACTCATTACCCAGATTCTGAGATCCAAATTCTGATCCTCGCAGTTGCTCACGTGCTTTTGAACCCTGAGTCGACTCTGCAACCCCTCCACCCACTTTCATGAAGCCCATCGGTGTCAACAGTGCTCGCCACCTAATAATCTGCATCGTTTAAGAGTTTTAATATCTCTCATCAGGCTTCAACTTTTGGTTTTCATGTTTCCCTTGATCATCTAGATCCAAGAAAAGGTACAAGAAATTGAGCAGGGCAAGGCCATGAGCCAGGAATTCAGCTGCCAGATCCAGAAGGTAGCCAAAGATCTCACAACCATTCTAACAAAGCTGAAAGCCAAAACCGACAATCTAGTTCAAGCTAAGGCTGACCAGAAGGTAAGGAGGAGGGAGGAACGGAAAGCAAGGGGCACCTCTGGCTGCAGGATAGACTGCCGCTGTATCCATGTCACCTGGTTACATGGGGTTCTTAGCAAACCACTAGAACCCAGTGGTAATAACACCAGTCCATTCATGTAATTTACTATTGTAATAGAAATATGTTAATAGACACATATGTATGTATAGTAGAGATTCATGATTATCTAGGACTATCAATTTATAAATTTTAAGGTTTGCCAAGCCTGTTTGCTTGTACCCTGACTATGAGCTAAACAGTTCATATGCACTGGGTAGGGCAAAAGGAAAAACGAGTCCTCTCATGGGAACATGGATAGGAGGCTTAACACACCCTCTTCTGCTGCTCTCTGACCCAATCTCAGTGACACGGTTGTTTACCTTACCTTTAACACAAACAATCTAAAGTATGTCCTCTGGTCTTAGAGAATCCCTGAAAAGTACCGACTGTAATGTTTTCAATTTTGTGTTGATGACCATTTAGATGCTGGGGGAAGAATTAGACAGCTGCAATTCCAAGTTAATGGAACTAGACACTGCTGTACAGACATTCTCTGAACAGCATGGTCAGCTGGGCAAGCCGTTGGCCAAGAAGATAGGAAAGTTGACTGAACTCTACCAGCAAACCATCAGGCAGGCTGAGAACCGGCTGTCCAAACTCAACCAGGTATGTCTGTGCCCCAGGCACATAACCAGAGTGCTTTAAGGCAGACATTGTAAGCATTTCTCTTCTGTAAATAAATGAAAAGGCAGAGCTAGCAATGATGGATGAAGTTTTGCTATAACTTATTGTTATACAATGTTTCTATGATTTACATATAAACCCATTTCATAACAAACTATATTATACTTTGACTGACAGTTTCACATGAATAGGTTTAGCTGTTAGACTTTGCAAACTGGAGATGTAATTGTAAAACTAAAATGCCCATCCACAAATGAGTTCTATAAAATCAATTTAGGACACATTCAAATATTTTTCCAACATATTTTTATTATTTCTGAATTCCACACCATGTGCTCTATCATGTTTACCCTGTCCTCTCCTCAACCTTTAACCCCCTCCCCCCAAAGAAGAAGAAGAAAAACAAGAAGAAAACAAACAAACAGACAGACTAACAAGTCCAATTTACATTGACCATATACTCGTTGGAGCAACACGGTCCAACTCCCAGTGACCAAGCTCCTTAAAAAAACTGAGTTCCCCACCCCTACCCCATCCGATACCACAAGCCATCAACTGGAGAGAGCTACACAGGCATCTTAATCACAATTTTAGAGTTCTCTTCTTCCTATCTAGGCTGTTCCTTTGTGGGGTGGTGGTGTGTGGGGCAGGGGCAGGGGGGGTAGTGATTACATAACTCTCCATTTACATCATCTTGATTTTTGATTGTAGATGGGTCTTTGCAACTCTACCAAGCATTAATCTTTCAATCAGGTTAAAGTTAAAATGAGTAGGTTAGCATTTCCTTTCTGTTTTCTCATATACCCTAAGCGGGCCTGGCACTCCCTCAGAATAGCCAGTGAGGACCTTGACCTCCAGATCCTCCTGTCTCCATCCCCCAAGGACTGGATAATAGATAGGCATTGTACTTCCTACTGTGCCCAACTTAAGAACTGGTGGTTGTGCTTATGGTGCTGAGAGCTTATGATGAAGTCCCTGTCTTGCTTTTGCCTTTACTCAATGGAACGTGGAAAGAGGATAGAGGGGTAAATAGAATAAGATGAAATGAACAGCCAGGAAAGAGAAATAACTCAAGCACATCATGGCCTTGGATTTTTACCCTGAAGTCTCTAGGAAATCCTTGATGGATTTACCACAGGCAAGTGACTTTCCAGGGTCCCCTTTAATAACACAGATGTTAAGTGCCGGCCTCTGGGATGGTTGTACCCAAAGACACAGAATAGGGTTGAATTTCCCACTGACGAGACAGGGTTTATATTCAACTGGATGTAATGACTTTTTCAGGCATCATCCCACTTGGAAGAGTACAGTGAGATGCTCGAGTCCATTCAGAAGTGGATTGAGAAAGCTAAAGTCTTAGTCCAAGGAAACATAGCTTGGAATTCGGCAAGCCAGCTCCGAGAACAGTACATCTTGCACCAGGTAAACTTCCAGGGAAAAAAAAGTTAAGAGTAAAAAGTCAGTCTGACTGGGTTAGACTATCACAAAATTTTGTGAAATACCAGATAAGAAGAATGCTTGGAGGCTGTCCGGATGACTCAGTAGGTCAAAGTGGTTATCACCAAGTCTTGGTGACCTGAGTTTGATTCCTGGTCCTACGTAGTGGAGAGAACAGACAAGTTGTCCTCTGACCCCTCCATGGGCACGGTGGTGTGTATGTGCTCTCCTCCCGATAAATAAATGTATTTAAGAAGAAAGAAAAAGAAGACTTACTCTTCTGGTCTGACCACAAGTAGCTAAGAATGAGAGTCCAAGCAAGACTGTGTTCAGATACGTATCCTCTGTTTTCTTTATACCACCCTTTCCCCGAGCCTGAAAGCAATCTTCCCCTCCCTGTGGCAGTACCTGTGCTCTTTGTGTTGTTGCTGCTGCTTTTGCTGTGGAACCTTCCTTGGGAAATGCAGGGAGTTCTCTCACAGGAAAAGATACAAGGAAGCATGGAGAGATTAGAGGCATCACACCTGGAAGGAGGAGGGACAAACAAACTCAACCAACTGGTACCATATGACTGGGAACAAAATACCATGTCTCTCAGTTCTGCCTTCTCACCTATAATATGGGAATGCCCATATTAATGTTGGTTGCCTGGGAACGAACGTCCAGCACGTCTGTGGTACATGCTGGTGCTCCGGGCAGGGCCTGCTTCCTCTGGGCCACAGCCAGGACTGAGTCATGTGGCTTACTCAGAAGGTCAGAGCAGCCGAGAGTGGATCCTATATCCACACCCCGGAGGATGCATTACTTCATTTCCTCTGAACTTAGACAAAAATGTTTCTTTTCTTTTGGTCACACTCTCCGGAAATTATTTCATCTTTTTAGGAAGTTGTAGTTGACTTAAAATGCACATTTCTAACACATCTTGCCACAAAATACAGGCTGGCTTTTATTTAGGTTACTTAGGTTAGGCAGTTTGTATTTTCCCATAGGATTTAGTTTTGAATCCTTCTCCCTGAGGTGGTTCTGGATATTGTTTCCTCCTGGAATGTCTCCACAGCTCAAATTCCAGTCCCTATTATCTCCCTCCTCTTCCCAGTCACGTACTCTCCTCCCAGATACAGATATCTGTACCTCTCAGAGAGTTGGAGTCATTTGCTGTGTAATGTGCTTAGATGCCAACAGACTAGACTTCCTTTACAAACTAGCTGGTGACCAGTGGAAATTCAACTAACTTCCAGGAGTCTAAAGATGCAGTTCTAAGAACAGTAAAGATAAGGGAATTTTAACTATCAAATAATACCACTTTTAAAAATAAAACTTCTGGTAATTCAGTAAAATCATTTGAAAAGCAATGCTGGCGTTTTACTTCCTATTCATTTTCCTTCCTGTTCGATTCCTTAACTGAGGCTGTAATCCAAAATGGAGAAAATATTTAATGTTATATTCATAACAATAGTGGGATTTTATTATTTATTTATCTGTGTTTGTGTGAGCGAGGTGAAGAAGGAGGGAGGGAGGAAGGGAGGGAAGGAGAGAGCAAGAGAGAGAGGCAGCAGAAAAGGACAGGCCTCTCATTGAAGATGGATGACAAGGGATATACTAGAGAGATAGCACAGTCTGGATCAGACAGTCCTACGTGTGGTTGATTAGTGTTCAAGGCATGGGCAACTGGGTGGATTGATTGAATCCTTAGCCAAAGCAAGCGACCTTAGGCCACTCAGCTTATGTGCTCTCAAGTCCAGCAGGGAACTCATCTTAGAGGGGTTCCCACGTGTCCCACCAGGAGGCAAAGCTGTCCTCCAACAAACGCAGTATAAGAAAATCCATATGTTCTACCGTTCAATGAAAGCAGGAGACACATTATGCTCTTAACTGCCTAAAAACACCTATATGTACTAGCAATAACTTCTTCCAGTTTTCCTTCCAGACATATACAATCTATAGCCTACAGTCTACATTCATATTTATCAGTGACAGCATGTGTCAGTGTCACGAGTTTGGACAACCCTGCCTAGGACATGATATAATATTTTCCACATATATATTTTCACTATGAAAAAAATTGCCTTTCTTATCTGAAAATAATCTAACAAATAGAGCGACACACCCGCTATTTTTTATATTCATCATCTTTCTCCCAAACTGCATATTCTGTGCTGCCCACCCTCTGTGCCCTGCATGCACTGTCTTCTCAGTATGAAGTGTCTTTCCTTTCCTCCTTATCTGCTAATGTGCCGATATCTTTCTCGTATCCCGTAGGACCCTTATCTAACTTACCAACAAGTTGTCCCACATCTGGGTTGCATCACCCCTTACATCATTGGCTGCCCTTTCATTTTCTTCTCCATATGCAGATGCATGTGTTTGTATATGTGTGTTGTCTGTTTGTCCTACTGCTATTAGTCCCAGCAAGCAGTATGGGCAGAGCGATGAAGGCAACTCTCAGCTCAGCATCGCCTGCTCCTCCTTGTCTTACTTTGAACAAGTTGCAATACCTGTGCTTCTCTTTGCGCCTTACAGTGCTCAGATCTTAGTTGTACAACCCAAGAGCTGACTAGGTCTTCTTTAGTGCAAATGTGGGAAAAGGCAGGCCCAGAGATGTGAGTAAGACACACACAGTGTGCTCAAGCATCGCAGCCGCTGCCTGATATCTCTATGTCCTGCCACATGGGGAGGCAGCCTGGGTGTGAGCATGAATCCTTGAGTCCCATACTTATGAACAAGGGGCCTTGGCAAACTTTTAAGGGGCCTGGATTTTACTTTGTTGCCTATATAATGACGATATCAATGTATAGCCTATAAGTGGGCTCATAGGGATGAGATGGCCAAACATCGTACCATGCTCATAGTTCTTCTTGATCTTTTCCTAGTCTGTTGTGCCTTTATACTTCTCTATACAAATCTATATATGCTGCCTCCCGCCGTCCTGGTCCCTGCCTACATATCAGTTTCACAAATATGAACACTTCACTCTAGACGCTGCTAGAAGAATCTGAAGAAATTGACAGTGACCTGGAAACAATGGCTGAAAAAGTGCAATACCTTGCCAATGTGTACTGCACAGGAAAGCTGTCACAGCAAGTGACACAGTTAGGACGGGAGACGGAGGAGTTACGGCAGGCGATCAGAGTTCGTTTGCAGAGCCTCCAAGATGCAGCCAAGGTAAAACAAAACAAAACAAACAAACAAAAAACATGGCATGCTGTCCCAGAGAGACAGTGTTCATCCATGACAGTTTCTTGAATATGATGTAGTTCTTAGCTATGACTTTGAACTTTAAATGCACTGATGTTCACTAGGGTTTGTTCTCCAGGACATGAAGAAGTTTGAAGGAGAGCTGAGAAACTTGCAGGTGGCTTTGGAACAAGCCCAGACAATTCTGACTTCTCCAGAAGTAGGGCGCCTTAGTCTCAAGGAGCAGCTGTCCCATCGGCAGGTAAGCAAAAGAAATTTCGGAAGGACTGGGGAATGGCTCTGTCATCTAAGCTGTTGCTTTACAACCACGGGATCGAATCCTGAGATTCGCAGCCAATCCTAGGATTTAGGAGGGAACGGTAGGCAGAAGAGGCCACCCAGGTCTACATAAGGCCAGCAAGACCTATACAGTGAGATCCTGTGTCAGAAAACAACAAAACTAGCCAGGATGGCACGTGCTTAAAATGTCAGTGCGGGGAGAAGAAATTGGTGGATCTCTGGGACTTACTGGCTACCTAGCCTACCCTACTTGGCAAGCTCTGGGCCAGCAAGATATCATGTCTTAACATTAAAAAATGCAACTGGTGGGGTTGGGGATTTAGCTCAGTGGTAGAGCACTTGCCTAGGAAGCACAAGGCCCTGGGTTCAGTCCCCAGCTCCGAAAAAAAGAACCAAAAAAAAAAAAATGCAACTGGTTATTGAATAATGGTAGGTGAGTTTTCTGTCCCCTGACCTCCTTACATATACAGACATGTATGTACAATCCTCATTATGTACCTGGCAATAAGAAACCAAAGTCACATGTGCATTTATCCACACACATGAACTCATACATGCACATGTAATACTTTAGGATAAAGTAGGGGGTCTGTATTTAAAAATAACAGCAAGAAAAATGTTTTCTAAGCCTGGTTTTCTAAGCTAAGTCTTAGCATGGGTTCATTGTCTAGAACGTATCTTCCTTACAAACCACCTTGACCCACACTGACCTAGTAACTACAATCCAGGAAATGCCTTTGTTTACGTAATACTTAAAATTACTAAGGGCTTAAACTATGACATGGCCCCTTTCAGCATCTACTGTCTGAGATGGAGTCACTGAAGCCAAAGGTTCAAGCCGTACAACTCTGCCAGAGTGCTCTCCGGATCCCTGAGGATGTGGTCACCGGCTTGCCTCTGTGCCACGCTGCCCTGCGGCTGCAAGAGGAAGCCAGTCAGCTGCAGCACACGGCCATCCAGCAATACAACATCATGCAGGCAGGTGCAACTGCGCAGCGAGTTCAGCCAGCGGGGCCCACGCTGGCACAGCAGGAGCCCATGACTCATGGGCTGCTTTTCTTAGCATTGTGTGGGCCCAACCATCAAAACAGCCAGAGTGCTAAATTTGACAGTCTGTTGTAGTTATATAAAATCAAGAGATTAAGACTCTGTGTGGATCATCCACACAGGACTGGGGAAAGAGCTCTAAAAATTACCTTTTAATGAAAATTATCTTTTGGCAATGATTTTTTTAAAAAATGAATGAACTCATATATATTAATTTTGCATGTGGCCATATGTGTACCTGAAAAGAATCTAGAGCCTGGTGCTATGGGCTTGCTATTCTTTTTTTTTTTTTTCATATCATAAGAATGCAAAATCTGTAGCTTTATTCACCGAATATATATCTCAAGTTCACCAGGTGGAAAATTCCAGGAAGCACAGTGGGAAAACCTAGCTTAAGGCTTCAGAAACAAAAGACCAAACAGGTGTCCCAAATTTACTGGGGAGAAATCCAGGAAGACCAGTCTAAGTCCCAGGAACAAAGACTAAGAACAAAAGACAGGGATGAATGGACCATCACCCAGGTGTATGCCCACATGTGTCACTACCAGGACAGGACATTCCTTTGTTAGGAACAAAAAGGCTTCTACGTGCATCAGCAGGGCTCAGCAGGTGTCAAATACTGCAGGGGACCCAGGAGGGTCTGACAGGGGCTGTCCCACAGCTCTCAGACCCAAAACCTGCCATAAGAGAGCTGGAGAGACAATGGGCTTGCTATTCTTATATCACACAACAGCCTTCATATTTCATCCAATTTGTATATTTTCTGGCCTAAGAAGGACATCTAAGCACAGCTCTTAATCTTTTGAGGTAAGAAGAGAAAAATCATTCCACGAAGAAATGATGCTACTTACTATATCTCCCCCTTTAAGAAGCATTCCCCTTCTTTATGATTAGTTACATCTCATTAAAACCATGAGCGCTCATTTGACCAACCAGCTTTGATCATTCACTACCTTGTAATCTGTTAGACATCAGAGCTCCGAGGCTGTGGGCCATGCTTAATTAGTATTACCTGGGAGGGAACTCTTGGCTGGTGTCTTGTTATTCAGCATTGTTTTGAATTTTGCTTTGCATTTCTGTGTGTGGTGTATTACAGGACAGTATAGGTATGTGCATGTGCCTTAGTTAAATTTGTACTGCTAAGAGACACCACGACTAAGGCAACTGTTATAAAGGATAGCATTTAATTGGGCCTGGCTTACAGGGTCAGAGGTTCAGTCCATTATCATCAAGGCTTGGAGCATGGCAGGCAGATGTGGGGCTGGAGGAGCTGAGAGTTCTACATGTTGTTCTGAAGGCAAACTGGAGAAGACTGTATCCCATGTGGGTCCCAAAGCCCACCTCCACAGTGACATACATCCTCCAACAAGATCACGCCTACTCCAACAAGGCCACACCTCCCAACAGTGTCATTCCCTGGGCAGAGGATCCACCACAATGCATGGTTCACGTACATGTACATGAAGGCCGAGGTCAACAGTACATGTCTTCCTCCATTGCCCTCTACTTTAGTTTTTGAGACAGAGTCTTCTATTGGACCCAGAACTAGTGGATCTCTTAACCTCTAGGGAACCCCCTTGTCCCTGATCCCTCACCTCTCAGTGCTGGTTATAGATGTAGCTCTTTGCTTTGATATTTGGGATTTGAATTCAGATCCTTAATCGTGTGTGATAGGTGCTTTGCCAACTGAGGTATTTGCCCAACCCATCAGTCAGTATCTCTCGTAAAGAGGGATGAGGGAAGCCTTTTGTCCTGCCAGCTCATCCTCAGGGCAGTCTAAGTCAGCAGAGCAGAGAGAGTACTAACTGCTCACCTATTTTGATCTCATTAGTCATTCTGTTATAATATTTCAAAAAGATAAAGTGGATGCCTCTAAGTGAAAGTTGTTAATTTGCACCATCTGAGTGAAGGACTTTACCCATCTCTTTTTGACTTCCTGGACGTAGGGAAACAGAAGGTAGCATTAGTGGGAAAGCCACCTGGTAACTGACAGAAGAAACATATTCTCATTTTCCCTCCCAAAGGAGGCCGTGGTGCAGTACGAACAGTACGGACAAGAAATGAAGCATCTCCAGCAGCTGATAGAAGCAGCTCACAGAGAGATCGAGGACAAACCCGTGGCCACCGGTAACATTCAGGAGCTGCAGGCGCAGATCTCTCGGCATGAGGTGAGACAGAAGGGTGGGCAGAGCCAGACACTGACCACTGGAAAGTGGTTTCATTCAAGCAGTGCTTTTCAACCTTCCTAATGCTGTGACACTTTAATGGAGTCCCTCTTGTGTTGTGGGGACCCCAAGCATAAGATTGTTTCCACTGCTACTTCATAACTGTCATTTTGCTACTGTTATGAATCATGATGTAAGTGTGTGCTGTTACAAACCATGACATAAACATCCGTCGTTATAGATGGTCTTGGTAACCCCTGGGAAAGGGTCCCGGGACTCTCAAAGTGGCAGAGACCCACAGGTTAAAACTACAGGTTTAGTGACTGGAAGAGAAGTATTCCCAGTCCTGTGGGGGATCTGCTTGAGTCTTGCACAGCTGTTACAGGTGTTTGAATCTGTTTCTAGTTAGGGTGTGGCTCAGTCTTTAGCACACACCTTTAATCCCTCTGACTGGGATATAGACCCATCCTTAGTACTCACCCTTAATCCTAAACAATGAAGGCAAACAATTTTGTTTGTAAGAGGAAGTGCCCAAGTTTGAAAGTATCTAATTGAGTGGCAGACAAAGTGACAAATCAGAGAAGGATTTGACAGAATAGGACCTGGCCAATTCTCAAGAGAGAGGAAAGGGAAGCTACTTAAGGGAGAGGAGAGAGACAGTACAGGAGGAAGAGTGTATAGTGCAGGAACACAGTAGAGTTCATGGAGAGCAGTGCAGGAGAGGCAAGGGGGGGAGTAGAGCCGCACAGAGACGGAGAAGGAGGCAGTTTTACCAGGAGAGTTTTACAGAGACAGATTGAAGAGAGAACAAACTAGACACAGGTAAGACAGAATGAGTCAGAGAACGAGAAGGAGCCAGAAGATTAGAAAAGATTGCTAGAGTTAATTTGTGGTAAAGCAGAGTAATTCAAAGGCCAAGAGAAAAAGCAAGAGTGAATAAGTCAGCTGGGAGAGGAGTTTGAGCCACAACCATCTGAGTTGAACCAGCATCAAGAGTTCAGAAAACACAAGAAATGGTGAGGTTATTGTAGCAAGTCTCAGAGACTGAGAACATTCTAGGCCTAGATTAGATTGTAGGGAGGCTAAAAGCTTCCAGGACTAGGCCTAGTTTAGCAGAGACGGGCAGTAAGCCTCCAAGATGATAATTATATCAAGCGAATAAAAATTATTTCAACACACAGCACTTCAGATGTTTCTGCATTTTCAAGTGATTTTTTTGCTGACTCAGTAAAGGTACTCCCCTGTATTTGGCAGCCTCTGTGTGTTGTTAATGACATGTCTCATTGGGTGTCCCATGCACGGAAACAGATCAGTGCATAAAACAGAGTGCATAAAACACTATATCTACGGTGCATAAAACTAGCTCATGAAAATAGTCTAATTCTTGATTTCTAAGGTCTTGTAAGAAACACCATGTCCAGTGTTTTATGGTGGTGGTGGCCTTCTTACAAAGGGTGGCTTCATGTTGAAGGGAAAATCACTTCCACCTGTCTACTGCTTAGGCCCTTTCACTGAGGTCAAGAATTATGAGAGGTTCTTTGCCTCAAAGGTGTCTCTTCCTCATCTCTGCATCACCAGACATTCCTTGCATCTTCCTGGGTCTCATGAGGTCTCACAGCTCCAGAGTGACAAGACCCAGTGGTATTCAGCAGCAAACTTCTGTCCCTGGCCTGTCATTTCCTATTAGGTCAACTCACTCTTCTTCGGGGGCTGACGCATAGCTTCATACGTTGTGGTAGGTGACTTAGGATTATTTAGTCCTTTATGCCAAGGACAGACATTAAGTTTTACTTTCTATCTGATTTTTTACCTTTATCCTAAGGATCAATCTTCCTGGCCCTGATGTGGTCGTAAGCTTCTCAGAGATTGAGATGTTCCCTTGAAGTGTGGAAAATGTCATGTCTGCTTTCCACATATAAGTAAACAATGTCTTCCATAACTTTTCATTACGACCCAAGATATTTTTTGCAACTTGTCTTGGTTAGCATTAGCTATCAGTAAAGCTTATGTTTTAAAAATAATGGGAAATATTTACATCTCCCCTGTTCAACCTCAAGAGGATTGCATTTTGGGGGTTGGGGGGCCAGATCTCACTATAAAGCCCAGGCTAGCCTTGAACTCCCTATTCTTCTGTCTCAACCTTCCAATGGCTGAGATTACAGGAGAAGGTTCTCACAGCCAACCTATACTGAGGAAGGAAGGAAAGAAGACAGACAGACCAGCTACCTTCAAAAATGACCTCTTGGGCTGGAGAGGTGGCTCAGTGGTTAAGAGCATTGACTGCTCTTCCAGAGGTCCTGAGTCCAAATCCCAGCAACCACATGGTGGCTCACAACCATCTGTAATGAGATCTGATGTCCTCTTCTGGTGTGTCTGAAGACAGCTATAGTGTACTTATATATAATAAGTAAATAAATTTAAAAAACTGACCTCCTGAGCTCTCAAATATAGCACACTAGTCAATTCAATATTTGGGGCCCAAATATTGATAATTTTTTACACTGTAACAGACTCATGTGTGACATCATAATAAAAGAGGAAGCGGTTTTAAGGCAAGGGTTCAGAACTACCTCTTGCAGAATCACTGGGAGACTCAGTGACCTGCCTCACCCTGTCATGGGTTCTCCTTCAGATCCTGTCTCCCTGTTTTCATCTGTTTGTTGGCTTCATCCTGTAGCTTAGAAGATGTTCCAGAGAAATGACAATGTAGACACACACGAAGGTCATGTGGGAAAAGGAAAAACATAGGAAGGGAAGTGACAGTAACAGAAAGCCGGGATGCGGGTTGTTTCCTGTATTTTCTGACTATTCTTGCTGAATTTCAGTTTTGAGAGTGTGATACAGGTACACTCTTTAAAGGGGTGTGCTTATTTTATTTTTTAAAAAACACTTCAAAAGGTACATTTCATTTGGAAAAAACAGAAACAGAACCCAGCTACTTTGAAGGCCTAGGAAAGAACACCCCGTGCTCTTAGCTTTCCAGTGGACATAAAAGCCTTGCTCCTGAGGACAGAAGGCTGCCCAGGGCGGGACATTGGCCCAGACATGCCCACTGTTGTGCTCATTGGTAGAAATATCTAGCCCAAATTAGAATATGCATGCCTATTTTTTTTTTTTTCTGAGAAGGGATAACTGATGAACCCACTGAGTTCCATTTTAGCCACTGGATTTGCTTTAGTCATGAGAGGCAGGCAGCTTTCACAGGAGAAAGCTGTTACCATATAGGCTGACAATAAAGGGTAGATTCTGTTAAACCAAGTAGGTGAAAGTCCTGGCCATGGTCATCAGAGCCGTGCTTTTAACAAAGATCACAGATGACTTGTATACATGCTAACGTTGAGACTGTCATCTTGGAGAAGGACATTTCCTATCAGCATGAGTGTGCCTGTGGAGGGTCCAGGGGGAATTGTCAACTGTCTGTGGCCACAGGGTAAGCAAAGGCTACTCTGTGAACTTCATGAGATCCCTCAGTTTCACTGTTAAAGGCAAAGCACCTTAAACGAACAAGCAAGCAAACAAATAAAACTCCCTTAGATTTAATTAATATTTTCAGCCACAAGAGTGTAAATTGGACTTCTGGATTTTTGTTTTTTGGGTTTTTTTTTTTTTTTTTTTTTTTTTTTTTTTTTTTTTTTTTTTGTAATCCTTGGTATGAACATTCATCTAGATGACAAGCTGCCGGCTGGATTCTGCTGGACTGTTACCGCTTGTTCATTTCAAGTGGGAGGGCAGAAGCCATGCAGCAAACAGTAATAGCAGTAATAGCCTGGTGCATGGGTCCATGCATGTGTATGTATACAAGCGTGTGCCTGTGTCTGTGTGTCTTTCTATGTATCTGTGTGTGTGTGCTGTCATTTAAAAAGTGTTAGTGGTAGCCTGTAATCCCAGCAGTAGGATGGAAACAAAGATTGAGTTTAAGGCCAGATTCTACAAAGCAAGACTCTACCTTTCAAAACAAAGGAAACAAGAACCCATTCCCTCTACCCCACAAGAAGAAAAAGGAAAACAAAGAATTTGATTTTCAATGTCTCACCTCGAAAAGCAGAGAGCCCACTCTTGTGCCAAGTGTGAATGATGATGGCCTAGAAACATGGATTCAGACGGCTGTCCTGGGCCATGTGACCCAGAGGAAATGGCTTCATGATGTTATTATAGCTATAGAACACAAAGAACAAAAGAAAGTCCTAATTCAGGATATATTCCAAGTGCCTTATTGGGAAGCTTGGGTAGGAGGCTTACAGAGAAGCCAGGAACCTTCAGATGTGATTTGAGAACTTAACACATCCCAAAAGGGTTTACCTAGCTATGAGGTTAGGGCAGGCAGAGGTGGGTAATGAGTAAGTATTAAGGGTGCTAGAGACAGTCTATGATAATTTGTCCCTGATCCTGCCATAGTCCTAATCAACCACCCTATGGCACCTCAGGACAAATGCAGCTTTTATTCTAGGACCTTGATTCCTATTCACAGAAAGTGTCTTATACACATAACTGACAGCTTACCAAGCAAATAGGCTTGTCTCAAAGGTAAAAAGAAAGAAGGGTACCTCTGCATCTTTCTTTTAAATATTATTTTATTTATATGAGTACACTGTAGCTGTCTTCAGACATACTAGAAGAAAGCATCAGATCCTATTACAGATGGTTCTGAGCTACTGTGTGGTTACTGGGAATTGAACTCAGGACCCCTGGAAGAGCAGTCAGTGCCCTTAACCACTGAGCCATCTCTCCAGCTCTGCATCTTTATGTTACTATCTCAGTACATATATTCCAATCTGTTAAAGATATGAGGAAACATTGCTTCAACATCTTAGAATTATGGTGGTTTTGTTTTAATGTAAGCAAGAAAGTATAGTGGTAGTATTTAGAATAGCCATACTCCTAGAACTGATTCGTAGTTAATCATTTTAGGAGCTGTGTGCCATCCCAAAAAGTTTCAATTAACGTCTCAAGATAATGGTTTTATTTTTCAAGAGCAAAATGAAATGAGGCATTCACTTGTGCAGCAATTCAGAGCTCTGTTTTGAAATACGAGGTAACATCTGAGGTGTGGTGTGTATGATGAAAGAATATTGGCTGGATAGATGTTATATTTAGGAGGTCAGTCGTCATACAAATTAAGGATTAAGGTATCATAGATTTTATACATGCTATTCTGACTTTCTATAGAAAAACAAAGGTCTTGGTCACAGGAACCAGCAGTTTGCTTTGTGCCTGCCTAAGTGACTTACTAAGTGACTGCCACCTCTTGGACATAGTTAGTAGAGCTGAGCACTGCTTTTTTTTTTTTTTTTTTTTTTTTTGCGTTAGTCATCACATGACCTAATTTCCATGGCATGAACCATCTGGTAAATTTCAGAGACTTCAAGGTATTTTGGAGAAAGTTGCCAGCACCTCATACTGGAAGTTCATAATAGCTTAAGGGTCACCTGTCAGGGCTCAGAGCCAATCTGTACGCCCCATATTCCCAGTGCAAGCTTGCCTGGGGCTCAGTGTCTGGGCTGGGCTGGGCTGCGCTGTGGTCTGGCTCGGCTAGGCTGGAGGTGCAGCAGCCAGCAGCTGCAGACCGCCTCTGCTCGGCGCAGGGCTCGGCTCCGCCTCTCATTGGCTCTGGGCGGCAGGAAGATGAACGCCACTACTGTTTCCTTCTGATGCTGCGCTGACACACAGTGGGAAAATGTTTCCTCAGGAGCTGGCGCAGAAAATCAAGGGCTACCAGGAGCAAATTGCCTCTTTGAATTCCAAATGCAAGATGCTGACGATGAAAGCCAAGCACGCTACTATGCTGCTGACCGTGACCGAGGTCGAGGGACTGGCGGAAGGGACCGAAGATGTGGACCCCGAGCTCCTCCCCACGCCTTCTGCCCACCCCTCCGTGGTCATGGTAAGAATCAAGCCTGACACTCCAGCTAGCTTTGCTCTTTAGGCTGGAGCTTGCCTGGTGGTGGCCCAGGAGCCGTAGCCATGCTTCGTTAGAAACAATCTTTACAGCTTATAGATTCTAATGTAGGAGCCTGTTTCTTCATTTTCAGTGACTGACTGGGCAGTCAGTCAGAGCTAATCTTTAACCTGTAAACAGTGACAGTTGGGACTGTTAATGTTAGATTTGAAGTCCAAGGGCTGCCTTTCATTCATGAGCAATTTTGCAATAACACTGACCCACTTTGTGTTTTATTTTGAAAATAATTCCTTTACACCACAGGGACATGAGAGTCATGACATATATTTAACGGTTTTCCCATAAATATACACACATACATATACATATATATTCCAATATATATGTGATATATTCTAATATATGTGATATATATACATATATAATGACAAAAATAAGGAAATTAAGAATCCAAACTTCAAAACTTCAGTTTGGGACCAAGAGACTATTTAATCTCCCTTTTGTACCATTATTTCCCCATACATTTTTGCAACGGAGTGTTTTGGTAACTACAGTATCTTCTGGCAATATATATTTTCCTCACTTACACTTACACTATGCCTCAGATAATAATTAACGTATCCCAAACCCATGTGGCCATGTGTGACTTTGGATCAGTGGTTCTCAACCTTCCTAACACTGTGATCCTTTAATACTGTTCCATTGTCTTGTGATGACTTCCAACCAGAAACTTATTTTATTGCTACTTCATAACTGTAATTTTGCTGCTGTTATGAATCATAATGAAAATATCTGATATACAATCCTTGGGGAAAGTCATCCGACCTCCCCCCACCAGGGGTCACGACCCACAGGTTGAGAAACACTGCATTCCTTTTCCTGGGACATTTGGTACTTGAGCCCTCACAATGGGCTGGGTTTTATTTCATAGACCCCTTTCTTTGACACCTATTTTTCAACTTATTTTATAAAGCCACAAATACACTAAATGGAAAGAGACACTCTTGATCAACAGCAAAATTCTTGGGTATGAAGTGCAGCCGTGGATCTGTCTGGTTCAGAAACAGTATTGACACAGTCGCCTGACGGCCATACTTTTGTAACCTAACACCCAGAGTTAATGTGTGAACTAATGTCAGTCATGCCAGCCTTGGCTAGGTAATGGTATCCTAGCTGTGTCTGTGGGGCTTTTGTGCTAACATAGCTAACTGATTTTTATGTCCTCCGGGCTATTCTGCATGGCAGATGACTGCAGGTCGCTGTCACACTCTGTTGTCTCCTGTCACTGAGGAGTCTGGGGAGGAGGGAACCAACAGTGAGATTTCCTCTCCACCTGCCTGTCGCTCCCCATCACCTGTGGCTAACACTGAGGCATCCGTTAACCAGGTACCCCCTCCCACTCCTCCTTCCCACACTGTGAGCTCTTGGTGGATGCAGTACTCTGTTGCCATCCTCATTGGTCTGTGGCTAGGAGTCCCCAACTTCATTGAATTTGGGTCCAGGGGCCACATCATTAAGTGTGATAGTCACGTAAATTATGGGAGTCATGGAAGGTGACCTATGTCGCCACCTCTACTGAGCTACTTGGTGGTGAGGTATGCAAACCTTAGCTCATGAAAATTATAGCCCAATATAAACAAATTCATTCATGTAAATTGAAGCCCAAAGAAGGTCCTTTAGAGGCCTTCTAGCCTCCTAAAGCAGTCACAGGCATGGGGTACTGTATCCCAACGGAGAGCACAGGAGTTTGATTCTATGGCTCAGTTAGCATGCATTGAGGACAGTGGTAGCACTAGCCAGGTCCTACCTTAAGTAGAAAACCTTACATTCATTTTAGGCTTTTAGTTTCTATAAAACGACGATGTGCCCTGTTATGGGCTGTGTTCTACCATGTCTTATATTAAATATAACATATTCTAAGTGGTGTGCCAAAACATTTAGTGAGACATATATGATATAAGCAAAATACTTTAAAAAATATTAATGTATGATAAGCAGTGATGTATTTTTAGCCAAAACAAATTTTGACAGATTTCAATGATGTTGCTAAGAAGTTATGTAACTGCTCATGAGCTAACATTGAGAGGGAGCACTAGTTAGAGCAAGTGTCTCAGAGATGGAGATAGAAATCCATCACTTTAGAAGAATGCTTCTTTCATTATGTCACTTCGATTTTAAAGCCAAAGTGTTGAACATGAAACTTTTGTGACGTAGAGGACAGCCATAAGTAAAAAAATGAGACATTTAGACGATATCAGAGTCTGTTGGTAGAGACTGATACAGTTCTGGGAAAGGTCTTAAGTCATCCATTCACCAGATATATTCTTAGCTGTGCGCGGTGGCTCACGCCTAAAGTCCTAGCACTTAGGAGGCTGGGGTAGGTTTCCCATGAGGTCAGCACCAGCTTGAGATCTAAGTAGTGAGTTTTTCTCCACCTTGAGTTACAGAGCGGAAAAGCCGAAGCTCAAAACTAACAAATCTAACCCCTGAGCATACCCGGCACAAGGTTTTCTGCCTGACACTCAGAATGGAGAGGTCAACAAGGATTGAATAATGGCAAGAGTAATAAGAGGAAATTAATAAGAAAAGGAGAAGTTCAGAGCTCCCTCGGTGGTTAAGGGAGCTGTTGCCCGAGCTCTGAATTAAAAATATGAATTACTCATCCCTGGAAGATACGGTTTCTTTCCTATAGCACGGATGTCACTAGAACCACAGGAGATGGACTATGGTCAGCTGGTTTATATTGTGAAATGATTACATAATGTTCTTACTGTTTTCATGTAGAACAATCAATACTGATCTTGACACTGCATGCTGTGGAAGTCTATGCCTTTTCTAATGTTTCCTACTTCTCTGCTACATCTTGGAAAACACTTTCAATGTACATGTGAGGGTGTCCAGTCATCACAAAACACATGCACATTTTCCTTATTATTAGTTGACATCCAAGATAATCACATCTTAAACTGAGCAAGGTTAGGGTTCCGATGGCTCAGTTTATAACAAGTCTCCCTGATCACAAGTTGTCATTTCAAGTCCATTAGGCAAACATCCACAGAGGGACCCCTGTTAGTTAGCAGAAGTGACCTAACTTGGGCTAAGGCATATGGCTTGGCTTTGAGGATAAACAATGGAGCCTTGGCATTGTTTAATCAAGCACATCTACAGACCATGTCAGTTGGCTAAATGTTCCCAGAGTGCAGTGTAAATCAGAGCATGGTGAGAAACAGTCACAGCTTGGGTAGCAATGCACTAGATTTCAGAACTAGTTCTGAAACTCCAGGAGCATCTGGAGGATGCCCTTTGGCTCCAGTTTCCAGACCGCCAACGCTGTATAGTACAGAATGTACAGCGGTCCAAGAAGAGCCAGCTATAGTTACGTAAAAATATCATATCCGTGAAGGGGCTGTGCGCTCGCTCTTTCTGTAAGTAGATCCCTGTTACATAACAAACAGATTCCCCCTCACAGTCAATGTACTCCCTCCTCTGAATGCGAGGGCGGAGAAACAAGGAGACATCCTTAGAGTTTGCCACAGGCTCATCCATCTCCCCAAACACAAGCCATAATCTGGATTCCACAGAAGAGTTGAGACAAATATGGTGTCGTGTCATTGGCCTCCAGGTCAGAAGCTCCATGAGATCACAGCCTTTCAGGGTCCATGCTGGCCCTCCCTGAGTTGTTCCTCAGCTCCTTCTGTGTAAACGAAAATGGACAGCAGCACAAAAATTATAAGCATTAAATGAGATGTTTAATTATCGTTACTCTTATGAGTGGAAAAATGTGGATCAAATCGGAGCCAAGTTTGTCCAGATTGATTTCCTTGGACATCTTATGCTTAGACACATGAGCACTGAGACACACATTTTTAATGGTGATTCCTCACTCGACCAAGCATTGATGGTAGCTGTTATTTATAGGGCTTCTTAGTGACCTACTCATTGAATTCAGGTAGCTCTCCCATAACAGACCCAGGTTTCTCACATATGTAAGACAATGGGCTTTTAACTCTATAAGAAACTAGTTGTTGACTACCCCCCCCCCCCAGAGTTCCCAGGGACTAAACCATCAACCAAAAAGTACACATGGACAGACCCATGGCTCTAGCTGCATATGTAGTACAGCATGGCATTGTCTGGCATCAATAGGAGGAGAAGCCCTTGGTCCTGTGAAGGCTCATTTCCCCAGTGTAGGGGAATGACAGGGTGGTGAGGTAGAAGTGGGTAGGTGAGAGGGGGAACATCTTTATAGAAGCAGGGGGAGGGGTATGGGAGAGGGGGGAACTGGGAAAGGGGATAACATTTGAAATGTAAATACATAAAATATCCAGTAAAAAAGATGGTACATCAATGAAGATTCTATCTATCTATCTATCTATCTATCTATCTATCTATCTATCTATCTATCTATCTATAAAGAAACCAGTTCTCATGTAGGCATGAGCCATATATACATAGAACCCAAAAATATTTTTTGTTGACAAATTGCATTCTAGCTCTTTTGGGAGGGCTTTATAATTGAGTATGTAATTGAGAAATTTTATTTAAGGCTGCACTTTGTTTTTTCAAGTTGGTGGCAGCTGTAGTCTCATAGTTCCACTTTCCCCAATATTCCAAGACTTCTGCTGGTACTCAGGCCACAGATGGAGCCACACCCACTGTTTTCTCTTCCACATACTTTTCATACCTACCAAGAACTCATTTTTAATTAGGGGAAGTAAGAGGCAGCAACTGCAAAGAGTTTTAGTACAATTGGAAACAGTTGGATTGTGAGGGGATGTGGGAGTCACACCATGAAGGGTGTCTTAGTTAGGGTTGCACTGCTGTGAAGAGACACCATGACCAAGGCAACTCTTACAAAGGACAACATTTAATTCTGGTTGGCTTGTAGTTTCAGAGGTCCAGTCCATTATCATCGTGGCAGGAAGCATGGCAGCACTCGGGCAGGCATGGTGCTGGAGGAGCTGGGCGTTCTACTAGGCAACCAGGAGGAGACTCAATTCTGCAGGCAGACAGAGGAGACCATCTCCCGGGATAGTGGAGCCTGAGTGTAGGAGGCCTCAAAGCCCTACAAGGCCACACCTCCTAATAGTGCCACTCCCTATAGCCAAGCATTCTGACCACCACAAAAGACCATATAAATGAATTTATGGCGTATGAATCAGAACTTTATCCAGAAGTGACATCAGTGAACCACTGAAGGAATTTAACTAGCAGCTATGTCCAGGACTTAGACCAGATCATTTTGGATCAATGGGCATACTAGAAGTGGGCACAGGGGTGGGGGTGGGGAGCATTAGTAACCTTCTTGTTGCTGGGACAAAATACATCACAAAGCAACTTTGGGGGGAGATGGCTTATTTTGGCTTTCAATTCCAGAAGAATCTGGTCTCTCATGGTGGGGAAGACAGAGCAGCAGACAGGGAAGTAGGTGAAGAAGGCTTAATGGTCACATCACACCTGTGTGTAGGAATCAGAGAAGACAGGAAGTGGTGCTGGCTATAAATCATGCATTGTACGTGTGCACTGTAGACATGAATTGTGCATAGTATATGTGCGTATTGTAGACTATGTGTCACAAGTGTGCATTTCATGTATGGCACACACATGTGCAAAGTAAATTTGGATGGATCAAGACAGTGATGGGGAAAAGAACCAGCAGCCATGTTGGTGTGCCATCAATGAACGTCGGGGGCTTAGGGGCAAGGTCAGCAGCAACAACAGGGACAGGTAGAAGGCGACATTCACTCTCAGTATTGAGCCAATACACAGAATAGATATAACTTGTTCCAATTTCAGAGCACCATGGGGTAGGGAAGGGGAAGGGGAAGTCAGCTAGAGTCCCACCCCCCAGGCTGATCCAATCCTGCCGTCTTACCCTTCTTCTGACCTGAGACAGGCCAGCCTCCCAGATATCATACTATTCATACTATTTCCTGCCATTACGTTTGTCTTCCTAGGTGGCCACAACCTTTCTTTGCAGATTTCCTCAATACATAGTTATCAGCAAGGCTCAGGGTTTTAAGTTGCCGTAATTGCCTTCACTAGCACAGCTGCCAAATGTGGAGCTTTAAGATAGCAACTGACAGCATACAAACACGGCTCCCAGCTTAAGAGTCAGATAAGTGCATATAGAAACCATTGAACACACAGGGACTGGGGAAAAGGTTCAGTCAGCAAGTGCCTACCAAGAGACTGGGGCCCAGTGCCTATCTAAACGCCAGGCAGGGTGATACACATCCATCATCCTGGCACCTGGAGGCAGAGATGGTGGGTCCCCGAATGTCAATGGCCAGCCAGCCAATCTCAGTCAGTGAGTTTTCATGACAGACTATGTTTTGAAAAATAAGGTAAAGGTTGGTCAAAGAAGACAGCAAAAATTAACGTCTGGCCTCCACATGCAAGTGCATACATGTAACACACACATGTACATATACCACATACATATGCTATTAAAAATGACACACACACATACATACACACATACATACATGCATATACATATATGTATATCAGACATACAAGAAATTAAAAGACAGTCAAAACCATGCGTTTTCTTTTTTTTTTTTTTTTTCCGGAGCTGGGGACCGAACCCAGGGCCTTGCGCTTCCTAGGTAAACCATGCGTTTTCAACAGTAACCTTGCGGATTTCTCAGGTACTTCCAAGAAATCAGCAGAAGGATGTTTGTTTTTGGTTTTTGTTTTGCTTTTCAAGGGTTTCTCTGTCCTAAAATTTGCCCTGGCTGTCCTTAAATTTGCGCCATAGTCCAGGCTGGCCTGGAACTCAGAGAACTACTTGCTTCTGCCTCCCACGTGCTGGGACTAAAGTCGTGCAACACCACTGTCAGGCATAGACTGATCTTTTAAAATTATTAGTTTCTTAGATTTTTATACCATTTAATATTTAAAATAATTATTTTTGTGTGTGACTAATTCACTTGCAAATCATAAAATATGGCTTTGTTTACAAAATTAATATTTCTGGATGATTCATATTTCTGAGACAGTCTCCTTTAGCACAGGCTAGCTTCAAACTTGGCATGTACCTGAGTAGCCTTGAATTCCTCCCAATCCTCCTGTCTTCTCCTACATTTAATCCTTAAAAAATCAAAACAATAACAACAACAGGCAAACAAACGACCTCAAAAAAGTCCCTTTCAATCCTCATTCAGAACATTAACCACTGTTGTGAACTACACTTTGGAACTAGATCAGGTCGTGCGCATCCCTTTTCGTATTGGTTCAATACAGGCAGAGTAGTAAATTAGAGGTGTACTAGATAAATAGAGGGGCCCCAATTAATTAGAAATGTCCTGCTTAAATAGAGTATACTGGCGAATTAGAGATGTGTTAGTTATTTGAGCAGTGCTGGTTAAATGCAGGTATGCTGGTTTAGTACAGATATTGTGGTTAAGTAGAGATGTGCTGGTTAAATACAGTATTCTGGTTAAGTAGAAGTGTGTTGGTTAAGTAGAGGTGTGTTGGTTAAATCAAAGTGTACTAGTTAGTTAACTAGAGGCATACTAGTTAAATATAGGTGTGCTGGTTCAATAGAAGTATGCTGGTTAATTAGAGGTATAACTGATTAAATAAAAATAAACCTGTTAAATAGGGACTACTGCATGAACAGTTTGCATTACTATTTTTCCAAACATAAAACAAGAAGGTACTTTGGCAACTTGAAATCGTGGTATGCATCTTTTCATACCAATGAGAATGCTAAGACACTTGTAATGCACTTGTTATTTTTAAAAATCTTTAATTTTAAGTGTTATTTTCCGAGAATCTTAGCCTACTGAGTTTATAGCACCCAACAATGAATGCAAATCTTAGGTCTTTCCACTGCATGAAGAGTAGTTTCCTAAGCACACCGAGCCTGCCTTTCCTACCCACTCTGACGCTATGCTCCCCACCCAGGACATTGCGTACTACCAAGCTCTGTCTGCCGAGGGGCTGCAGACAGATGCTGCGAGAATCGCCCCCAGTGCCGCGGCATCCCAGGAGTTGTATGAGCCTGGGCTGGAGCCTTCAGCGACTGCCAAACTGGGCGACCTACAGCGCTCCTGGGAAACCTTAAAAAACGTGGTAAGTCTTTCGAGCTTCGCAGACACCCACCACTCTGGGTATCGTCTTATGAAATACATGCACCGTTACACATCTAGGAGACAGTCAGATACCCTTGGGTAAAGCTGTGAGGAAAGAAATGTCACAACCTGCAAGATAAGAAGTAGGAAGCCGTTGGTAAGGTCCCCTTTCTCCTTCAGATCAGTGAAAAACAGCGGACTCTCTACGAAGCTTTGGAACGCCAGCAGAAGTACCAGGACTCCCTCCAGTCCGTCTCGACCAAGATGGAGGCCATGGAGATGAAGTTGAGCGAGAGCCTCCAGCCGGGCCGGAGTCCAGAAAGCCAGATGGCTGAGCACCAGGTAAAAATAGCAATCCCAATGACTTCAGCTTCCTGTGTGATAGAATCAGAGTTCACTGGCCTGTCAGGCTCCTGTTGGGAAGAACAGGGTTCTTGTTGGAATGAGCAAGATTATAAAAGCTGGGAGTCTCCACCACTTCTGGAGGGTGGGATCTGAGAAGGGAACAGAGGAAATCAGACCTGGATTCTAATTTTTAAAACCTACGTGCCTTGGTGTCGCATTGGGAATTTTTCTGATACTCAGGGTCTTGTCTTCTAGTTGCCAGATTGATTTTGTTTAGTTATGAGCCATTGTTGTAAAAATATGAAAATTATAACCCAAACTGGCCTCATTTGGGAAGGACCCCCCTCCCCCAGGAGTCAGTGGAAAGGAGTTGGAAGTTTTCATCTTGTGTTGTTCTGACTCCAGTCATTTTCAAAAGCTTATGTAAGTTAGAGAAAGTGTCAGATTTATGTGAGGAAAGAGCTGATCCCATAAATCTAATTTAGAAAGATGCTGTTAAAAATACATCAGCTTAAAAGTTACCCTAAGATACACACATGGGAGGTGGGCACTGCCTGTGCTCTAGAGTTCCCGACCAAACACAGTCAGTGCCTCAGTGTCCCTTACATGGCAAAACTGAGGTCTAAGGATGTGGAGACCTGGGCTCATCTGCGTGCTGAGTCCATATGGCATAGGAAAGTGCTGCCTAATACTGGCCAGGGCTCAGCAGCATTTGACAGCTCCCCAAAAAGCAAAGGGGGAGAAAGATGTCTCTAGTTGTTAATTGACCTCTAGGTGCCATATGTTGGCACATGTTGCTTTTGCACATAATCTAGATTCAGTTCCTAGCACCCATATGTGTGTGTGTGTGTGTGTGTGTGTGTGTGTGTGTGTGTGTGTGTATGCATGTAGACCAAACAGTCCTAGACATAAAAATAAATAAAGCATCACATGTAACAGAACTATAAAAAGCCAGGTGTGCACCAATAATTCTAGCACACAGGAAATGAAAGTCCAGAGTAACTAGGTCCACTTAGGGTGACCCATCACAAACAAAACAGGAGCTGGAGAGGTGGCTCAGCAGTTAAGAGCACTTCCTGCTCTCCAGAGAAGCTGAGTTTAGTTCTCAGTGACTACGCAAGTCTCCTGCTCCAGAGTGATTCAGATGTCCTCTTCAGACACCCCCAACACATGTGGCACTTACACAGAAACACATGTACACATAAACAATAAAATATAAACCTTAAGAAGAGAACAGGACCTCAGTTTTACTAGAAGAGAGAGATAAAAGTGCAGTGTGACAGCGTGTCTATTAGAGACAGTGCAGTTTACCAGCTTTAGAAATGAGGTTACAGAGCTGGGGCTGTAACTCACATGTCCAGCATGCTAAGACTCCAAGTTTGATCTCCAGGATGGACACACACACACACACACACACACACACACACACACACACACACATTCATACATGCATTTCTGTCCTATACTCCATTTGGAGTCTACTCTAAATGTGGACTTTATGGTTTGCTCACATGTGGTGTCCAGTACAAGTGCTTTCTTTTGCAATATGTGTCCTCTCAGTATAAGATAAAAATGCACACATCCCATGTAAAGATGGCATATTGAGAAATAGTGGTTTCAGGCTTTTGAAACTCTTGTAACTTCTTTTTTTAAAAGATTTATTTATTCATTATATATAAGCACACTGTAGCTATCTTCAGACATACTGAAAGAGGGCATCAGATTTCATTTAGATGGTTGTGAGTCACCACGTGGTTGCTGGGATTTGAACTCACAACCTCTGGAAGAGCAGTCAGTGCTCTTAACCACTGAGCCATCTCTCTAGCCCCTGCTTGTAACTTCTCAGGGTAGGTATTAAATACACAGGGTAGACTGATTTTAGACCTTTTGACAAACATTTTAGATTTCCTAGGGTCACTGCAGTCTGCCCAGCTTGGAAAACATGGCAATAAGTGCATGCACTTAAAAGTAACCTTGTTTTATTAGATCTTAACAGTCATAAGGACTATGTAGCACTCATGTGACTGTTGCTATGCTGTTCTCTCTGACTGTCATCCATTGCCTTACTAGAGCCCTCACCCTCCAGACATCCCTCTCCCTTCTAGAGGGTCCAGAGTGTCATGTCCTTGCCTGATGGTCCCGTTTTCCTTCAAGCAGCCAAAGAGAATATAGGATGACTTATCTAAGGGTGTTACCAGGGGAATTCGAGACTCACACATATTATTGAGAATCAGTGATCTGGGAGAAGGTTTAAATCGTTTTATTCTGTCTGTCTTTAGGTTACCTCTACCTCTGTTGGCAGCTTATCTTCCCTATAACCTAGGTAACTGACCACAGTTCCCTCAAGACCCTTTAATGGTCCTTCAGGAGGGATGCTCTGCAAGAAAACAGGGTCATGGTGGTTCACACCCTAGAGTTCTTACAGAGCATGCATATCAGCTCTAAGCAGCACTACCACCTCCCCGTCCATGACTATTAGTATGGAAATGTATATTGTATAATGTATAACAGGGGTCACTTCCACAACCAACCAACCAAAATAAACCACACAGATTCTGTCTACTCCAGCAATCTCCAACTGCCAAAGCTTCTCAGCCTTGAGAGGGAGGGTCTTTGTGAGCTCTTCCCCCATCTGTGCTGAAGTTTGAAGGGCTTAGCTGTGAGTTGGTGAGTTCTGACAACACCAATGTGCCCAGCAGACACTGTTCCCTAAAAGTGCTTTTGGTCTTTCTGCCTTCTCTTCTGCACTATTTCCTGAACCGTGTGTGTGCGCGCGCGCGCGCGCACGTGTTTGTGTGTGTGTGTGTGTGTGTGTGTGTGTGTGTGTGTGTACTCAGTGCGCACATTTGTACATACATGTGTATATATGTGCATGTGTGGGTGCACATATGTGAATGTGTATATTTCTGTGTGTATATGTGTGTGCACACATGTGTGCGTATCTCTCTGTGTGGGCATACATGTGTGTGTATATGGGGATAGTGATCTTGATGTCCCATTTAGGACTACATAGGATGGGCACTCACAGTTAGTAATTCTCTGAAATCTCATCAGCTAAAACTATACATTATTAGTAAGTATTTTGAATCAGAAAGACATCAAGTAACTTCTCTCGCAGTTGGGACAGTGCCTCCCATCACCACAGTGAGAAGACATAGCACATTTAATGATGTCAGTAAGCTAGGCACCAGGGCTTACATAGCTTATTCATGGTGTAATGGAGGACGAGGAAACACAGAGCACATGGGATTCGGTACAATTGTATACATACCCCCACTCTAGCACTTCCTTCCTGAGCTATCTTTGTTTGCTTTCAATGTCTGGGCCTGAGTTCTACAAATTCTGGGACAGAGCTGCCCACATGAAGAGCTGGCGCCCACACACTATCTAAATCCGTGCCTGGAGTCTGAAACAGGCCTTCATTTTAGATTTTCTATTTCTAAGTTCTAACTGAACAGTGGTGGAAAAGTCCAGTGTGCTCTTTATACTTTGAAAGAATTGATAGAAATGCTTCGCTTCTTACTTATTTTCCTGCCCTCTGTCATGAGGACTAGTTCTTGTTAATCTCATTCTTCAAAGGTTCCTCTAGACCAGTGGTTGTCAGCCTGCGGGTATCAACCCCTACAAGGGATCACAGGTCGTATATGCTGTGCACCAGATATCCTGCATACAACATAATTACATTACAACTAGCACCAGTGGCAAAATTGCAGGTATGAAGTAGCCACAAAAGTAATTTTATGGCTGGAGGTCAGCACAACGTGAGGAGCTGCACTAAAGGGCTGCAGCTTTAGGAAGGCTGAGAGCCACTGCTCCTGACTCTCGCCTCAATGTGCGACTCAGTTTGGTTGGCGTTTCAGGCATCTCTCTCTCCAGTTAGGGTCTCTACAGTGTATGAAGGGCACAGGGCCTGGTGCAGTTTGTAAGCTGGCTATTGTGTTTGAATGTACCTGTTGGTTGGAATTTGGGATTTGAGTCTCTTTCTATGTTTTTTTTCCATACATTTTTATTGACACTCATGAGTTTCATATCATCCACCCCAATCCCAGTCTTCCCATATTTGCCCTCCACCCTGTAAACCACCTCCAAGGTAACAAAAACAAAAATTAACAACAACAACAAAACGTCTCACCATGGAAGCTGCGGTGTGTCATGTGTGTCACACGGTATGCCTCTTTGCCAAAACAGCTTGCAGATGTTCATTGCAGTGAGTCATTGGTCTGGTTCGAGGCCTCTGGCTTCTGCTCCACTATCAACAATGGATCCTCAGAAACTCCTCTAGGATATCCTGCTATTTCCCTGAGTCATGGAGACCATGCAGCTTTGGATCTGCAGGGCCAGCCCTTTCACACTCTAGCATCTCATAGGTGGGGTAGATGTTATAGAGAGCCAACCCCAAGTCCTAGATCTAGGCCTGGCCGTTAGCTCAGTTGGTCAGTCTGCCAGCTCTCCCAGGCCTCCCAGGTAAGGGGTTCGGGCTCTGGGCATTTGGCATCTTTGCCACACTCTGCTCAGTGACAGGCTCTAGGATGAGCTCTGAGGCAATTTTGTTGTAACAAATAGAGCATGGGAGCAACCATACTCAAAAGTATCAACTCGAGAGTCTGCATAGAGTTACTGTTTTCTTTTGGAGTTGAATAAACATGAGTTCCATGTGGCCTGACTATTGAAGGATTGGGCTTTAGTGAAGCTCCAAGTATCTTGTATTGAAATATTAGTGGATGGGTATCTTAATGGGAGTGAGTATAATTTTCTAAAATTTATTATATATGTATATATAAGTATATGTGTGTGTGTGTGTGTGTGTGTGTGTGTGTGTGTGTGTGTGTGTGGTGTAAATCATATAAAAAATATCCATAGAGAAAAACACAACTCCTCCTTAATTAAATCTCACTGGATTTGGCAGACCAGGCCACAGTGAAGTCATGTATATAGCATGTGCACTGATCAAATCCTCCCTCCCTGCCTCCTCCCCCTTTCTCAGATCCCTTTCCCAACTTCTAGTAATCTCTAGTCACTTGTCTGACTCTGTTCCTGACACTCACATGCCCTCTTTATCACCACCAACCCCAAGAGGACTCTCCATCTCCCTCTCTTTTTGCATCAGGTACCGTGGGCCAGCTGCTGCCCATGAGCTCCTCTCTGAATTATGAGACTGAAAGTGTGTTTGACTAGCAGACGGATGTCTTTACATATTACAAAATGAAAACCACATAGCAAAATTAACGAATGCCTACAACTCATTGACATTTAAAGTGGTTACACCATACAAGCACCACTTCTATGTGTTTGTAAAATGTTTTCATTGCTCCAAGTAAAACCTTCCCAGTTGTCACTGAGCTTAGATGCTGGACCAGAAGTTGGGAAGATAGGACTTTCCTTAGTAGTATAGAACTGGCAGCTCCAGGGAGCCAAATCACGCTTTCTCTTACTGGAGAATATTCAGAGAAGGAGAGAATGAGATACAGACAGAAGCCAGTGACTTCACCACAACCCTGATCAGCCAAATCCACTGAGGTTTAATGAGGAGTTGGTGTTTTTCTTTCTGGTCGTTTCTTATATGGCTTAGGTACCTACCAACTCTATTATGAGTTCGAATTAATTCACTTAGATGTATTGAACACCCCCTAGGCCAACAGCCAAAAAATTGGCTTTTTATAAATATATGATTTGAAAGCCGCCTGTAAGTGGTATGAATCACCAGCACGCTGCAGAGAAAACAGAAATACTATTGTGAGCTCTATAAGAAAGGGGGGGGGAGTAGATTAAGTGACATCTAGCCTGTAGGCTGAGAATTGGAATAATAGCACATGGGTGGGAGGAATTGTATGTACGGCTGTGGGAAGGTGGAGGAGAGAGAGGGGGAGGGGGACTATGGTTTCAAACTACACAAGAGAAGGAGATCCAATGAGGCCAGGCTAATTACAGAGGAGGCTAAAATCCAAACAAACAATACAGAATTTATAGTTTTTGACAATTGGGTCTTCAACAAGTGATCACAATTAATAATTCATGAAAATACTTTAAATGAACAATTAAGGAAGTCAGTCTATAAATTCAATGAAATCTCAAAATCCATCACCCCCAAGGCTAGGCATGGTGACCCAAACCTATAATGAGGCAGGGGTTGCACATTCAAAGCCACCATGGATTATATGGCTTGATAAAAGATATTGCAATATAAGAAAACTATATCTCAAAAGGACAGAAGTTCTAGTTGGGGGCAGTGGCAAGGACATACAACCCCAGCATTTGTCAGGCAGAAGCAGGAGAATCATAAGTCCGAGGTTATCCTCTTACATAAGTTGGAGGCCTGATCTGTGTAGACCCCGCATCAAAACAAACAAACGATGAAAACAAACACAAAAAATGAAAAAAAAATCCCCACCCACTCTCAGAAAGGGAGAAGATGGCTAAAGTTGAAAAAATAAGTCCTACCACTTAGAGCACTGGTTCTCAACCTTCCTAACGTGCAACCCTTTAATACAGTTTTTCACGCTGGGGTGACTCCCAGCTGTAAACTTATTTTCATTGCTGTAACTGTAATTTTGCTACTGTTAAAAAATTGTAATGTAAGCATCTGATATTCGGGAGATCTGTCTATGACTCCTAAAGGGGTCTCTACCCACAGGCTGAGAACCACTGGCTTACAGAGACTTACAAAGCTCTTGTGAGCTTCCAAGAACAGATGCGTTTGGCTCATAGCAGAGATTGTACTGCAAACCTCTCTAGAGAGAGGAGGATGGGGAGAAACGGAGGAGAAGGAGAGGGGCAGGGAGAGAGGGAAGGGTGGCAGTGATGTCTACATTTGTAACCACACTGGAAACAAAGGAATGTGGTAAATTAAACTGGATTATAGTAGACCTAAGTACAAAGTAATCATTAAATAACAAAACAAAACATAAACACGTAAGGTGATGCTGACCATAGGGCCACAGTTACGAGATTTTTCTTCATTTCCGATCCATCATATACCAACAGTTTTTCAAATTAAATAAAATTCTCTTTATGTCATGATGATGCCAGTAAAGTTTCTTAACAGCTGTTCTCTCTATTTCTATCTTATTATACACCTCTCTAGAAGCTTTTGAAAAACTAGCACCATTCCATTTATTACTCATGTTCCCAGAGGATTCTTTTATCTTTTGCTAGTTTTGATTTGAGTTCTGGGGAGCCTAGAGCTATAGGATGCTAAGCCCCATTTCTACCACTGAGCCACTTACCATCCCTCACTCACGATCCCTTTGAAGACGAGGTGCCACATGGTAATCGTGACACAGTAGGCAAAGTTTTCTCAGACAGAACACCCAAAGCTTGAACTGTTATGGAAAAATATCATTCTGTAATCAAATGTAAAACTTCTGTTTTAGCTGGGTGTGGTGGTGCATGCCTTTAAATCCCAGCAAAGGCAGGTGAAAAGTCGTTGTGAATTGGAAGCAAGCTGAGGTCATGGCCATCTCCATGGCTGTACTGTGAGTTCCAGGATAGCCAAGGCTACCCACTGGGACCTGGTCTCAACAAAACAAAACAAATTAAAAAAAACCCAAAACCAAACACTTTCTGATTATTGAAAGGCACCATTAAAGAAATCTTTTTGTTGTCAGTGGAAAAACACTGTGAGAGTGGACAGTCCCAGTGATTAAGAGCAGACATCTATAACACACAGAACTGAAAGGCACCTAGAATCCAGCATGGTTGAGTAAGGCATAAAGAAAGACTCCAGTGGAGATCAAGCAGAGATGTAGCAGGCAGTCACAGAGGAGGGGTCAGTCTGGAAATTCAAGTTATTTCCTGGTCAGTATGATAGCACCCTGGAACCATACAGTTTGTGAAGAACCAGGGAGTCCCGCCCCTACTTCCTATCTAGGTCTATGTAATACCTTGGACTTTAACAATCAGTTAAAACTCAGTTGGGAAGAGAGGTGTTTCTTGTTAGTTTTAATCTTATTTTAATTTAATCAGTTTTTAAATGTAATTGTTTTGATTAATCCTTTAATATGATTTTAATTGTTTTAACATTATCGGCAGTGCCCTCTGAAGGAGGCACTGTGTCTACTGTGATGTCTGCAGTCTGTGGAAGGACTAACACAAGCAAAGGTATCAGTTGGGTCCGTGTTACTTCACTGGACCACAAGTACCTTTCCTATACTGCCTAGCCTTATAATACGCTGTTTCATTTCTAAATAAGAATTTCCCATGTGAAGACCCCAGTCTCAAAAAAAAACCTAAATAGAAGGTAAATAGATGGAGATGGATGGATAGATGGATGGATGGATAGATGGATGGATGGATGACCTGTATAGGACTGGGGACGTACCATTAGTACCCTGACTGCCTGGCATGCACAAGCCCCTAGGTCAAATCCCGGTACCAAATGAATAGGGCATTTGGTAGTGTACACCTACAATCTCAGCGGGGACAGGAGACCAGGGTTAAAGTCACCCTCATCTATAAAGAGAGTTCCAGGGCAGCCTGGGTTACAAGAAACCTTGTCTCAAAAACAAAAACAGGATTGGGTGTGGTTTTCCATACCTTTAATCCCAATGACAGGGAGGGAGGTATCTGGTCTACGTGAGTTTTAGCCCATCCAGGGCTATATAGTAAGACTTTATCTCAAAAACAAACCAGACCAGAATTGAGGAACAGATAGTGAGTTAGTCATCTCAAAATTCTTTTCCTTTTAAGGACAGGGCAGGGAGGCAGGGTAGACAAGGTAGCATTTAGGAGTTACTTTAAATCACTCTCCTTTAAAGATTAAAGTGGAGAGCTTTGTTATCTTGTGCAGTGACACTAGGCAGTTTGGGGATTTGATTGTTATCTCTTAGTTCTTGGAATGTTGACAAAGGCCTTGCTCTATGTCTGATGACAGTAAACTTCAGCATAGTGACTACTCCAATTTGGGTTTTTAATCTGTTGTTTTGTGGGCCACCAAAGGAGCCTATCCTAAAAGTAGAGCCGTCTGTAATTGCTATTTAAAGATACATAGTATGATCGACATGCCATTGAACTGTGCAAGCTGACCAAAGAGGCTGGGTTAGGGGTATGCCTTGGACGTGGTCAGCCTCAGAAAGCATTGGAAACCTTAGCAGACAATTCTGGAGAGAGCCAGTGGCCTAGAAGTTAGCCCTAGGAAACTGTGAGTTTTTGAGTTAGGTTCAGAAGGAAGAGAATGAATATGAACATATTTGAAGATTCCTCTCCCGTTACAAGTGAGCCTGTTGGAAACAAGAAATGCTAATTAGTTTGTTCAAAGCCATTTAAGTTCCCAGCATCCAGATCAGAATTGTCCCAGCTTTCAGCTCCACAATGCCATTCTGAAAGTTAAACTAGGTGACAGCCCTGATGGTTGGCTCAACCTATGACATCAGAGCAAGAGTCTGCCACTGACCTCAGTAAGTGTATGGTGGCATGGCCTGGAGTCCTCAGTCAAGAGCGTGATCCCACAGTCTCCCCCACAGGCCCTGATGGACGAGGTGCAGATGCTGCAAGACGAGATCAATGGGCTCCAGGCGTCTCTTGCAGAGGAGCTGGTGGCCGAGTCTCAGGAGTCGGACCCAGCGGAGCAGCTAGCCCTGCAGTCCACGCTCACTGTCCTGGCTGAGCGAATGTCCACCATCAGGATGAAAGCGGCTGGCAAGCGGCAGCTTCTGGAGGTGACTGGGGCCTTGGAGGGGTTTCCGGTCCTGCTTAGTCTGTTAGCAGTTCTGGGTACCAGTGTGAACCACATGGGTTTTGTTGTTTTAATTGCTGGTCTCTTCTTTGATATATATTTTTAAACTTTTACTCTTTCCCTCCCACTCCTTCTCTCATTCCCCTCCCTCTCCCAGATAAATGTGTAGGTAAAACACTTTAACACATAAAATTAAATACATGTTAAAAACAATAATGACAATTATTAGTGACACAGTTTTTTAAAAGGAGGTATTTGAAGGACCTAAAGGTAACTTTTTAATTTCACCATATTGTCTTTACTCTATGAAAAATGTATATAGGGTTTCAGAATAAGTTTGGCCTTAATGTTTCAGCATGAATTATTTGCAAGAATCGAGAAAACTTGATAGTTGGCCTAAAACTCTGGGTTTTGCCTTATTCTGACATAAATACCACTGGTTGCTCCTTTCCACAGGATCAACTGCCTAAAGTGTTGCTCATTTATGTGGAGTAGATGTCCCTTAGTCAGCTGCTGCTCCTACCTTCACAGAAATCAAGGTTAAGTGTCTGTTGCCGTGGAGCAACTGCTTCCTATCACTGTCTGGTTCTAATCCTTGGCTGATTTCTTCTTTCCCATGACTGCTAGATCCTTCAGGGCTCTCGAGGATGCCTTGTTCAATTCTGGGGCAGAGGAGACTCATCTCATCCTAATGTCTTCTGAGATGTAGTCTAAGCCTAGGTATTTGTTTGTGTGTGCAGCCAGAGCTCGAGACTGTTGCTCAGTTGTATGGAATCTTTAAGTTCTCATTTCTCAGTGCTCCTTCCAATTTAACTCTTTCGAATTCCTCAGGAGAAGCTAAATGATCAGCTGGAGGAGCAGAGACAGGAGCAGGCTCTGCAGAGGTACCGCTGCGAGGCAGAGGAGCTGGACCATTGGCTGTTGAACACAAAGGCTACCCTGGACTTTGCAGCGGGTATACCCCAGGAGCCTATGGACATGGATGCCCAGCTGGTGGACTGCCAGGTACAAAGATACTCTGGAGCCTGTGTGTCAGGGTCCTTTAGGAGTCACACGTCAAGATATTCTGTATATGGGATATTTACATTATGAACCAAAACAGGAGCAAAAGCATGACGTGGCAGCAAAATAATTTCATGGTTGGAGGAGGTCACCACAACACGAGGAAAAGGGTTTCAGCATTGGGAAGGTTGAGAATCACTTCTTTACATCATAAGGGAAAGGAAGGAAATGCATCTACATTGTGAAGGACATTTTAGAAAATACAGATAATAATAATAATAGTAGTAGTAGTAGTAGTAGTGATAATAATTTCCTGATATAAACATGTGAGTTTCCACAAGTTTGAGACTTTACATATTTACAGAGTCCATTGTTATAGCAAAAATAAAATTCAAACCTAGAATTCATTGTTAATAAAGATGGCCAGTGGTATTTAGCCTTTGAAAATGTTCAGGGACTTGAGAGATGGCTCAGTAGTTGAGTAATTCCTACTCTTCCAGAAGACCCATGCTTCAGAAGACTGGTGACTCCCTGCCTGTAACTCCAGCTCCAGGGCATCCAGTGCCTCTGGATGAGGGTCTGCCCTCATGTGCACATACCCATAGTGACGTAACTGAAAAAAAAAAACTAAACTAAAATGTAACTAAAAAACTTTCTGGAGAAAATTTCAGCATAACGGCTTGCATCTCTAAGTCTGTAATCCTAGCCCTTCATATCAAAGTTGTTTTCTCCTATCATTATTTAAGTCTTACATCTTACTTTGTAGTACTACTGATTATGTCACCAGGCTGGCCTCAGACTCATGCTGATTCTGTATGCTAAGATTACGGGTATGAGCTACCACACTCGGCCTTTCTGTTTGTTTTTTGGTCTCAAAATGGCAGAGCTGTTTGGCTCAGGATTCATAATGTTCCTGCCTCCACCCTAATGCTGGGATGGCAAGCACACACTGCCGAGCCTGGCTAAACTTTTAGCTTTCTGACTGCCATTTTAGAAGACTATAGATAACAGGATATCTATAGTATCTGTATTTAATGGCTAAAGGGGAATATAAACTAGCCCTGCAGTGATGGTGCACACCCACGGGATGCAGAGGCAGGTGGATCTCTGACTTTGAGGCCAGCCTGGTCTACAGGGTGAATTCCAGGTCAGCCAGGGCTACCCAGAGAGACTGTCTCAAAAAACAAAACAAAACCCATCAACCAACCAAAGAAATATAAACTAAATAAGAAGAATTAGTATCGGCGAAGCAGACTGAAATAAATGTCACTAATTGGAAGCCTCCTGAGTGCTCGGCTGCCATTTTGAACCTAGTGCTCACACGGTGCTTGGGAAGAAGTGTTAGGAAGCCAGGGAGCTGTCTTTCTAAAGGTGCAACACCTTCCTTCCTTCCATGTCAGGTTTCTAAGAACTGAGTAAGACGGGGTTCCATCAGGGTTATAAAGTGGAAGAATTCTTCCATAAAAGCATTCTGGGCTTGGTTTGACCTTTGGTTTAATTCTGGGAATCAAATCCAGAGATTTTATTGCTAAGCCACATCCCCAGGTCCTTAAATGTTGTCAACCTCAATGTGGTTTTTCTCTTCTTCTTTCCTCCCTCCCCCCTCCCTCCCTCCCTCCCTCCCTCCCTCCCTCCCTCCCTCCCTCCCTCCCTCCCTCCCTTCTTTCATTTTCTCAAGAAATAGCAAGGATTAAATTTAAGTCTCGTGTTCTAGGCAAGGTCCACATCCATAGCTACAACCCTAGCCTCACATAGAGGTTTTTATTGTTATTTCTTATAGATACTGGTGCTGACTTCTTACTACTGTAAGAAAAATATCCCTGAGATGATCACCTTAAAAAGCAGAAAGGTTTCTTTCAGTCCTGTTGAAGCCTCTCCTCCATGCGCTCCAGCACTGTTTTAGACACACAGAGCACATGGAAGGAGGCTGCTCACTCATTGCTTGGCAGCAAAGGGAAGATTAACGTTAGCACCCACAATCCACTTCAACAGAGCACCTAAAGTCCCCGTAAGACCCGCTTCATGAAGGTTTCTATCTCCTTCCAATAACACCAAGCTGAGCACCAAACTCTTAACGGATGCCTGTAGGAGGTGTTCCAGATCCAATCTAGCATGAAACCGTGAACATGTATGTGTCCATCACACTTCATGAATATTAACATATAACATTTCATATGTGAGCCAAATACGGTTGAAATCTTTCACTCAAATGGCTGGGGAGATGGCTTAGCAGCTGACAGCACTGGCTGCTCTTCCAGACGGCCTGAGTTCAATTCCCAGCGCCCAGTTACACCCATCTGTAATTCTGGTCTCAGGGGACCTGATGTCCCCTTCTGGCCTCCTCGGGCACTGCATGTGTGTTGCACAGATGTGCATGCAGGCAAATCACAGACATAAAAAACTGAAATGAAAAAACTAAATAAAAAGAAAGAATGTCTAGAAACCTCTGTCCAATCCACTGGGCTAAGTATCAGCGAGCACAGTTTCACATTTCACCCATGAGATGCAGCAGCTGCTGTAACTGGTTAAATCTACTTTCCTCTTAGATGTGCAGGATACCCCAGTGGTCTCTCTTTATGTTTTGGGGTTTATGATATTGATCATTATCATTTAGATTGTACAGTGCCTAGTGTTTCTCTGTGTACCAGCAGCGTCACTCTCTGTCTGATAATGGGGATTAAACAAGTGGATTGGAGCATTTTCAGTCATTTCTAGTCGTTTTCCTACTGTGAAATAGTTGAGGCATCTGTTTCACACGAGGGTTATATTGTTGTTGCCAACCCCTCTTTCAGATTTTCAAGGAAATTCAGAAAGCCTATAGCGTACTCGACACCATTCTGATAATTTACAGGAAATTTACAAAGCAGTAAAAATGCATTTTCATAGCATTTTAAGGAATTAGAAGTATATGGCATTGAAACTAAACAGATCAATCAACTTGACTTTTCAAATCGAATGTTTACCTTAAGTCATTCAAAATGGAGATATTAATCCAGTTAGAAGTTAGACCCTAGTAAGTTATGGAGATGTTAAAAAATATTTGAATTTAAAATCTAGCATTAAAGAATAAAACTCTGCTTCATTATCATAATTGGCTGTGACATGGGATTGAAGTCACATGTGAGGCATTGTGATGTATACCTTTAATCCCAGTATTTGGGAAACAGTACAGGAGAATCTCTAGGAGTTTAAGGCTAGCCTAGGGTTACATAGTGAGATCCAGTCCTAGGAAAAGGAAGGAAGGAAGGGAGGGAGGGAGAGAAGGAGAGACAGACAGAGAGAGAGAGAGAGAGAGAGAGAGACAGACAGACAGACAGACAGAGACAGAGACAGAGACAGAGACAGAGACAGAGACAGAAGAAATCAAGCCACATGATGACTTTTGTGGGTCTGGAGACTTTGAGTTATGAGGGCTATTTTCCCTGTGGTGAAAAGCACACATAGACTAATAAGATTTACACTGAATTAATTGTTAAATTAATTTTCTAATTTTCTTCTCCTTTGAATTCCTTCCTTCCTTCCTTCCTTCCTTTTTTCTTTCTGTTTCTTTTCTTTTGAGATGAGCTCTCATGTAGCCCAGGCTTGACCTGAATTCATTAGGTAGCCAAGGATTACGTTGAGCTCCGTATGCTTCTGACTCCAGACTCCAAACTCTTGAGTGATGAGATTACAGCTCTGCACCGCCACAACTGCTTTGTTCCATAGTGGTAACCAAACCCAGGAGCACGTGCATCCCTAGACTCTCAAACCCAGGGATGTGTGTATCCCCAAAGTCTTTTGATTTTAAAGATTTATTTATTTACTTTTTGTATATGAGTACACTGTCGCTGTCTTCAGACACACCGAAAGAGGGCATCAGATCCCATTATAGATGGTTGCCAGCCACCATGTGTTTGGTGGGAATTGAACTCAGGACCTCTGAAAGAGCAGTCAGTGCTCTTAACCACTGACCCATCTCTCCAGCCCAGTGATTTTAAAAGAAAACAAAAATAGACACTTTCTTGGACCTCAGAAGGTGTTATGCACCCTCAGCATAATGCCAGACCAATGGTGCCCAGAAATATATTCATTTCTCAGAAGTAATCCTTGGGGTATCACCTTTTAATCCCAAGTTTAGTTAAAGTTTTGCATTGTTTTGGTATGAAATCCTTTTTGTCTATTTTTTGTTTCATTTTGAGACTGTCAAGCCAGCCTCAAATTCACAGAGATCTGCCTGCCTCTGCTGGGATTAAAGGGATGTGCCACCGTGAAATCTTATAATAGAGTTGATGGAATGACAATAATCTTAGTTTCCTAGAGTAAAATAGCATTTTTTTGTTGTTAATAAGTAACTAGGACCTTTGTCTTGGGGTTTCTATTGGTGTGAAGAAGCACCATGCCCACAGCAACTCTTTAAACGAAAACATTTAATTGGGGCTGGCTTATGGTTTCCGAGGTTCAGTCCATTATTGTCATGGTGGGAAGCCTGGTGACCTGCAGGCAGACATCTGAACTGACAGGTGAGAGAGAGTGATGGGGGAGAGAGAGAGAGAAAGGGGGGAGGAGAGAGAGAGAGAAAGGGGGAGAGGAGAGAGGGGGGAGAGAGAGAGAGAGAGGGAGGGAGGAAAGAGAGAAAGAGGGGGAGAGAAAGAGAGAAATAAAGAGAGGAAAGGACAGAGAGAGAGAGAGAGACAGACACACACTGGTTCTGGCTTGAGTATTTGAAACCTCAAAGCCCACCCTCAGTGACAGACTTCCTCCAACAAGGCCACACCTCCTAATAGTGCCACTCTCTGGGAGCCTATGGGGGCCATTTTCATTCAAACCACCACAGACCAATGAGTTTAGAGGCTCAGGTCATAAAAACAAGCAAACAAACAAACAAAACAAAAAAACAAAGGAAAACATAATTTTTGTAGAAAACAAAACAACTTATTTATTTTAGTCTTTTATTTCCAGTTTCATAAAAGATCTTACTTTTAATGAAAGATAATTTCTTTTCTGTTGAGTTGCAACCTTGGAGGGAAAAACTTCAATATTTGGGCTGGAAGTGAGAAAAATATTTTTAAATATAAGATCAAAATGAGTCATGTTTTTAAAAAGAAGATGAGGACAGAAGCTGATCATGGTATCATAAATCCCCTAATTTCATCTCTGGGGAGGCTGAGGCAGGATTGCAAGTTAGTAGGCAGCGTGGTCTTCAAGATCAATGTTTTGAAAGAAATTCCTTTTTAAACTGACAAGAAGTTTGGAAGAGGTTTGTTGTGTGATAATTTCACTAACATTAGTAATCTAATATTAAGATAGTGGGACTAATAATGGAATTGTGTGCTTGTCGGCTGTGTTTCCTATACGCCCTTTCCAATGTATTTTTAATTATAAACTATCTACTTTTTCTGAAAGAAGAGAAAAGGTAAAAAGCATAGACCCCATCCCCCACCCCAAGCATGTAACCTATTCTTCAAAGTAGAAAAGTCCACAGGTACCTACCTGTGTGGAAAGTGACTATGGAAGGTTGTGCTTAGAAGCAGTCTCCAGGGGCTGGTGAGATGTGAGACTTTCATCCCTGCTGTGTTTTTCCCAGAACATGCTCGTGGAAATAGAACAGAAAGTGGTGGCCCTGTCGCAGCTGTCGGTGCGCAGTGAGAACCTGCTGCTGGAGGGCAAGGCTCACACGAAAGATGAGGCAGAGCAGCTAGCCTCCAAGCTGAGGATGCTCAAAGGGAGCCTCATGGAGCTGCAGAGGGCCCTGCGTGACAGACAGCTCAACATGCAGGTGAGCATTGACTACCCGAAGCCTGGGCTGACATGTCGCTTATGACGCACTTACCACATACATCTCTACGAGTGTGGCGGTGGAGAAAAAATGTCAGGGCCACATACACATATATACGGGCTTGGTTTCAGTAACTTTTAAGCATGTGACTATAATTACATTCTGTCTTGGGTCTGGGTTTCCAGCCAGGCAGTTAGCATTGATTGACCGTGTGGATCTGAGGATGAAGTTCTGATGTAATGAATTTGCTTTTCTTGTGGATTCCTCTTACTGTCCGCACTCTAGATGTATTCAGGCTGTTTGATGTGGCGTTGGCATTCAAGCCCTTCCTTCTTCCAGGTCAATGAATCTTCCCACAGGAACACTGTGATTCCTCATTGTCAACTTTATTTTACATTGTTGGTGTTTTCTGGGCATTGTTTTCCTGGCCTAACTCTCAACTTTCTTGCACGTTTAACCCATTTAAATTTGTTGTGATAGGTAATATACATGAACTTTTAGTTTACTGTATTTGTCTCCTTCCCTCCCTCTCTTTAGTAGGATCTTACTATGTGGCCTACGTCCTCCTGGAACTCACTGTGTTGTACATATCGAAAGAGTGAGTGAATAGTGTGTGTGTGTGTGTGTGTGTGTGTGTGTGTGTGTGTGTGTGTGTGTAACAATCCAGCCAAAGGGGAAGCTAGTGTTAAGAAGATTGCCAGATGGGATTCCACTCAGGCTCTCCAAAGCCGGTGTGGCTGGAGTAGAATAGCAAACAAGTGAAATTAAGATGTGTCTTAAGTAGCTTAGTTTGCTATAGCAAAACTTCCCCAAACTGAGTGGTTTAGAAACCACAAACGCAGTACACACTGCTCTAGGTTCTGGGAAGTTTGATTAAGAGGCCAGCTGCTTCAGTGTCTAGTGAGGCTTCTCTGCCTGGTCCACAGACGGCATGTTTTCCCTGTGTCCTCGTGTGGAGGAAGAGGCTAGCTGAGACCTCCTTTCTAACAACGCTAGCTGCAGTAAGGTTACCTCCCACAGTCCTTCCATTTAATATCACAGTAGGGATTAGGTTCCAATGCCAACCAAGAGGCCTAAGACAGCATCATAGGTGACCTAGAGACTTTGATCTTAACTGAGGAATATGAAAGGCCATTGGACTGTGTGGGGTAGAAGAAGGACATGGTAAGCCTATGCCCACAGTTGGACTGGGACAGAAGCTGGAGGTCAAATAACAGATAGCCATAGGAAAGGGCAAAATGCACAGGGCATAGGCCAAAGGGCACAGGTGTCCTTCTCTTCCCTCCACCTCCCCTCCCTCTCCCCTCCTTCTCCCTTCCTCTCCCCTTCCCTCCCCTCCCCTCCCCTTCCCTTCCCCTCCCCTTCCTTTCCCTTCTCCTCTCCTTCCCCTTCTCTCTCCCTTCCCCTCCCCTTCCCCTTCTCTCTCCCTTCCCCTTCCCTTCTAGTCCCCTTCCCACTCTTCCCTTCTTTTCTTTCTTTTTTCCTACCTTCCCATTTTCCTACCTTCCCATCTTTCCTCTTGTTTCCTACACCAGAATCACATGCCCTGCCAATCTCAGCATTTACTGTGACCCTGAGCTACACTCCTAACCTGTATTTCTCAGTGCTGCCATATATATATATATATATATATATATATATGTGTGTGTGTGTGTGTGTGTGTGTGTGTGTGTGTGTGTGTGTGTGTGTGTAGTGGAGTGTCTGTTATGCACTTACTTTACTGTGAAGACCCAGTCTCCATTTCTCCCGGATAGACATGAAGGATGCAGACCTAAGGACTGTGAAAAATCTCTTGAATTATTGTCTGTCTTCATAAGGAACTCAGGTCATTTTCACACAGTGTCACCAATGAAAGCAGCGTAAAGTTCTCCATATATGAATAGCTAACAGCTCTATTAAGAAATGGTTCGTCTTGGATTTATATCTGCAGGGTCTCACTGCTCTTTCAAGGAATGTTCCAGGAAGAAAGGCGATGACTGCCCTACTTTTCTAAAATAAGCATCCTGGATGCTCCACCAAGAGTCTCTAGTAACAGAAACTATCCCACGTCTTCCTCCCTTGGCAGAAGGGAAAACTGTCATCTGCAGGCTTGTATTCCTCCTGCCAGGACCACCTTAGTCCCAAGAGGAAAGAACTGAAGTATGAACTAGATTCTTAATCATTTTTGCTTTCCAAGAGCCAAGTCTTATCTTTCAAAATGACTGAGTCAAAAAACTTGACTAACTAAAAATCCAAATAGAACAAGACAGAAACCACAGTCTAAGTGACAGTTTTTCATGCATTTGTTTGTTTGTTTGTTTAATCTGACGCTGTGGACTTTGCATAGTCAGACACATAAATTCTTAGAACCTGAAGGTCCATCTGTGTGTAAATGGTTCTGAGGGCTCACATTCCAATCACAGTCTTTTACAAGCACAACCTTTCTTTGGTGATTTGAAAGACACACTGAAAGTCCAAGGAGAATAACTCACGTAGAAATGTGAGTGGGTTCTTTGAACTGTGAGGAGTGTGTAAGGGATTTTCTGGATGGGTTCTGGAAAACAAATGTTGAATTAAAAAGCAGAGAGAAAGTGGCCTGGATCCCAAGAGAAAAGGCAAAGAAGCTCATGGCCAGGACGCGTATTTTGGCAGCTGAGCTGGCTGTGACGGGGGACTTGCATCTGGTGTGCTGACTCCTTGAGCTGTCATTGTCTTGTGTCCTCATCCTGCAAAGTTTCCATCTAACCTGCTTTTTCTCCCTTGCCTGAATGAACCAGGGTCTCTGAGAGTTCATCTCTAGTCCCTTGTGCTAAAACTCCACTTATCCAAACCTCTACTTTCCAGAAACCCACTCTCTATCTTTGGGAGGAAATTCTGGGAAGGAAGGATGCTTAGTGACTAAGTTGTGATGAGTCACCAACTCCAAACGTGCTGCAAGATACAAATAGCATCCTCTAGGCCAAGGACACTCACATGTTCTACCTGGTCTCCAGTTGGGAACCTGGCTGCTGTCAAAGGAAAGGAAGTACATGCCCAGAACATAGGAGCTCACATGGGGATGGAGACTATGTCTTTTACAACATGTTGATGGCTTGCTTCACCATAGAGCAGTCACACCAAGGTACAGAGACAAAGACATAGGCTGTCATCTCAATCAGTCCACCATTGCCTTAGGGTTACCATTGTTGTGATGAAACCCCATGACCAAAGCCACTTGGAGAGGAAAGGGTTTGTTTGGCTTATGTATCCTGAATCACATTACATGGATAGAAACCTGGAGTCAGGAACTGATGCAGGGGCCATGAAGGAGGGCTGATTATTGGCTTGCTTTTCATGGCCTTCTCAGCCTGCTTTCTTATAGCACTCAAGAGCTAGCCCACCTACAATGGGTTGGCCCTCCCATATCAATCACCAATTCAGAAGATGCCCCATAGACTTACGTATAGTCTGATATTATGGAGGCATTTTCTCAGTTAAGGCTCCCTCTTATCGGATGACTCTAGCCTGTGCCAACACAATCATGAATCATAGGGTTGTAGGAAGGAAACACAAGCATAGAAAACCAACTCTCTCCCTGGAGCAGTGAGTTAGAATCCAGGAACTCAGTGAAAAGCCAGGCCTCTGTCGATAAACTGGCTAAACTGGAATGGTGGACTCTTATCTGCCTTCCTACTTAGGGGTGGGGCAAGGCACAGAGGAGTGTCAGTCTCAGGGTTGATAGCAAGATGATCCAGGTAGATACCTCATCAGACTCTAGCCACAATGGCCTCTTCATGCTGATGTTCTCAGTTACTTTTATATATATTTTCTATCTCTTCACATACTCAGACTCTGAACTGAGCCTCCTCTACTGGTCTCAATGTGAAGCATGAGGCCAGGTGGACCTTTGACCTCCCATTGGAATAACAAGGCAAGAAGGTAGTCTGTGCGATGAGTAACTGCTCATTTGCTTTCTTTGGTAGCCAAACTCCCAAACCAGCAAGGAATTGGTGGGGGACAGGGGTGGTCATGGGATAGAGGGAGAAAGCAGCATGTTTTGGCTTTGTCACTTGGAATTATCACACCAAGTCCCTTTAAAACTCCCAGGGAGGTTGTTTTGTTTGTTTTGTTTTGTTTTTTAAATTTAAAGGATGGCAAGCACTGTGCCCACAGTTAATTGACACTTTATTATGTCATTCTCCTGCACCGTACCCCTCCCCCTCCTCCATCGCATACACCACACACACACACACACACACACAGACACAGACACACACACACACACACACACACACACACACACACACACACACACAGAGAGACAGGGTCTCTCTGTGTAATTCTGGGTGTCCTGGAACTCACTCTATAGACAAGGCTGGCCTTGAACTCAGGGACCCACTTGCTTCTGCCTCCTAAGTTCTGGCATGCAAGAAGGTAGGCTTGGTTATTGTGCTAAATTTAATGGCAATGAAAAACTCCTGTTTGGACAAGAGCTATTTATTACTGGTGGCGGCTGACAGAGGTTAAGGATTTCTCTCGTGTAGCCCTGGCTATCCTGGAACTTATTATATAGAACAGACTGGCCGTCAACTCACAGAGATGCACCTGCCTCTGCCTCCAGACCATTGGGAATTATTTATTATACAGATGTATATAATTAGCTCTTTCAGAATAGCAGACATTCACAAATCCAGAGTTCAAGAGTTAATTCAAGCCTAGGGGATTCATAGGTGCAACTGGGAGCCACAATCTACAGTCTTTATACATTTATTTTATAATCATTTTTTATATTTTTAATTTTTTCAGCTTTTTACATTTTTGCTTAATCCTTGAAACTTTTATACATACATATATATGTATACAAACACATATAGTGTACAATGTGTCTCCATCATGCCCACTTCCTTTTCCCCTCCTCAGCAACCCCCAGAACACTCATAACACCTCTCCCAACGTGATGTCCTTTTTAATTTTCTTTTCTAAGCCCCTGAATCCAGTTAGTGCTGCTTTCTTACAAGTGCGGTGTTTGGGTGGGGGAGAAAAGGCTTTCTGCCTCTCGGAGTGCCCTGGAGATTGTCCCTGTGGTTGACCACCTCCTGTCCCTCTTGAAAACAATGTTGAGGAGGCTAGGCTGGGGGCGGGTGGAAGTAGGGGGAGCAGAGGATGGTCAGCCATCTTGGAAGCCCTTGCTGTGCTTTACCAAGTGTCTCAGCACCATGACTAAAGGATGGAAACAAGTTTAGGGATGAGAGACTTAGTTTTGCTCTGTGTTTTCAGAAGTTTGACTCCATGACCCACTGTTAATGTTAGAGGCAAGGCAAAGACATCCTGGCTTAAGGTCATTGAAAGGCAAAGCTTTTCAACTCAGACAAGGAAAGAGAAAGTACCCTTCATGCAGCCAATGGCCCTCTTCCCATAGGTGGACTGCTTTTTGCCTTGTTCCACCACCTTTCAATACTCTACTTAGACTGTGAATTCATGGGTGGATTAAAACTGTGGATTGTGACAGAGCCCTCATGACCTAACAGGCACATGGAGAAGTATGCCTCCCTATTCTCCCATGGACCCTGCACCATGCCAAAGTTGACAGCCAGGATTGACCATCATGTCCTGCTCTTCCTGAGTTCTAAAACCTGAACCCAACCATGAACTTACTGTTTCTCGAAGGTGTTGATCTCCTTTGTTTGTAACCTTTTAAAAATCTGTTTGAGAAGCAAGTTCTTGCTATTGTACCCATTTTTGATAGATACCATTGTGACCTGGAGAGAAATGTTGACAGGGTAAAGCTTTTAGAGGAAGGACAGCAAAGTTTGACATGTAATGATTATCTGGGTAACATTTCAGATTTGTGTAACTTTAAAAAGCTCATTAAAGGGTTGGGTTTTCTATGTGAAAAAAAATTTAGAGTAATATTTGATGACTACTCTGGAAAAAATGGGCTTCCTTATAAATGCTTCTTGTTCCTAAAAGTTTCAAAATCTTGTGTTACTATAATTTTTTTTGAAATGATGGTGCTTTGAAGTTATTACACCAACCACAGCAAAGGAGTTGTCTTTCCAGTGGGGTGAGGTTTTCTTAAGGATGGTTTCAACCCCCGGGCTAGGGACTGAGGTGCGTATTGTATGTACCAAAGCAGACCTGGCCTCCAGGTTCTCCTAGCGTCTTTGTCTTTCAGTCCCTACCTGGCAAAGCCCTCCCCATCCCTGACTTTCCAGCCCAGGGGCTGGACTACCCTTCCCTTCTCCCTGTCCTCCTTCCTCGAGGCCAGAGAACTCACCTGTCCCAGAGCAGCTTCCCAATAAACCTGCATTTTATATAATATATTCTGGCTTAAACCGGCTCATTTCACTGGCAGAGAAATAATGTGTCAGTATGGCCCCTGATTCCTGTCTCATCTTATTCAAAGCAGGGAGTCACACAAGAAAAAGAAGAGAATGATGTTGACTTCACGGCGACTCAGAGTCCCGGAGTACAGGAATGGCTGGCTCAAGCCCGCAACACTCGGACCCACCAGCGGCAGAGCAGCCTCCAGCAGCAAAAGGTAAAGCACTTCCCACCTTCTTCTAGGCAGCTCTGCTGTGAGTGGAGGTTGTGGGTGGTGTTTCTATGGCTGTAGGTTTTTGTTGATTTGAGCTTTGTTTTGTTCTGTTTTCAATGCTGGGAATGGAACCCAGGCCAGGGGAGGGCTCTACTGGATAACATCCCCAGCATTGACACAGTGGTTCTTCAATGGTTCTTTCACGCAATGTTTGCATCTATTTTACTGTAACACAAATGTTCCAGGAAGGCCTTTGGGAATGGGCAAAACTCTGAAATACATTTTATCCCTAAAGAAATGAAATGTGTTTCTTACTTTCTAGTAGACTTCTCACTAGATCTGACTGTAAATGGCTATGATACAAATGATTTCTGCTGATTTTTTTTTCAAGGAAACTAACTCTGTAAAAAGACATACATAAGCGTCCTCTCCTGTCACAGTGCAAACTTGTTTACTGTGAATGAGCTCAAACCAGATGGGCTGATAATAAAGCATGCTGTCCTGAACTGATGTTTGTACGGAGTCCTGACTAGTCCCAGCCAGCATTGACTTTGAAAGGAAGGGATGTATTTTACCACATGGGGGCACCGTTGTCCAGCAAAACTTTCTGTTCTTGTTGCTTTTACAATCTGTTTAACCAGAGCAAGAGAATTTGCCTAAGCCATGCTCAGATTTACAGCTATTAGAGTCCTCCTTACGTTCTGTAGATAGAAAACAGTGACAGTGACAATGACCATCAACGGCTCTCTGAAGTGACCCCAGTGTTTGTGTTTGTGCAGGAGTTCGAACAGGAGCTGGCTGAGCAGAAGAGCCTCCTCCGCTCAGTAGCTAGCCGTGGAGAGGAGATTCTAATCCAGCATTCCACCGCAGAAGGCTCAGGTGGCCTTGGGTATGTTTTGAAGCTGCAACTTTCTCTTCTTGTGTTTCCCTGTCATTTGAAAAACGGAATGCTTTGCTCCATAGTCAGTTTCCACACAAGGCACTAATCCTCATTTATTTGAGGATATTAAATGCCCCTGCATTGCCAAGCATTTTGCCATGCAGATAGGAAAATGGCCATTGGTCATTTACCTTCCTGGATGCCCAACTTACTTATACCCAGGGACAGTCATTTTCTGAGTCAAATGAAAAATGTGTTATCAAATCTGTGATATTTCCAGCTGATGACTATACCTAACCAGAGTGTTTTCCTCTCAAGAACCCTTGCAGAATATTCTTTAAAAAAAAACTTTAATGAAACGGATGTATATGTGGGCTAAGTGGTATGATTTCCAAACAGCTCTCTACCTATTATTTCTATTTGAAAAGTTTTTTATCCTGGGGACCGGGATTGGAGTGGACATTTCAAAAGTCTAACATGCAGAAAGATGAAATATTAGAATAGACAAGCGAAGGGGAGAACCTCTGAACAGGAGGTTTTTATTTGCAAGGTGGAAAGGACTGTAGCAGATGGGATATGGCTGTGTCTTGAGCCATTCTCCTTGGGGTCTTGGCTTGCTTAGTACTGAGGTAGGATACAAAATAGCAACCATCAATACAAAATGCTTTGATACAAAGAAAAACTTTCTTTTGTTTTTGTGTGTCATGACAGGTATTCTCTGGGTGTAACTCTGGTTTCCCCAGAACTCACTCTGTAGACCAGGCTGGCCTTAAAGTCACACAGATCCACCTGCCTCTGCTTCTCGAGTGCTGGAATCAAAGGTGTGTGCCAGCACTGCCCTGCCCTGAAGCACTTTTTTTTTTGTTAGAAAGATGGTATAACATACTATTTATAATGTCAAATAGTTGAAAAGGCAGGAGAGTACTTACTAGCATCAAGAAAAAAAATTGTATGTACCTGTAATATGTAACAAAATTACATCCTGGTATCAGAAATCATATATGTGGAAACTAAGGAACAATGTGAGTTAAAACAATGTGTCCTGTTCATTGGATCACTGGAGATAGCAGATGTAGTCACTGAAGTGATTTGTAATTTAGACAACATTGGCACCGTCATTCTCAGTGTCAATATATTACGGATACTAAGGGGTACATAGTTTTTGCATTTAACTCACCCCCAAACTGTGGAAGAGTTAAAACATTTGCCCACCTTGTTTAGAAAGATCTGTAATAAGATCTTTAAAATACATCAGCAGCAAAGCCCCAAACAAGACTGACACTTCTCCAGGCTAGCAGAGCGGAGTGTCTTCCCTCTCTCTACCTGCTCACAGCTCTAAGGCGTTCACACATCTTTCATAGTTTTTCAAGCCTTTTACTTAAGTCTCTGCTTTTCCGAAGAAGACAGCTAGTGCCGCCTCTAGGCAGACAGTCGGTTCCACAAAAGAGCTGTGGGGATCTTGCGCAAGTTTCTTGTGGTTAAAAAAGTGTTGCTGTTGTTTCTCTTTTCTCCTTTCTCCTTGGCCTTCAGTATTGGCTAGAACCCAGACAACAGATACACATCTACAAGTTGCTTTAGTTGCTCTTTCAAGTATTAAATTCATGTAAAAAGAAATTTGTCCTGCAGTGCTAGCTTTCTGTGTGTCCCAAACGTCCCATATACCCCTCAGGGTAAAAGTTCACATTAGACTACCATTTTCCAGTGTTGAACCAATTGATAGGCTGATTATCAAAGGATCCTAGTCTATGGTCATACTATAGTTTATTTCATACTTAGCCATTTTCAATGTGTTTTTAATATTCCTGTGTTCGTGATTAGACATATGAAGAAAATGTGCTTGCAACCTTAGTGTTTCTATTTTAACTTTTACTTTTTTAAGGTATAAGCCCACGAGTAAGATAATCTTGTTCTAATTTTGAGGCCAGGTCTGTTAATACCCAATAGGTTCATTCTCCATTCTCTCTCTCTCTCTCTCTCTCTCTCTCTCTCTCTCTCTCTCTCTCTGCACACATTGTAAACTTAGACTGTTTATTCTTCCAATAGTGAAAAACCTGATGCGTTATCCCAGGAGTTGGTGATGGAAGGGGCAAAATCATTTGCTGAAGATCAGATGAGAGCGAAGTGGGAAAGTCTACACCAAGAGTTTAGTACCAAGCAGAAGCTTCTACAGAATATTCTGGAACAGGAACAAGAACAAATGGTATCAAATATTTTCTTTATTTTTTTGTTTTCCTTTGGGCCTGGGAAACAGGGTCTCCTGCAACAAAGGCTGCCCTAGAACTTGCTATGTAGCTGAGGGCTGCCTGATCCTTTTACTGCTGCCTCCTGGAGACTGGGATTACAAGCATGAACCCCATGCTCTGCCTATATATTAGCTGATATAAGTGGTACACAGATTATGCTAAGGGAGTAAACCTGTATAATAATCTGTATTTTTAATATATTCTGAAATTCTATAATGAATTGTATAACGGGTGCATTATACAATTCTGAATGAGTATGAGGCCAGCTATTCATCTTGTATTTTACTTCACAAGACGTGCCCCACATTCCTCACAATACTTGTCTTTGTGCATAGAAATTTATCTGATTTCTGTATTTCCCCAAAGATGATGTCTGATTTTTTAATTAGCACAAACCATAGAAGTTCAATTTAATTTTCAACTTTGAAAATTATGGTTTCAATCCAAGGACATGCATGTCAAGAGGATTTCCACAAATCTGAAATTTAACTGCTGGGTCAGCCCACTTTCCACAGTCACTTCCAGTCTTGAATATTTTCAGGAGGTTTTAATGAGAAACATATTGGAGCTTTAGGGGGTCTTGAAAACAAGGGAAGCCAGTGGTCAAGCAGGGCAGTTAACCGGCTGGTTCCTGGGATGGATACTGTGCGATATTGGGCTTGGTTCCAGCAGGCATGCAAAACCCAAGGCAACAGAAAGTTCCAGAAAAGTAATAATTATCAGTTCAGTCTTTGCAGAAGCTGAAAACCAAGGGGAAGTCAGAGGAACTTGAGAGTTCAAAGGGGTAACGAGTAAGCCAGGAACCCAGGTACGCCTCCAGCAGCTGTGGGCAGAGGGGGCCTGGGGACAGAGTCCCAGGGCTTGGTTCCGAGTTAGCAATGCCCTCCTAGCTCACTATAGGACAGCATTTTTTTCCAATGAGGTAAGTCCTGGGGTGTTTACTGTTGATCCTGGAGAATATTTGGCCCAGGACCGTGTAAGATAGAGGAAGGGTGGTAGTTGGACAGAGATGGATGGGAGCTTACAAGGCAGGCAGTGCAAAGTGGATGCAACATGACAGGAGTAAGTGAAAGGAGACAGTCTGTGGTGACAGATTGTTGCATTTCTTTCGACTGAGCCATTACCCAAAAACCCCTGGCAGGCTTCACCTTCTGTCTCTTTGCGTTCCTTTGGCCAACCAGTCTGCAGGAATTGCTGTCAGCTCTGGCTGAAAGCACTCTGTTCTTGGATATTTTTTTCTGTGTGTGTGCCAGAATCACATTCACCCTGACACTAATTTTCTATGTCTTTTGCACGACCTCCTATCTTGACCTGAATAGAACCCTTCCTTACACCCCTGGTGAAACATTTCTCACACCCAGAGCTAGGAGGGCATTGCTAACCCCAAACTGAGTTTCCTTGGTGACATCTCTAAAGCATTTGAATGTTTGCACTGATGATGGTCCTCACAGAGGGATTCTAAAAGCAGTTAGAAGAGGTGAATACTCAAAGAAAGGAGACCAGTGTCTGGCAGATAGTTAGGATGAATTATTTCCCTAAAGACAGAGATAAAGTTGGGAAGACCTTTTCGGGGTAGCTGTGGCAAAAAGTTCAGGTATTTCTACCGTTATTTTTGTTTCTATCCCATCATTAAAACTCATGGTTGTTACTGGATCTGGCCACCGTACGTAGTGACGTGGTGTATTGTAAGACTCCTATCTCTCTGGGCAAGACTTCCAATGACCTACTTTGTGTGCACCTCCAGCTTAGAAAACTGTGCACGGCTCATCTACTCTTTAAGTAAGCCTTCCCTGTTTGCCTGCAGCTTTATAGCAGTCCGAACAGACTCCTGTCAGGAGTGCTGCCATTGAGAGGGGAAGCGCAGACTCAAGATAAGTCTTCAGTGACGTCCTTGCTGGATGGACTGAGCCAGGCCTTTGGAGAGGTGTCATCACAGGTATGCCTGGGCCATCATTGTCCTTGTCTTGGTTTTGTCTTGCTGGGACTGGTTCATGTGTTCTCTGCAAAGTTTTTCCATCTCTGGCCATGACTTTTGAGGCCTAGCACTAGTGATGAGTCCTGGGGTTTAAAGATGCTAATGGCTGAATCTCATTTTGCTTCTCTATGGTTCTTAAAAATACTGAAATTTATTATTTTTTAACTAAAGAGGAGTTGGGAGTGAAGGGTTGGAGGTAGGGTTCTTGTATCCAAAGCTATCTTCAAATTAGCTTCTTAGCTGAGGATGAGTTCAACTGTCTCATCTTCCTGTCTTCAATTCCTAAGAGTTGGGATCATTGTACCTGGGTACCATTATACCTGGATTGAAATGGATTGTCTTATCTGTTTTGTGTATCTCTCTGTATCCACCTCCCTGCACCCCCCAGAGTGGAGGAACAGACAGACAGAACATTCACTTGGAGCAGAAGTTATATGACGGAGTCTCAGCCACTTCAACCTGGTTGGATGACGTTGAAGAGCATTTATTTGTGGCCACAGCACTTTTGCCGGAAGAAACAGAAACTTGTCTCTTCAACCAAGAGGTAAGGCTGACAATTTCTGTCTGTGCCTGAAATCTCAAAGCAATTACAATTAGTAACGGGTAATTATATTTATATATAAAGAACACCAAGAACAAGACAGCTCTTAATAAAGTGCTGTGATGTGTCTCCAAGAAACGTTGTGTGGGACAGAAATTTTAAAGCATAGAAAGTTTTATAACTTTTTAGTGTGAGTATAAGAAGAGGAGAAACACAGAACTCTGAGTTATTGTGCATTTCAAATCCTCGCTGGATGAAGCCCAAGATATTAGGACTGAATACCTAACCAGCATTTAATTTTTTAATTTAATTTTTAACAATGCATACTTTTTATTATCTACTGATATAAAGTCTCTGAGAAAAATCTCTGCTAGAACAACTTACCTGTGATCTATAGAAGTTCCCAAAAGAGACTCAGCTTGTGTCAGTGCAGTCATTGCTAAGTGAATGGTTCCCAGGGGACAATAACTTGATTCACAGAAGTCCAAACAATGAGGTAAAGCTTGACTTTGTCAATCCTAGGCTCTTGCCAAGGACATTAAGGAAATGTCTGAAGAAATGGATAAGAACAAGAATTTGTTTTCCCAAGCATTCCCAGAGGACAGTGACAACCGGGATGTTATCGAAGACACTCTGGGTTGTCTTTTGGGCAGATTATCCCTGCTGGATTCAGTAGTGGGTCAGCGATGTCATCAGATGAAGGAAAGACTCCAGCAAGTCCTCAGTTTCCAGGTAAATGAGAGGACACAAAGGGTTTGGGCCATTTTCAAGGAACAGCCCTAATCATCAGTAAAGAGTATCCTCCAAGCATTCATTGCATGTGTGGCATGTTTGCAGTGGGGTATCTGAGGGTGTGTGTGAATGCACATGCATGTGTGGGTGATTATGAAGTGTGTGCATAAGTGTGGGGGTCATTCCTCAGGAATCATCTACCTTATATTCATTTTAACTTTTATTTCATTTCTTATCCAATACATGTATAAGGGGGTGGGAACCATGAATGTTGAGGTCAGAGAACAACTCATGTGAGTCCATTGCCTCCTTCTACAATGGAAATTCTGGGGAAGATGCTCATTACACTTGGGTGGAAAGTGCCTGTATGCACTGAGCCATCTTTCTGGTCTATCCACATTGTTCTGAAGCATAAAGAATCTGTGACTCACTGTTCTTAAGGTAGGCTGGCTGCCTAGTGAATTCTCTTCTCCCCAGGGCTGGAGATTACAAGGGTACTTTACTATAACTAGCTCCTTCCATGGGTTGGAGGACCAAACTCACATCTTTGTGTTTGCTTAGTGTCTGAGCTATCTCTCAGCCCATCTTGTAAACACTTTTAATGGATAACAAAGAGCTAGAACATTGCAGAAAACCAGGTGGATTGAACTAAAGATTTAGAAAGCCAAGTTTCATGCTTTTAGAACTTGGAAGTTTGAAAAACCACTTAGTCAAACTAAGAGTTGAATAAAAGTTTAAGTTCAACCAATAAAAGCTAAAGTATCGTTTTATTGTAATTTCCAGTTGGTAATAGTAGAGTTTAATTCTTGTTACCAAAGAACATGCAGGAGGTGCCGGAATATAGAAAACACCCCAAAACTCACTACTTAAAACTTTCGAAATGGCTGTGGTCTAATTTCTTCTACCTCTCTCTCTCAGAATTACATTGGAAACTATTACACTACTTTCCAATCTGAACCCTTCAGATTTATTACTTTTTACTGTCATTTGAGATTCTTAGGGCCAGATATGTAATTTTGTGCTTACGAAACCTTTTCTGTACCAAGTCACTGGAAAGAATGGAAAAGTCACTTTTAACATTGAAGTCTTTCATGCCCAATAAAAAGGACCCTTTTCAGAATACTTAATTCCAATGGAAGTTATTTCAGTAAAAATGGAAGAATTTGATGTAATTTTTGATCTGTTAAAAAAGTTACTATGAAGTATGAAATGTTGTGTTTGCCAAGAAACATGGAACTTTCTAGATAGTCATATAAAGGAACAGTTCATTACCACTTTCAAATAATCTATAATCTTATAAGTAGAAATGAGGGATGGAGAGATGGCTCAGCTGCTAAAGAAGCTTGCTGCCAAGCCTGAAGACCTGAATTCATTCCCCTGAGCCAACTTGCTGGAAGGACAGACCTGACTCCCACATTATCCTCTTACCTTGACACATGTACTGTGGCACAATACATGAAATAAACACACACACACACATATAATATGAATATAATATTCATATAACATGAATATATTACATATGAATCATTTTTAAATCTCTGTAATATCCCTACTAGGTATATGTTGTTCAAACAGAATGAATATTAAGACTAAGTTCCCTAAAGCCAACAAGTTTATTTTGTTGACTTTATTTGCTGTCCTTAGTTATAAAACCAATCCTACAGACTGGGCTTTAAGTCACCAAGTAGCCCAGGCTCTCCTCTCTCAACAGCCATGTGCTTCAAATTCCAGCTTTGCCATATTAATCTTAATTGCTTCATTACCGTGAGCCTCTATGTCCTCAACTACACCCATAGCCCCTGCCTCAAAATATTGTAAGGTTTCAATAGTTAAACTCTTTGAGATGCTCTCAGTATATCCTAATACATAACAAGTACTCAACAACTTTGGTCATTATCATATTTCAGTATTTGGGTAGTGTGAAAAAGAGAAAGGATCTAAATCAGTGGAAAGTTTACATTACTTCTCCAGGCTTACTCAGCACTCAAGAGGTGGGAAGAGATTTAAGAGAGTGCTTCTGCATTGCATGGTATGGGAGCAGGAGAGACTAGCAGACTGACTCAAGGTTCATTCTGAGTAGAAAGGCCTTGGTGAGGACTTGGATGTGGGGCATGAGGGAAAGTATGCCTGATAAGGAGCCCAAGAATGCTGGCTTGCACATCTGGAGGCCTCAACAGACAAAGGAGGCAGGCAGATAGCAGTGCCACTGGCCAGAAACGCTTTGTTGGAGATATGGGCGGAGTTAAGATACGCATGTAAAGAGTCACAGTCATCTGATTGTGTGCCTCTATGGCACAGGGGAATGGCCTTGGTGGGATTCATATCTGTGCTTGTTAGAATGCATGGTATAGAACAAGGAGAGAGAAATCCACTCAGAATCCGAAAAGCGGAGTTGATTTTTCTGGTTGTTATAAGCATGTATACTGACTGTGCCTGGAAAGTCACCAGGCCCATTACACTACGAAAAATTAATTTTCATTCTTTAAAATGTATTGTCTGTGAAGAAAACTGGCAGATTATTACAGCATTTTAGCCTATAAGCCATACAAGGGGCTTGCTTAGCCGTGCGACTGTAACCCTCTCAAAGGTGTATTCACTTCTGTCTAGCTGCTTATACCAAGTTAATGCTTACAGCAGTTTAGAGCTTGATAATTATAACCGGTGACAGGAAAATATTAACTGAGCATGACTTCTTCGGAATTTAGTTTGTCATAAGCGACCACGGAAATAACATGCAAATCATGAATTCCTCTTTAAATCATATTCTCTGTTTTTCTTTGGCCAAGAAGTTTCTATGTGTTTGTTAGTGGCCAGCTCACAAACAAAAACTGACAATTCAAATGTTGATGTTCCCTTTACTCCCCGACTGAAAGAAATAAATTGTAATAACTGTTATATATCTATTATATACTGATTTCATATTTACTGCAGTTTCACACATATAATAATAATTGATTTGTTGAATCCTTTGGATTTATTCCTTGTTTTTTATTCTTAAGAAAACAATAAGCATAAAGAAGCCATTGCACTGGTCTGCAATTCTTAGCAATTTTTCCATGAATCATATTATTGTTCTCTCAACTAGTCTCTCCTAATAGTTACCATGACTTCTAGAAATAACAACTGTGTTTTCTTATATGTTAAGTAGGACACAAGGGAAACACCCTACTGAAAAGACAAAGCAGGTATCAGGAAACACAAACACCTCATATCTAACCCATGTTAGGTTAATTCTACTCACCTGTTCTTTAGATGAAGTGAACTGACACAGCCTTAAGTACACGTAAACAACGACGGACATTCTGAAGTACACAGAATACCCTCGCCATGGGCAACGGTTAGGACTCCTTGCTTTCGTTCTATTCAAACGACTTATTTTAAAGAGTCCCTGTGGTAATTCTAACAGCGCATGACCTCTCCTTGAATGCTGTTGAGTAATGGGAACATAGCTGGAACTCATGAAAAAACCCACAATTTCTCCAGTATCTCAGAATGATTTCCTATTTCGCTAGCTGCTGGGTGAGCTTCAGCTCAGCTTGGGTTTTGGCTAGTGACAACTGTTGCTTTTCACACATTCAGCACTTTATTCCCATTTTCACCCCTCCCTCTCTCCCTCCCTCCCTGCCTTCCTCCCTCCCTCCCTCTCTCCCTTCTTCTTTATCATATCTAGTGACCAAGCCCTGGAAATTTTGCATGCTAAAAAATACACTACAGCACTCACTGTACTAACAGCCTTCAATTTTTGTGCCCATTTTATACATTATTCTGCTTTTTAGCCTTGCATTTACTTTTATTTTATGGTATGGCTGTTTTACCTGCGTGTATGTGTGTATAACACTAGTACCCTAAGAAATCGAAATAGGGCCCTGGATTCCCTGAAACTGGCGTTAGAGACACTTGAAAAGAGACCATGTGGTCACTAGGAACCAACCTCGACTCCTCTGCCAGGGCAGGAAGTACTCTTAACCCCTGAGCCATCTCTCCAGCAGCCCCTGCATACATTCTTTTTGCCCCAATTTAAACAAATTTTATGCAAGAATAAATCAACATTCTTTTTCCTTTCATTGAAAACAGATTTTTCCTCACATAATAGATCCAGATCACCATTTCCCCCTCATCTCCTCCTTTCGGTCTCTCATTTGAGAACAAACAGGTTTCTGTGGGAATATTATATGATATGATATGATTGATCTGATATGATATAGTAGAAAGCATAAAACAAAAGCTAACACATCAGAATTAGACAACACAAATGGAAAACAAAAATCCCAAGAGAAGACACAAGAAAGAAACCTGTTTTGCACATTCAGGAATCCTATAAAACCTTTAACCTGGAAGCCATAATGTATATACAAAGCCATGTAGGGAATGAAGAAAGAGAAAAAAAATTACGTCATATATATGATAATTTTTTTAAAAAGAAGGAAAAGCCCTAGTATAACATTATGAGACAAGAACCTCGCGAGATGCTGTTGAGTCCGCTTTCTGTTGCCCATCTACTGCTGGGCATGTAGCTTCCCCTGAAGAGAAGTGTGTTTCCCCAGTGTGATTCCCTCAGACGAAACTCAGTTTTCATATTCTTGCTTGAGGAAAGAGCTGTCTTGGTCCATGACCAATTCCTCACTGAGGAGGATGCCATGAGTTACACTTCAACCTGTGATGACCAATCAACCCCTCACCCCTGTTTGTTACTCGTGACAGAGCCAGGCCTGGCGGCAAATGCCTTTGGTTTTAGTTCTCTCAAGTTTGAGGTAGAAGGATTGCAAGTTAAGGGCAGCCTGGCTGTCTTAGGAAGACTATTGTCTAAAAAGAAATTGGAACAGAGAGTCAATGTGGTGCCTCCACGAGAAACCACATCCCTACCATTCGAGAGGCTCTGGGCTCAACCTGAGTGCCATAAATCAACAGAAACAACAACGAGAAAAATAAAAACACAAAAGAAAGAAAAGGAAAAGACCTTATTATCTTCTATTTCTAGGAATACGTCAACATTTTTATAATTAAATTATTGTTTTGGCTCCCGGTGCCCTTTGAAATGAGTATAAGAATTTGGGTGGCTATCTCTTCCTTGTATATGTCTCACTCAATGTAAATGTGCTGGACAGTTAGAGGAATGATGTTTATGGACGTAAGACTCAGCTGGGAACTTTTTGTAATGCCGTTTTCTGTCTCTTTGGTGTACATAGATACCATTGATTTTCATACTTTTTAAAAAGCCAAAAAAACATGCTATGGATATAGTTCACCAGCTAAGAGCACATGCTGTTCTTCCAGAGGACTGGGATTGGTTGCCAACACCCATGATAAGTTGCTCATTGCTACCTGTTTCTCCAGTTCCAGGGTATCTGACACCCTCTTCCAGCCTTCCTGGGTACCTTCATTCACATATTCACATGCATCTATCTATCTATCTATCTATCTATCTATCTATCTATCTATCTATCTATCTATCTATCTCTATATCTATCTATCATATATCTATCTATATCTATCTATCTATCATATCTATATCTATCTATATATATATACATATACATACATACTAAATCTTAAAAGTTTTACAATTAAAAATTTAATTTAAAAGCCTAAAGTTGTTAAAATAGTATATCTGGAAGGACATGCGGACATGTGCCGGTTATATATAACACTTTCTCACAATATGGTTTTATATAAAGGACAGGAGCCTCTTCAGAATTAGAGGTCTGTAGATGGTCGTGGAAGAAATTCCTAGGGTGTTGTGTGACTGAATTCCTGGGACATGTGAACAAATGCCTACTTACCCCACTGGGAAATAAAGGATAGAGTAATGTAAGGTCAATTTGGTGAATAGTGAGTTTTATTGGAGTTCTTTTAGAAATATGGAACAGATGCATTACCAAAGCCCAACCCATCAGCTCTTATTGGTTAAATATGTTTGGGGTAAAGAAGGGGCCTAGTACATCTACTCAGTTTCAGGGACTTCTTTGAGTTGGTTTTTTTTTTTCTTTCTTGTCTTAATGTGTTTCCTTATAGAGAGGAATCCTTCACCTCCTCTTAGAACATGTTACTACTTCACCATCCTTTTAACATCCCCTTCCTAACCAGTTTCCCCCTGAAGTTAGAAGGTTTAAATCTTGGAGGAAACTGCTATATAATACTCAGAGGCAGAAGGCTGTCTGTGAATCATCTCCTTGAATCTGCGTGATATTTGTAACCATTTTATTCCTGCGTTTAACATGCTATCTTTCCACGGCTTTCTTCCTCAGAATGACCTGAAGGTGTTGTTTACATCATTAGCTGACAACAATTATATCATTCTGCAGAAGCTGGCAAACATGTTCAAACAGCCCATTGTGGAACAGATACAGGTATGTTCAGGCATGTCCCAGAACAGCAGATATATAGATCACTGCTTTACTATGGGATGTTGACATTTTTTAAGTGATATTTTTTAAGTGATCAATGCCACACTATGGCATTTTTATTCAATATATATTTTGGATTCCAACGCTGGGTTTACATAAAGTGCCCAATGGTACTGACTTGGTCATTTCTATAATATTGATAGGATGTGAGGTCAGAAGTGACGTCAGTGATATCTTCTGCTCTGAAGGAATTTGCTACCGCAAAATGACATCAGACATGTTTCCATGATGTGGGAAAGAAAGAGGACAATCTCAGGCATGGGTTCCCAATTTCACCTTATTTGAAGGAGGCTCTTCTGGTATTCACCACTGAACGTACAGGCTAGCTGGCCTGTGGGCTTTTGAGGTGTCCTGTTTCCACCCACCTCACTGTGGGAGCACTCTGACTAGAGATGGCTGCTGTCATGTCTGGCTTTATGTGGTCCCTAGGGATCTGAATTAGGGTTACCACTAGATCCCTGTAGCCGCCGAGCCACCTCCTCATCCCTGAAAATGGCCGTGTTTTATGCTCTTCCTACTTTATTGTTTGGCTCTTTCTAGAACTCTGGGTCAGAAATAAATTTCTCAACATTTGTAGATGCTTGTTTCCATGCTCACTTGAGAAATCCAAAAATCCTTCTAATTCCCAGAGGTCCCCAGGGGTTTGAAATATCACAATTGCATGTCTTAAAGATAAAAATAGGAGAGTCTATTTTTATCCCCTGTACTGAGAACTCAGTAGGCTCTTCTGGTTGGATTTCTATCTTTTCATTTTGAAAATTTTTCAAATAATTTGTTTAATTCTTTTTATTTCTTCCCTTCATCTGCCTGCCCTTGTGAAACTCCCTTCAGTGAGATACTTCACATCTTGTCCACTGCTCCTGATTACTTTTTTCAGGAGATCTTTTTCTTTCTGTCTCTTTTGGTAACACCTTGTCCTTTTCTTTAACCAAATGCTTTCTTTTCTGTAATATACATGGATATATTGACAGTTTGGTAGTTGTAAGGTTTTGTTTGGTTGGGTTTTTTGTTTTTTGTCTTGTTTTTACATAATGTGTTTCCCTCTGGTTCCTTTAATTCTTTGCTGAATCATCTCTGTTGGTCATGTTGGATATTCTTGACTTCATAGTCATTTTCTGTTGTCTGAATATCTGGGCTGGGGGATTAAATAGTTAAGAGGGAAACCTGAAGTAAGGATGAAACTTGACAATTTTGAGGGGATACTGGTTCATTGGGCCATTTGTTGGACAGGTGCTGTTAAGCTTTTTCAGTTGGTCTTATGAACCTCAGTCTCTTTCTGGACAGTAGAGGAGAGACCAAAGCCTTTCCTGAAGCAGAGGAGATTTGGGGGCCTTGTGGACAATGCTTTGTGATTTCTACACCCCACTTTCTTTCTTTCCTTTCCTTTCTCTCTTCCTCCTTTCCTCTCTTGTTGTTTTCTTCTTTATTGCTCCATCCCTCCTCCCCTTCTACCCTGCCTCCTTCCCTGCCCCATCCTCCCTCCTTCCCTCTTGTTCCCCCCTCAGGGTATCGCTAGCAGTTGAGCTGCCTCCAGGATTATAGGCATGGACCACCTCCTCCAACTTTCCCCTTTCAACCCAACACTGAAGCCTACTGCTGTATCTGTCACCCCTTAGTCTAAAAAGCCCCCTTTCCTTCTCCAGATAGTAAATAAACGTTGAGTCTTCCAACTGTGAAGGAAAGGCAATGTGGCATGGAGCAGGGAAGGGGTTTTATTCTCTCAGCAAATTTTCATCAGTTCTCTGTCTCTGTCTTCCCAGCTACCGAGACCCCAGTGCTCTAAACTGGGTGGTACAGTTCTTCCACTAGGTTAGAATTCAGCTTTCTCAGCATTAGTAAAATTTTGTAGATTTATCTGAATTCTAACTTTGAAAATTTGTTGGTATTATTGTCTTCCCTCTTCCCTTGCCCCAGCAGATTTATGGAGGAAAGCACTCCAAACAAAGCAAATACTTGATATTGTTTCAGAGAGGTTTCAGGATAGGCAAAAGGGGGCATGTATTTCTTCTGCCATCTGGAGTCCAGACTCCTCTCATTGTCAAGGGCAACCGGGTTGTAGGTCTTCCAAAAGCCCACTTAGACCAGGGTCTGTTGGTCTGGTACACCCTCCTCTATTGGAGACGAGTTGCATATGAATTTTAGTACCTAATTCTATTGTGATTTGGCTTATTTTCTACTGGCATCTTGACAAGAGTGTCAGCTCCTTGAAGTATAGGGCAAGGTCTCCTCTTCCTAGAGACCTCACTCTGGGCAGACAAGCCTCAGCCAGTTTAACCCTTGCTAATTGACTTTGCCACTTTGCAGTGAGGAACAACCATTGGTTGGCAGACTTTCCTCACACTTACCCGTTGCCTCACTGGGCACAATGTCCAGCAATGCTCTATTGCTTTTTGGGAAGCTCTATGGTCCCCTAGACATCTCAGGGACACACCTCATTCACAGTCTATCCCACATGCTGCTTCTAATGTAGGGTGATTTATTACACATCTCCTTGTTTAAAGAGACCTTTCTTCTCCCAGCTTCTACCCTCATTCTGCCCTACCACCTTGTCTAATAAAGCTGAGGTATAGTATAGTAAAGGACCTGCTTTTTTTCCAGTAGTATGTGTTGATGCTTTTTGTGTTTTCTTTTTAAGTTAGTCTCTTCTTATGTATTTAAAAATAATTTTTGAAAGTAGAAGTAAAATTAAAAGTCAAAATGCTCTGTGGAACCGAGTTGCTCTTCAGAATCTGAACGAAATGTTGTGACTCTCACCTAGGCCATACAACAGGCGGAAGAGGGACTGAGGGAGCTCGATGGTGGAATCTCTGAGTTGAAACAGCGGGGTGACAAGTTGCAAGTGGATCAATCCGCTCTGCAAGAACTCTCCAAGCTCCAGGTACCATCTCCAGTGAGGCCGCTTAGCCTCAGTGGCCCATCTTAACTAAAAATCAAGAAAACGTTTCCACCAGCCTCTTGGAAATTTGTTTGAACAAATGTCACATCATTTAGGTCTCGACTTTTATTTAGAAGTAACAAAATTTTTCTTTTGGCCTTTTTTAATACACTCAAATGATTTATATTCTCATGCAGTTAGCATCCACGTGTTCTTATGGAGAGATATCTAAACATCATTCTATAGTTCAGGGGTAGGATTTATTTATTTACTCCTGCTCTTTAAAATATAATTGTCCTTATGACCCCTACCTAGTAAAATTGAAGGTGAAAGGATTTTCATCTAATATTGTAATATATTTCTAGGAATGGTTTAACAGAATAAATATTCAAGGTAAGACTTTTTAGAACATGGGTTTCAAAATGAAAGTTTATCTGCCATGCATGCTGGAATGTAATACAAATGTTCAATTCCAAAGCAGCAACAAAACTCACGTTTGGGATGCACGCAGACTTTTCCATTACTTTTCAGGGAGAAAGAAAGAGAGAGAGAGAGAGAGAGAGAGAGAGAGAGAGAGAGAGAGAGAGAGAGAGAGAGAGAGAAAGCAAGCACTTAGCATTAATTCTGATACCTTGGCAGAACTACTACATGGGGTAAAAGGACAGAACTGAAATACCTTCCCAAACCTGTGAAGTTTAACACATTATAGAAAGCAGGCTGTATTTTTAAACTATGTGCACCTGGGTATCACTGCACATGGCTGTTTAGTTTTGGTCTCTGGGCTTTACTGCAGAACACTTGGGAATGGTGGTGAATCAAACACTAACTCCCAAGTCGTTCTTCTGAGAAAATAAAAAGGCTCTTACAAACAAGAAGTCACTCTCGGTTTGATAGTCTCAGGCCCTTGGCTAACATTTTGAAATGTCACAGTACGAACCTCCCCTGCCCTCTTGCCCTTCCTTTAGATCATTTTCCCACAGTGCTTCAGCGTCAGGTGTAAGAGAAAAAACGTCATAGCCGTAAATAAGCATTTGAGTTGAACTTTTCCAGATTGAACAGTTTTGGCTGCCCCACCTCGGTATGATGTACTAATCAGATCCGTATGCCTCCAGTAAATTTTGTTTGCCGTCTCACCGTCTCCTAAAACGTCTTTCCAGATTAAACAGTTGTTTACTTCACTACGTTTGACGGAATCAGTTGCTTTAAGTCTGAAGGTTTTGCTCTTCCTGTTAATGCCCCTCCGTTTCTTTCTTTCTTTTTTTTTTTTTTGTTCTTTGTTTAAAGGGCGGTCTGAGATCTGATACTATTTAGCTGACAGAAATGTGAGAGATATTCTGTTCGTTTATTATAAATGTTAAGCTAATGATAACTATGAGAATCAGGTTTTCTCTCTGTGACATCTCTCCTCATCTTGGGTTCTGCAACTTAACCTTACATCACGTCATGAATGATCAACACAAGAGAAGACAGGATGTTTCCTCCTAAGTCATCTCTAGGAAATGCTTTGTTTTAGATCGTCTGGCATCTTATTTAACTTTTATGTGTTGGGTATTTAGGTTATGTATATGTCTGGGTACCATGTGTGTGCTTGGTACCACAGAAGTCAGAAGAGAGTGTTAGATTGCCTCAGAGTTACAGCTGGTTGTGAGCTGCCATGTGGATGTTGGAGCCTCTGGTAGAGCATCCAGTGCTGTTAGCAGCTGAGATCCCCACTCTCTCTTTCTGTAGGTCTGTCTCTGTCTCTGTCTCTCTCTCTGTCTCTGTCTCTCTGTCTCCCTATCTCCCCATCTCTCTCAGTCTCTCTGTCTCTCTTTCTCTCTCCATTGCTTAGAATCTTGAAACATTAAGCTCTGGGAATGTGCTAGTGATCAAAACCAAGGCCTTACGCATGCCAAGCAAGTGCTAGACTAGTGAGCTACATCCTCAGCCTTATATTTTTACTCTTTAATAAATATAAATTGTATCTAATATTGGTATAAGACCTAATTTTACTTTTCTCCAAATGGTTCTTTTCATATCATGTTATTTCCTTTACCCTTCTATATAGATACCCCATTATTAAATCTTTGTGAATTTAGTTTTTCCTTAGTTCTTCTATGATTTATGACTTCTATATTAAGAGAACAATCAAGTTTAAAACAAAAGGGAATATCTAAGATTGTCAAGCAAGATGGACAAGAGAGCTTGAACTAAACGAGGATCAAACCACAGGAAAGCCTTGAGCTCATGCATATATACCACAAGATGCATAGAGAGGTGTCCAGGGTGTCTCTTTCCCTTTTTGAGATATTTCTCAGGGAGGCTCATAAGAAAGACAGGCAGCTTGTTTCCATGCAGAGACTCCCCGGAAGATCCATTTGTGGAGAGGCGTGACCTTGGTGGGATATTGGGCAGGTGATGGACTCAGTATTGCAACTTTGTGGTTAAGACTAGTGTTGGTGCCTCTGCCTTAGGACATGTATGATGAGCTACTGGTGACCATCAGCTCCCGGAGGAGCAACCTCAACCAGAACCTTGCACTCAAGAGTCAGTATGACAAGGCTCTGCAAGATCTGGTAGACCTGCTGGACACTGGGCAGGAGAAGATGGCAGGGGACCAGAAGATCATTGTATCCTCCAAAGAAGAAGTCCAGCAACTGCTCAGCAAGCACAAGGTGAGAAGAGTCCAGGAAATAGCATATTCACAAACCTTTATGTAGAGGATTTGGCATCTCAATCTGAATATGCCTGGTTTTTATGAGCTATACCTGTGTAATTATACTTCTAAGTGGTCTACAGACATTTGTTCATATCCCCTAGCATCTGGAGTAAAGAGAAATGGTAAAGGGTATTTTTATAATGTTTTAAATTACAAAAGAGTAATTCCATCAGTAATTTTACTTATCAGTTCTCCATGAATATTAACCCCACTCTCACTGTGCATGAACTTTAATCAAGGAGAAACCCAAAGTCTTTCCTTACAGGAATTCAGATTCTTTTTCTTTTTCTTCTTTTCTTTTCTGTTTTTTTTTTTTTTTTAAAGGACAGGGTCTCTCATGTAGCTCATGCTGGCCTCAAACACACTGTATAGCTGGAGGTGACCTTGAACTTCTGACCCTCCTGCCTTCACCTCCTGAGATCTGGAATTAAAGGTATATGCAACTAAGCTGAAGTTAATGTGGTCTGGGGAACGGACCCCAGGACATTGTGCATGTGAAATGTAAAAGCCCCACCAAGGGATCCTTTCCCGAGCTACATTCTTAACTCAGTTTTCCCCTATGTATTTGTTAAGGCCTCTCAACCACCTAGTGCTCAGTGTTCTCTCCCTCCCCATCACTGTCCTGGCATAGACTCCTCACTCCACTCGGGGATGCCCGCTGCACTTTGGTGTCTGTGACTTGCGTCATTCGGATCTCCTGGCCCTTAAGCACATTCTCCTGTAGTTGCTGTTGGCCTCAGAGATTTTCCTGGGCATAATAAGAACTTTTACCACACAATCTGGCTTGGGAACCCCGAGATTCATCAGTATGTTTCCAAATAACACTCAGGTTCATAACTCCTTAGTGAATAAATACATGTTTAACACACACACACACACACACACACACACACACACACACTCCTCATATAACACATTTTTAGCAATGACGATGGCAAAGTTTACCAGGCCACAAACTCAAACTCCCAGGCTCTGGGAATTCCCAGAAGAAAAACAAAATCTCGTCGAGTTTTAAAAGATGAACATTCTACTGTTGCGTGGCTCTCCGGTGGGCTGTTATTTTCGAATGGTGGGGGTGGGAGGCTATACTATTCTGCTATTTTTCCCCCCAGAGGTTTTCTGTCTAAAGAGTTGTATGATTTATTAAAGCCTTATCATCTGGCAATGAAAACATTGCTTTAAAGCTCACAGCTGTTTTTTCTCAAATCTGACCATAGCAATAAAAGATCACTCTGAATTATTCCAGAAGGGAGACTAGGGTCAAGGAGCAATAGAATAACAGAGAAAAGATGCTCAGTTAGGAAAAAGTTCTAAGGGAGTAGGACCCAGCTGCCACTTCGGCTGCACAGGGGACCCTTTGGTCATGGGAAATACTGCCAAGGCCAGAGGGGGAGGTAAGCTTGCGATGAACGCAGGCTTGACTCTCAGCGCATGTTTGGCTTGCCAGGTCTTTTCCAGCTATACAGTCATTTTGTCAACAGATGATTGGTTAAAAATGATTCTAAGCTTGGCTTGATGTTACAGGTTTGTACTGTAATCCCAGCTACTTGGGAGGTGGAAGTAGGAGCGATTTCAAGTTCAAGGCCTACCTAGGTTAAAGAGCAGGAGTGAATACATGGGGTTTTATCTGAGAATAAACAGTAAAACAACAAAGGCTGCTGGTATACCTCCTGGGTAGAGTGGTTGCCTAATGTTCTTGGGCGCTGGTCTCAATTCCTGGTACACCAAAACAGTTATGATGTTGGTGATGATGACCAACCTACTCTCTGCTGTCCAGCCTGTGTTTTGTGGGAGACCTCTACAGCTTTGGTGGGGAGCAACATTATAGTCATATGATAGGAATGAAAACCTCAGCTCTTCCCTACTTAATTGGGTGACCTTATGCTAGCTACATAGACTGGATGGCTCTATGTTCTCATTTGTAAAATGACAGATCAAAGTATTTCACAGACCTTGAGAATTGTCATAAGGGTGACATGAATTGGGTAAAGAGTTTATAATAATAAGAGCTCAGTGTCAGCTGTTATCATCAGCTTCTAAGTCCTTCAGTTCCATCCATAGTCCTGGGTTTAAGAACTGGGGTAGAGAGCCGGAGAGATGGCTCAGCAGTTAAGAGCACTAGCTGCTGTTCCAGAGGTCCTGAGTTCAATTTCCAGCAACCACATGGTGGCTCACAACCATCTGTAATGAGATCTGATGCCCTCTGCTGGTGTGTCTGAAGACAGCGACAGTGTACTCATATGCAATAAACAAACAAACAAACAAGCAAATGAATAACTAAGAACTGGGGTAGAATGAAGCTTATATCCATCTTCTAGAATCTATTTATATAAATGTTAGTATCTAAAATGTATGAGTTTATGCAGTGGTTACAATTCCATTGCAAGGAAGTAAAACACAAGGGAAATTTAAAATCATTGTAAACAAATTGTGATTGCCTAGCCATGTTTGGTAATCTGTCATAAGCAAGGCAAAGAAATAGTCTGTAAGTTGGAAAGAGTAGGTCATAAGCCCTGGCATGGAAGGAAAAGGAATCGTCTCAAGGAAAACAGAGGGTACGTAGATCTGAAGATGAGGGTAAGGGATCTAATATATCCTAGGGACATGGGAGGCCAGTGGTGTGGCAGGGATGGTTGGTGACTGTGTCACTGATGTTAGCATCCCTAGGATATCAGCAGGGAACGCTCCTTTATCAACTCATCACAGATGAAAGGGTTTGTCGTGGAGACTTGTGTCTATAGCACAGTGAAGAGCCATCTGTACTTGAGTGGGGTCAAGAGGGAAGGCCAGTTAGGAGCTCAGAGCCTAGACTTTGCAGGAATGCCCTGTAGGAAGCACACATTGCTGGTTAAGATGGTGGTTCAGCAGTGTGAGGTAGTTCAGCCATGTGAGCCAGGTGGGGGGAGGCGACAAAATGATAATGCCCTTTGTGTTAACTGTGTTCCATCAGCTTCTGCTGTTGAAAGAGTTCTTATCTAGTGCTAATGTCCAAACGAACTGCTACTGATCTCCTTCTGCCCCACAAAACTTGCAGGAATACTTCCAGGGCCTGGAATCGCATTTGATTTTGACTGAAACACTCTTCAGAAAGATTGTTGACTTTGCAGCTATGAAGGAAACTCAGCTGCACTCGGACCGTATGGCTCAAGCTTCTGCTGTGTTGAAGCAGGCTCACAAGAGAGGGGTGGAGCTTGAGTACATCTTAGAGGTAAGACCGCCCAAGTCAGTAACTTTCTGACTGTAAAATGGAGCTACCGGGCTCCCTCATTTGAATTCTATCTCCCTACTATCTTGGGTGGTGGGTTTCCCTTTATAAGTTATGTGATACATTGTATTGTGAGCCAGCTGGATGAATCCCAACCCTAGAGAGTATGTGTGAAGATGCTCGCAGACTTGAGCTTCAAGCCAAAAAACTAATTAGGAGCATGAACTATGAGAACTACATATCCCTGGCTCTATCCATGCAGTTATTCTTGTGATAAGAACTATCACTGGAATCTTGAAGCCAGAGGACAGCCTGGGAACAAACTTTTATGGTCTATGAAGATTCATTTGTTATAAATAACTACCCAGGGGGCTGGAGAGATGGCTCATCAGGTAAGAGGAGAGGACTTATTGTTCTTATAGAGAACATGAATTTGGTTTCCAGTGACCACGCTGGGAGGCCCATGACTCTCTGTGGACCCCTGTACCCATGTAAGTGTATGCATACATACACAAGCCATCAAAAATTAAAACATGAAACAGTAGCATCCCAGAAGCTCTGAAACAAAATAACGGAATAAAGGTTCAAGATCCCAGCTGCCCTAAGCAGTGTTCTTAGTCCCATTTAGGAATTTGTTCTCCTGCCCAAAAAATTACCATTCCTTCAGTCTGTTCCCTTGCACCCGCCTACTGGTAAGTGAAGCAATCAAGTATTTATTCATTCAACATTTATCAAGTTGCCACCAGATTCCCAGGCAAGGCAAATGTAAACACGTTCCCAGGACTGCCCTCAGTGAGACCGTGGTCTTGTGAGGAACAAGAACACAGACTTCAGAAGGCAGAATGATGTCTCTACAGGGAACCAGACAGCCCTTTAAATACCAGACCTTATAGAGAATCCGAAAAAAGGATGCCAAAAGGATGCCATTTATCAACAGGGCCCAGGCTCTGGAAGGAGAGTTGGCCCCTGGGCCAAATGTAGTCTCTTTTATGTAAAGGCTATTTGGGTATAATAGTTTTATCGATCTGCTTGTTAATTTCCATGTGCCTTCATCCAGTGGGCAGACGAGACCAGTCGCAGTAGATACTAAATAATCCACAAGGCTGAAAACATTTACTATGTGGTTTGCTGTAAAAGGAGTCTGCAAGCTAATGCCCTAGATTCAGAGCACAAATATATGACCCTGAACGCCAAATAGGTAGCCCATAGAGCCTAATTAGCCACAGAGCCTTGTGTAAATTGATGGTAGATTGGTCCTTTGGTTAATAATTAGCTCAGTTGCCCTAAACTGGCCCAGTTCCTTTAATCTTCCCATTTTCCTTAAAAGCTTTAGGAGTTATGTTATATCTCCTTTTCCTTTTTTTAAATTTAATTTTGTTTTAGTTCTTGAGAATTTTAGACACAAATACTATATTTATATCATTTCTGTCCCTTGAACACCTCCTCCCCAGATGAACGCCAGCTAAACAGTCCTGACGTTACTTGAGGCAGATTACCTCGCAGTTACTAATTTTGCAGACATGGGGGAATGCTATTCCTTTTGTATGTTGGTTGCTTGGGTTGTTTTCTTTTTCTGAGGACCATTGTTGCTAATAGCCCAGGCTGTCCTCGAACTTGTGATCTTCTAGCCAGCCTCCTTAGTGCTGGGATTCCATTAATCACTGTTGTGTTTGTAGATGTGGTCCCATCTGGATGAGAATCTCCAGGAGCTCAGCAGACAGCTGGAGGTGATAGAAAACAGCATCCCAAGTGTGGGCCTGGTAGAGGAGAGCGAGGACAGACTTGTGGAAAGGACAAGTCTCTACCAGGTCTGGACTCCAAGGGTGTCTGGGGGACACCGTTAATGGCATTTCCTTTAGAAGCTTGCCAATAACTTTTAACAGAATTTAAACAAGTTTGTGATAAACTACATCCAACCCTTTGCTTTTCTTTAAATTTACTAAAATTCATTGGCACACATAGACCATGTCTGTCTTGTTCATAGTATGTATATATTTTATTACTGTTTGATGGTTTCATATATTATACAATGAGTTTTAGCCCCAGCCCCACTTGCCCTCTCTTATCTCCTTCCATTTAAGGCTAAAACCTTGTTACTCACAAGGGTTCCTCTATTTTCATGCTTTTTGTGTGTGCGTATAACACACTGGGTTTGATTAGAGTTTCTTATTTAAAAAAGTCTTTCTTGGTCTATACACAACCACTGAGTAGCAGGGGTAGAGGCTTTCTAGACAAGCATGTCACTATGAGGTAGGTTCTTAGCTCTGTGAAATAGATAATAGACAGACAGATAGATGATAGATTATAGATAACAAATGATAGGTACATAGATAGATGATATATAGATGAGAGATATAGATGCTAGATATATGATAGAGATAGATAGAGATGATAGATTATAGATAGAATGATGGATAGATAGATCGATTGATAGACGACAGTAGATAAAGATAATAGATTGATAAATATGATAGACAGATCGACCGACCAACAAATAGATGATAGATAGGTGATAGAGTTAGAGCATAGATGATAGATAGATAGATAGATAGATAGATAGATAGATAGATAGATAGACAGACAGACTGACAGGTGATATATAGATGATAGAAAGATAAAATTTAGGTGGTAGAGATAGATGGTAGATAAGCCATAGATGACAGACATCCATGATAGGTTAAGAAAGATGATAAATAGGGAGACAGATAACAGAAAATGGATGATAGACAATAGATTATCAATAGATGACAGATAGATGGCACTTTGGAATAGTGATCTCATTCGAAAACCTTTCAAGGCATTTTCACCAAACTTCTACCAACCATTTTTTGTACTTTCGATTGATGTCACTGTTTTAGAGATATTTCAGCTTGACAGCTACGAACACATCCAAAGTTCCTAACAAAGCCAAAAGAGAACATCTATATGTTGATAGGTACACTCTCAGGTTCTCGGAGCTGCAGAGTGAGGATCGTTTATGTTTGGGAACAGACAATGCCAACAGTATAGATGTCAGAAGTATTATAATGCTCAGTGGCAAATGCTGCACTAAGTCAAACTCTTAACCCAGTGTCATCGATTGTTTTAGCATTTAAAATCCAGCCTTAACGAATACCAGCCCAAACTGTATCAAGTGCTAGATGATGGGAAGCGGCTTATGATGTCTATCAGCTGTTCAGAGCTTGAAAGTCAGCTAAATCAGCTGGGAGAGCGCTGGCTCGGTAATACAAACAAAGTATCCAAGGAACTGCACAGACTGGAGACCATACTGAAACACTGGACCAGGTAATGGGATGAGTGTTTGGTAGGGGTTTTGATAAGTTCTGTGGTGTATTACTAACACTAGTAGATACTGGGCTTGGAAAAGAGCTGTGTATTTAGACAGAGGCATAGTTTAGAGAACAAAGACAACCAGAGGATCCCAGTGAGATTCTTGCTAAAGCTGGCAAGGAGAACAGTGCCCAATGCAGATGACACTGTGCTTCCCCCACCCCCACCCCCCATTCCTTGTCTAGGTGCTGCAAAGCCTTAGAGACAGGGGAAATGCTGAGTAAGGCATTCCTTCTCAAGGGCCATGGGGGATATGTTAGGTTCTCATTGCTGTGAGTGACAGGTGGAACAAACAACTTATCAGAAGGAATCTGGTTCACTTGGTTCACTTTTCAGAGGTTTCAGACCAAGGTAAGCCCAATCTATTATTGTTTTAGGTCCTGGAGCAGAATAGTGTAGTGGCAAAAACAGATGACAGAAGTGACAGCTCACCTTCTAGCTGCCAGGAACATTGTGTGTGTGTGCCTGTGTGTATGTATGTGGTGTGCATGATATATGTGTGTGTGTGCATGATGTATGTGTGTGTGCACATGTGTGAACATGTCAGAGACATAGCACGCTTAAAGGATAGCTCCGTATGACTTCCTTCCTCTTGCTAGTATCCACTCTAATTCTTATAGATTTCTAATACTTTCCCACATAGTGCCACCAACTGGGGACCAAGCCTTTAACACATATCCCTGGAGCAATATCTTACACTGAAATCCTAATGGAAGTATTCAAGGGAGGCAGTTATTAGAATTTTATTGAATGAAGCACTGTTTATTTCAAACTCCATTATTTTCAAACTTGATCCAATACTTCTTAACAGCATCAATGCAAGGAGAGAGAGAGAGAGAGAGAGAGAGAGAGAGAGAGAGAGAGAGAGAGTCTTCGTTTTCAGCTTAGCTATAGGGGTGCTAAATCCAGAACTGACTTAAGCTATAAATATTAAAAGAAAAGCAAAGGCATCAACCTTATACACTTTTTCCCCAAGCCTTTTGGGGTTCTTGTTCTAACTGGCAACAGACAGCAGAGATGGACTATTTCACTAATCGACTCTTTAATGTGCTTAAAGGTATCAAAGTGAAGCTGCCGATCTGATTCACTGGCTAGAGTCTGCAAAGGACAAGCTGGCATTTTGGACTCAGCAGTCTGTGACGGTCCCACAAGAACTGGAAATGGTCCGGGATCATCTCAATGCTTTCCTGGTAAGTCGGAGGCACTAAGGCATTTGGATCTCATTTTGCTTCTCCGGCCAGACTCATGGATCAGTGTAAAGGAAGCCAGCTATCAGCAAACACAGGAAAGAAGCTACCCTGCCATTGGTGGGTCTGAGGCTGACTTTGTATCTGGTATTAACGCAAACGAGTAGGCCCCAGGTTGCCTTTCAGGTGATGGGTTAACTCGAATGTAAAGGGGTGGTGCCTTTGACTGTCCCCAGAGAGCTCCACATGACAGAGCCTTCAATATGTGGAAGTGATTGCACTGAACTCTAGATTGGTCTCTGTCCTTAAAGGAAAAGCTCCAGCTATTCAGCGCTAAACTGAACATTGCGACTTTCTTTTTTTAAAGGAGTTCTCTAAAGAAGTAGATGCCAAATCTTCCCTCAAGTCTTCGGTCACAAGCACAGGAAATCAGCTTCTTCGATTAAAGAAAGTGGACACAGCTGCCCTGCGTGCTGAGCTGTCCTGCATGGACAGCCAGTGGACTGACCTACTGGCAGGCATTCCTGCCGTGCAGGAGAAGCTCCATCAGGTACCGAGAGAGGGCTGGCTCATTTGTAAAAGTTGATTTCCAGCATAGAAATCTAAACCATGTCTAGAGTTCCTAGAACTCTAGAACAGTTTAATCTTTTTGTCTCTTCAACATTCATCACTGTGAACCAGGTATGATAGGTGTTTTAAATGCACGTGCCATTTCTCTTCAATAGCTGTACATTTGTAGGAGAGGGGAGCAAGCCCGTCTTTCTCTCCTTTTAGAGCCTAATAGAATTAGGTCCTATATATTTAACTTTATGTACATTTGGAGACAGAGTCTCAATCTTGTAGCTCCTGGTAGTCTTGAGTTTGTGGTGATCCTCCTGCCTCAGCTTTTGAAAGGGCTGGGGCTATAGGCACGACCTGCCACATACCAGGCAATTTATATTTATATGTATTTAAATGATTGCTTTGTTTCTGAGAATCATTGTAATCATGACGAGCATAATTGCTTGACATATGAAGTCAAATTCAGAATTCTGAGTATATCTTAAATACTTGGGAAATTAGCTTTCAGGGATAAAGTCAGAGCACCAGAGAGCAGAGCAAATGATAGCTTGCCTGCTGTGTGGTGCTTTCTTTTCATTTATCTGTTAGCATTCCCGAGTCACAATGCACAGAGATTTTACAAGATAATTAACAAAATACATCTGCTGAGTGTTTTGTAGTTAAATTCCCCCCCTCCAAACTCATAAAACTAGCTGTAAGTAAGAATATGTTTTCTTGCTAGTGTTTTGATTAATGAGGTAATATTTATGCAGTGTTTATGGTATGAGATACCAAGGGAGCATCAGGTCACAGTATTACTATGTTTTCCTGAGATTTCAAGCTTCAGAAATCTGAAAAAATAAAAAGCACTGTTATTTCTCTTGGTAGATCAGTAGAAATCTGCATCGGGTTCTTCCGGTAACACAGCTGTTCTCAGTGTAGGTCATGACCTCTTTGGGGGTGCTGGTCAAACAACCCTTTCACAGGGGTCACCTCCATCAGACCCTTGGAAAACACAGATATTTACATTACAGTTCGTAACAGCAGTAAAATTACAGTTATGAAGTAGCAGGGAAAATAGGTCACCACCACATGAGGAACTGTATTAAAGGGTCACAGCCTTAGGAAGGTTGAGGACCACTGTGTTAACAGGAGTCACATCTGGACCTTAATGTTCCGGGCTCATCCTGTCTCCTCTTTCACAGCTCCAGATGGACAAGCTGCCTTCCCGCCATGCCATTTCTGAGGTCATGAGTTGGATCTCCCTCATGGAAAGTGTCATCCTGAAGGATGAAGAGGACATAAGAAATGCCATCGGTTACAAGGCAATCTATGAATACCTGCAGAAATACAAGGTAACGGACACTTTGAGTTTCTCATTTTCATCCACTTCGACTTTTATTTGAAGAAGCTCAGAAACTCAAACCAGGGCTTTGAACGTATAATCCCACACACAGTAAACCAACAGAGACATTCAGGTTAAGAACACAGAAATAGGAAGTACAGATGCAGTGTGCTGGTTATTTTTATCTTGCTGCAACGAAATGTCCCAACTACAGTATCTTAGGAAAGAAAGGGTTTACCCTGGCTAATAATTCCAGTGGAGATACAGTTTGTAATGGAGGGAAGGCCTGCTCAACCTCATTCCATCTGCATGCAGGAAGCAGAGAGATGGAGAGCAGAAAGCCTCATAGCCTGCCCCTGGTTATATACTTCCTCTAGGCCCCCCAGTGAGGCTCCACTTATCCAGAACAGAGGAGCAAGTGCCCAAACACCTGGACCTATGGGGGGCATTACCCACTCAAACTCTGACACATTAAAAAATAATTATTCACCCATTTTACATATCATACATGTGCCATTTATATTATAGCTACTATTTATATTTGTGTAATGTGATTTTTAAAGATTTATTTATTTATTAATAACGCAGCAGTCTGTCTGCACATACACCTGTGTACCAGAAGAGGGCATCAGTACAGATGTTTGTGAGCCACCATGTGGTTGCTGGGAATAGACTCAGACCTTTAGAAGAACAGCCAGTGCTCTTAAACTCTAGTCATGTCTCCAGCCCCTTGTGTAATTTTGTAAACATACATGAATACGTAATCTAGCCCCTAACATGGCAGGTCATGTAAAGAAGCAGAGATTGTGTCATGTCGGTGAAGTCATGGGAACGGTAACAGTCACGGACAGGTCCATAAGGCTCTCCAACTCCTGGAAACATGCTAAGCCTTTGACGCATGGAAGCTTCTCACCTGAGCCTCTTGCCTCTCCTTCAGGGTTTCAAGATAGATCTTAACTGCAAGCAGCTGACGGCGGACTTTGTGAACCAATCGGTGCTCCAGATCAGCAGTCAGGATGTGGAGAGCAAGCGCAGCGACAAGACGGATTTTGCTGAGCAGCTTGGTGCAATGAATAAAAGTTGGCAGCTCTTGCAAGGTCGAGTGGGTGAGAAGGTGAGCTGGGGAGCCTGTTCTGAGCCTGAGGAGGACCCTGAGCAGGCCAAGGCTGGCAGGAAACCATCGCACAAGGGGTGTGGCTAGATGAAGCACGAGGGAGCTTCCCACAGCCCCTGAAAGTGACCTAGCTCCAGACATCTTTAATTCCCTTTTATTCTCTTCTGAAGCCTCCCTTGTCTGTACATTTCATGAGTCTGATTTCTTTTAAAGATGCCTCTTCATTTCTTGTCCTTTAACTTTCTTCTTTACCCATAACAGCCATCATCAGCTTGATATTTAATAAACTCATTTTCTGGAAATACACACACACACACACACACACACACACACACACCAGACTGTATTCTAAGATTTTCATTTACCGTGCAGGGCTTTGCAAGGCCGTATTCATACAAGTATGCAATGCCCTTTGAGGCTAATCCTTCCCACAGCCCTGCTGCTTCCCAAGAACTCTTACCACATAGGAAATTGTAGTGCATAATGATCAGGCTTTCAAGCAAAAACTCTGAATTTTGCATCCTTCTATTTGTTCAGATCCAGATGTTGGAGGGCTTGTTGGAGTCGTGGTCAGAGTACGAGAACAGCATACAGTCTCTGAAAGCTTGGTTTGCAAACCAGGAGAGAAAGCTGGAAGAGCATCATCAAATCGGTGACCAGAATTCTGTTCAGAATGCTCTGAAGGACTGTCAGGTAATGCGCCCATGTGGCACGTGGGAGCTGCCTCACACCCGTTGACCTGTGTGGAGGGGTCACTGGTTCCAAGGGTTCTGAGCTAACTCTTTGTGATAACTGCACCTGCTGATTCATGCCTTTCATGACACGAGCTGACCAGGTAGTTTTGACATTGTTCTTTGTTTGACTTTGAAGTTGAGTCTTACTATATAGCCAGTGCTGATTTTAAACCCGGAGCCCTCCAGCCTCAGTCTTCTTAGTACTAAGAGTACAATTATGTACCATAATGCCTTGTTGGGCTTTTTGGTTGGTTGTTTGGGTTTTTTCTCTCCCAATTCTATGAAGTCTTCATCCTGTTTTTAAAGTTTTGAGATTATAGAAAGGATCAGATATACACATAAGTAGGCCAAGATGCTTGAATCCCATATACTGATCATGAGACCTAATATCTACCAATATATTAGATATATTTGGACATTTGCCCAATTTTTTTCCTTTAAGATGTCAATATGGGGACTGAGGACATAGCTCCCAGGGTAAAGTGCTTGCCATGTGAATGTGAGGATCCAGATGGATTTCCCAGAACCCATGTCAAATCAGGTTGGGTGTGATGGCTTATCTGTAATGCTAGCCCTCAGAAGATGGAGTCAGGGGTCTCTGGAGCAAGCTGCTTTGCTACAGTAGCTGAATCCACAGTCTCTGGGTTCCTGTGGGGGACCTTACTCAGTATATAAGATAGAGGAAAATCAAGAAGAAACTGGACATTAACTTCCAACCCTCAAACACATGCATAAGCACATACCCCTGTAACCACACACTCAATGTACACACACATGCAACCACCTCGCACACACCAGATGTCAGTGAACTCCCCACACAGTACAATGTTGTTCCTATATACTATTCACACAATCTCTGAGAAATTGTTTATGGTGACATAATAAACTTCAAAGATTAATGATTTCTTCATGTTATTTTTATGCTTAATCCATAATCATCATACCCTCTCAATTAGATTTTTATTTATATATATTTTTAGACAAGGACTCACTGCGCAGTTCCAACTGGCCTGGAACTTGCTAGGTAGACTAAGGCTGGCCTTGAACTCATAGAGATCAGCCTGAATTCCTCTCAGTTGTCCTTTAAATGCTTCATTCAATTTATTCAATAAGATGAAGTGCCTACCAGGTTCATTTGCTTGTAAGAGTTCTTTAGTGTGTCTTGAGTGTATTCTGATGCTCTCAACCAGTTAAACCATGCCTTGGCTGGCCACAGCCTTAAAGTGCTTCTTAACTTGCTATTACCATGGAGCTTTTGTTCAAATTCTGTTCTGCCTGGGCCTAGGACTCTCATAGGTGACAATGTTTCTTCCTGTTGTGTCCCAGCAGGAAGCTCATACTGGCTGTTCATCTACCATTAGTGACGAAGATCTGGGGTTCAGGCTGGTTTCTGGGTTACAGGTTTGCCAGTGACAGGGATACATAGCACTTCAGTATTTCCTTGGGGGTTCTTTGGTGCTCCCAGGAAACGTTTTAACAACTAAGTCTATACTAATAATCACTTTAAAATCATGCCCTGGATTTGATCCTTAGAACCCTGAAACCAGCTGTGGTAATGCATACCTGTAATCTCAGAAGTTCAGGGTTATCCTTGGCTACATAATGATATGAAGGCCAGCCTGGGCTACCTGAGACTTTCAAAACAAAGTAAAAAGTATTAAATAAAATAAAAGCAAGCCTAAATTTGATCTGTGTGGCCAACCAGCCCTGTCTCTTCTTTGGAAAGAACCTGCATATACTTTTGTCCACAAGCATGCACTACAGTTTTTCCACGGTATGGCATAAGAACAAGGCTCCTGTGAGAAGTCTCCCTACAGGAAGCCTCTTCCTTCAACTCTTTCTTTTCCATCTTTAAATTTCAAACAGTAATAATTTCCCCTTAAAGCAGCCTGATTTCTGTTTAGGACAGTTGTAATGGGGACCATGTCTTTAAGCCCTGTCAGGAAACCTTATAGTTCAGAAAAGGAAGGCCAAGTGGTGGTCCAAGAAGGATTGCAGTTTTGGATTTGAACCTGTCTGAAATTATTATGTTTTCATTTGTTCATGTTGAACAAGTGAAAGGAAGATTCTCATGTAATTCAATATGGCCTCTGACCTCAATATGTAGCCAGGGCTAACCTTGAACTCATGATCCTCTTGTCTCTGCCTCCCAAGTGCTGGGATTGCATGAGTACACCCACTGTGTCCAGTGAGAAAAACTTTTAGATAACATTTTGTTTGAATGCCTCCCATCAGAAGATGGATGTAAAAAGGACCGGAACCCAACATGCCCGTGTCTCCTCTCTCTGGACAACATGCCCGTGTCTACTCTCTCTGGACTTTGTGTCTGCTTGGAGGCCAGAGATACTACCAACTTAGACCATAAATTCGAAAATCTGGAAAGTAAGCCAGCATTTCAAAAATGTCCTTTTTAAGGTTGAAAAGTGATAGTTTTGCTTTGTCCTCAAAGTTAAAATATTTCCATTAATTTCAAAAGGCAACCCCTAAATGTTAATGTCAACAAGATGAGCGCCCCCCAGTCTCACGGTCAGGGTCACTTCATACTGAAAGGTTGCTCATGGCATCTTCTCGGGGTTTGGATCCATCCCCACATTCATAGTGTACCTTCTTCTGTCTGCCTTTAGTCTCTTGTTTTCTCTTCCTTTGAGGATTTATCTTACTGTGTGTGCGCGCGTGCCTGTACGTGTGCGTGCGTGTGTGTGTGCGCGCGTGCCTGTGCGTGCGTGTGCGTGTGTGTGTGCGCGCGCGCCTGTACGTGTGCGTGCGTGTGTGTGTGCGCGCGCGCCTGCAGTGTGCGTGCGTGTGCGTGTGTGTGCGCGCGCGCCTGTACGTGTGCATGTGTGTGTGTACATGGGTGTGTGTGGTTGGAAGGGGGCACTGCTTCCCCTGGACCTGGAGTTAAGTGTTTGGGAGCAGCCTCCAGTGAGTGCTGGGAACTGAACTCCAGTCTTCCAGAACAGCATTCTTAGTGACTGAGCCACCTCTCCAACCCCATTCTCTCTTTCTCATTAGTTTTTTTCTTTCTATTTAATGGTCTTTTTCTAATTTGTTTCTAGTCCTATGTATGTCTTCTTTTTAATAGAGAAACACCTCGATGCCTGAAAAGATACTACAGAAGTTCAGCCAAATTTTATTTCTCATGGAACATAAGTCTTAGGCTCCCAGAGGTCACTTCGGGCAGTGTCAGAGACAAAGCTTACATTGTGGTCTAAAGAACTCTATGCTGCTGCCAACTCATGATTTAAAAGAAAAGCAATTTCTTTCAAAACTAAAGAGCCAATGAGAAGCCCACCCACTTTTTGGGACATCATATATAAATCACAACAGCCTAACTGACAGCCCTAATTGGCAATCTACCAACCTTGATAAAATTTATTGTCATTTTTGAGAAATTGTTTCTTTGGACCAGAGCATGAAATTATAGCCAGTGTCCTTAAATCAGTGGCTGGCTGCATTCAGGTTTTGTTTTGTTTAAAAATGCTTGACTATTTTTCCAGTCTCTTTCAGAGGTGATTTATTGATTGAATGCAATACTAGAACTGATATTTGTGAATTAATCCAAGTTGAGAATAATTTACAACTACAGAAATATTAGGATTTGCCTTTGCCTCCATTGATCAGAACCAGCACATCTAGAAAAATTATTAATGAAAGGAAAGGCACACACACCTTTACTTTGCACAGAAATATGCTGAAATGCTGGCTCCACTCTTGGGTTTCACGGTTGCACATACTTGTGCCCAGGTGCCCAGGTGCCAAGGTGCCCAGGTGCCCAGGTGCCCAGGTGCCCAGGTGCCCAGGTGCCCAGGTGCCGGCAGCTCTTACAAGATGTGTCAGCCATGCCTCATCCATTTAGTGTTGCTTTCTGAGAAGGTTTAGCACTGTGGATGAATGAATATATATTTAATTCTAATGGTTAAATTTTAGGATTTATAGGAAGAATTACTATGGGTCTCTTTTATATACTAAAATATAAGTAGGGGTTGGGGATTTAGCTCAGTGGTAGAGCGCTTGCCTAGCAAGCGCAAGGCCCTGGGTTCGGTCCCCAGCTACGGAAAAAAAGAAAAAAGAAAAAAATATAAGTAAATATAAATATATCTTATTATAAATAAGATAAATTATACACTGAACATTAAATATGAATTGAGATGATCACATATGGTTACTTATTCCTTAGGCAAAATTCAGAAATATCTAAAAACATAAAGTTAACTGTGTTTTCTGTACTGAATAAAGAAACTGGTACCTCAGTAATCATTAGATTCTTTTCAGAGATTATTGAAGCTGTCAAAACAGTGACAAAAATTAGAAATGAGATAATGACATGAAACAAAAATCATTTCTTTAAGCTAACAAATGAATTTCTGATTAATGCACTATGACAAAATTAGCTCCATTATAATTCAGGATAATTCTTGGCAGCATGGCAGATTACCAAGTAACTGAGTACGATGTAGCTAGTTTAGAGAGCTTAAAGACTATTTTATATATATATCTTTACTTTAATTTTATTCCTTTGGGACAAACATAAGACATATTATTGTTCCCATTTTATAAATTAAAGACAGGGGGAGGAGAGAGAGAGAGAGAGAGAGAGAGAGAGAGAGAGAGAGAGAGAGAGAGAGAGAGAGAGAGAGAGAGAGAGAAAGGTGGGGGGAGCATTTGAGGGCTCAGATTGGAGTTCAGTTAAAGAGGTACTTTTTTTAGTATTCACAAAGTCCTAAGTTTGATTCCTAGTACTTCATATGTTGGAATTTGTGGCATTGGTCTGTAATCCTAGAATTTAGGACGTAGAGCCAGGAAGGATCAGAAAGATGTGTTATCTGTGGCTACATGGTGAGTTCAAGACCAGTATCGTATGCTTGACATCTTATCTTTAAAAATATATGTTGAATCACAGCAGAAACAAAAATTAATAATTTCAAAAGAAGCACAACACATAAACACTTCACCAACAGCTAGTCAACTACAATTTTTTAATCCATATTTAAATCATTGAGCTGGTAAATAGTTTGCTGTACAAGTATTAAGGACCTGAGTTTGGATCCCAGCATCCACATAGAGGTCGGATGTGATGGTGTCCGGAATCCTAGCCGCGGGAAAGCAGAGACGGGGGTGGGGGGTCCCTGGGGTTTGCTGGGTAAATAAACTTTGAAACCTGTGTCTGAGCATTTCACTCGTGTGCATATCTGTACGCCCACCATGTGCCGACCTGGTGCTGGTATTGAGGAGGCGTCAGATGGGAGGAGGCAGGAGAAAAGGGGTTTCAGACCGTTGTGAACCACAGTGTGAGTGCCGAGACTTGAACCCAGATCCTCTGGAAGAACAGCCTGTGCTCCTAAGTGCAGACCATCACCCCAGACCTCCTACAAAGTATGATTTCAGGATGAGCTCTATGCCTTGGCCATTTTACTTTTGTGAGCATTCTATTCTAGCAGTTACAAAAGCACCTTCCAAAGAAAAATGAGGATTTAAGATAGGAAGAAACCTGTAGCCTTTCAGAATCATGTAGAGCATTGGAAACAGAAGCTAATACTTATTCTTGTCCTTCTTTCCCATTTGAAGAAATTGAGACTTACTAAAAGTTCTTCACTTTCCCAGAGTGACAAAGTCAAGGAGCAGCAAAGCCATGTCTGAACCTCAGGTGCTATCTGTCACAGGCAAGGCTATGTGATTTTTTAGAAAAATGACATGTTTGGGTTTGAGAATATAATCACATTGCAATTTTGGATATGTATTTCTTTCCTTACAGCTTTTTGAAAAAGATATATAATGACATTTCTTTATCTGTGAAATAACCAGTTTTTATATTTTTCAGGGTATGCTAATTTACTATGGATAAAAGACTCTTTTTTAACATTTAAGTATAGGAAGGAGTATCACTGCACAGACCCTCTTCTGAGAATGGTCATCTTTTTGGATTAGGCTGGGGTTTTAGTACATGAAACTATAATGACTCAATTTCAGTGCACCCCAGAGTTCCATAATAGAACAATTTAAAATAACTATATATATTTTTTAATCTTTCAGGAACTGGAAGATTTGATTAAAGCAAAAGAAAAGGAGGTAGAGAAAATTGAGCAGAATGGACTCGCATTGATTCAGAACAAGAGGGAGGAGGTCTCTTGCAGTGTCCTGAACACACTTTGGGAACTCAGGCAGACCTGGGCCAGCTTAGAGCGCACGGTAAGCCTACTCCTGAGACTCAACTTTTGGCTCTCTGAAACTTGGGGTTGATATTTGCCAAAAAGCCACTGAGTAAATAGTTATCAATTCTCTACATCACCTTTTGGTACTGTTGAGTCTGTATCATCAATGTCTTTCAATTTCTAGTGTTAATAAACAGTATTATAAATATCATTCTCTTAATTGCACCCACCCTCATAGTCACAGGGAACCTTCTAAGCACAGTTATTCTCCAGTGAAACTGTCCACACCTTTAGCTTCTCCCAAAATTCTAAATAGAGACAGAAAGAGAAACCTGAGATTAGTAAAGATATCTTTTTGTGTGACCAAAGGGCATTTCAAACTCCTATGCCTCAAGTAAGGCACAGTTTCCCCTCACAAACCTACTCAGTTGCCGGTAACTCTGCCACGCCAACTGCTCATGCAGGCAGTCTTCGAAGCCACTTTCCCCTTCTTTCTTTCTCTAATACTTACACCGAGCACATCAGAAAATGTTGGCAGATATACTCTCAGGACAGACTCCAACCCACCTCTGCAGCAAGCATCCTGATTTATGTCCCTTTCATTTCTTGCTTGAATGATTTCCATGATCTCTTTAGCAGTCCCCATCTCAGAAGAGCCAGTCAGAATGAAGTCATACCATAACATTGCCATGTTGAAAATCCTGCAAATTGCTTCTGCTCTCATAAAAAAAAAAATGGAACAAGAGCTGGATGCTGACTAGGCTTCCCACTATCTCTCTGACCCTGTCTTCTGCTACTGCCCTGCAAGGTCTTTTTGCTTAGGCCTGGTCTCACTCCTCTCTTGAACCCAGTAGGCCTGCCCTGGGCTCCAAAACTTTGGATTGTCTACTCCCTCCTCCTAGAGCATACTATAGATTCTTGTATGCCTCAGTCTCTGTCAGTAATATGTAATCTCTACAAAGACATTTGATAATGGACTCAAGAGTGTATTGAATCTTCCAATAGGAAGAGCAGGTACTACAATGTGCACTGTGCCTCTCTGGGTAAGGTCATGTTGATCCCACATGTTGATTCAGACACATTGGTGTCTTTATTGCTTTATTATCCACACCTTTTATACTGGAGCTGAGGGGCAGACCGACAGAAACGAGCACACATATACACACACAGATCCACTCACATTCTCATATGCACGTGACTAACTTTACACACACACACCACGTGCAGATGCACAGGCATGCACGCTCACATACATGGATCCACACATGCGCACAGACACATGTATATGCACTTACACACACACATTCACTCACATTCTCATATGCATGTGACTATACACACACACACACACACACACACACACACACACACACACACACATCCTGTACATAGAAAGGGGACTATTTTGGAAAAGAAAAGGGCCATGGAGTGGGAAGATGAGTAAGGGCTGTGGGGCGGGGAGTGGATACTGTCAAAGGTAGAACTGCGCTTGCACAGAAATGTCAGGCAACTCCTACCATCCATGGGCTCTCCTCCAGAGCAGCCTTCCACATCAGCCCTAGATTATCTTTGACATGGCTTTAAATCTATTTTATTTTATGCATTTCTATAAATTGCCACAAAGGCCTGGGAACAGTTTACCCTATCGTCATCAATGAGGCATTTCTGTCACTGGAATATTGCCTTGTGAGAAGCAAGCCGCAGTGCGGAGAAGCAGCAGCCTATGCAAAGCTGCCGGTGAGCCACCTGCCCTCTCCTGCAGGTCGACCCCAGACCTTACATCTGAGGCAGCACTTTCTTTGTCCTGGAGCCCATCAGATAGTATCCCAACTGATTCCAACATTTTTCTTTTTATGTTGAGGGAGAAAAAAAAGCAGAGAAAGCAAATGCAAATTAATTCCCAGGAGCTCTTCCCTTAATCACCCCCCCTCCTCACCCCCAACCTTGTGCTTTGTGTTAGATTAGGAGCAACATGCCGAAATCCAAAGCCATATGCTTTTGGGTGTTGGAGACCCAAGTACAGTTTTCTCTGGTGCCAATGAATACAGAGAAAGAGCATACGCAGGAGTGTTCTCTTTGGAATCTAAGCCAACATGTTATATAGACACTTGCATGTCCATTTTTATTGCTGCACATCCATAGTACCTAAGTTATGGATTCAACCTTGGTGTCTGTCAAGAGATGAGTGTATAAAACATGCAGCATGCACTTACCGGGCTTTATTCATTCCTAAAGACGAGGGAATGAGATTATGTCATTTGTAGGAAATGTATGAATGGGACACAGGAGGCAATCATAGTAAGAAAAACTAAGCCAGACTCAGACAAAGATCATGCTTTTCATCTGTCTGGGTTTTGTGTGTGAAATCTGCATTTCATATTCATGCATATGTGGGATGGAATTAGAAATGAGACTATTTGGGGAGAGAAGAGGGTAGAAGAAGGTATGTATAGGGAGGGTTGTGGGGAGTCAATATGATCAAGGTCCATTATGGACTTGTACACTATAGATATCACTATAAAACCCATTCATTGTTTGGTACAAGAATATACACTATTAAAAATGTAAAGTCAGTCCTTTGGGGCTAGGGAGGTGGCTCAGCAATTAAGAACTTGTATTTGCTTTTCAGAGGACCCAGGTTCAGTTCCCAGCATCCACTTTAGGCAATGCACAAACAGCCTGTATCTCCCTGTTGTTTTCAGCTCCTAGAACTCCAATGAAGAGGTTCAGAGAGGAACATTTCTCGGTTCCATTGCACTAAATTATATGTAATTATCATGCATATCCTTCTTTTCAAAAGGTTGGACAGTTAAAGATACAGCTGACATTGGTCCTTGGCCAGTGGAGCATTCACAAAGCTGCCTTTGAGGAGATCAGCAATCACCTCATGGAGGCCAGATACTCTCTGTCCCGATTCCGTCTGCTGACAGGTTCCTCTGACGCTGTGCAAGTTCAGGTTGACAATCTTCAGGTAACAGAAGTATTGCATCCTAACATCATTTCCCATGACAGGAAACAAAAAGGATAACTTAGCAAGTAGCAATGTGGTGCTGAAATATTGTCTTACATTCTTAGCATTTAAAGTATGAAAAATATTTGTTTTCTTGCTTGACTTTTAACTTTTAATAGAACCTGCTTGTGGGTGGCGAGCAATGGATTATCTGATACATAAATAGTCTCTAGCTTCCTGTTATGTAAATTTATTACATGTATGTTTTATGAAATGCTTGCCTTTCAAAATCCACTTCCTTGACTGCACTGCCTTCATTGTTTATGCATTCTCTTTCTTTCCTTACCCTGCTTCTCCAAATAGCTTCTAAGGAGCTAAGAAAACAGAGGAAAATAGCCAAGATGGTAAACTCTTAGAACATAGGCTTTAGTCTTATGGGTAGAATCCCTTTGACCAAAGGGATGGCCATATCACTCTCTTTCCAATGCTCACTATTTGCTTCTGCATATGTCTCCATCCACACTGTGTTCACCCAGAATGCACTTGATGGAGTTTGCCTTAAACCCAGCTTGGGCTCACTTTTAAGGTCTCTGCTCTCCAGTTCATGTTTCTTCTGTCTTCACCACCTTGCTCAAACTGGACCAGTCACTGTTCATTTTTCTTGACTAAAATACATAGACAATGGGCAGGGCAGGGCAGAGCAGGCCCTCAAGGGATGGGGGGCCCAGTAGGAGCCCAGCTTGGGCCTTCTCACAGGCCTTCTCATGTGTAGCCCACGTCTTAGGTTTGCCCATCTGCATTGCTGAGTGCCTAGGTTGATTTTCATAAGGGAAGACCTTTAGAGAGTGGATTGGGAAAGAGGAAGACTGTAATATATAAATATTTCTTTGAAACCTAAGTGCTTGTTGCAGTTACCAAGAACCATTGAAACTCATCTTAAGCATCATAAATTCAAAACCACATTTTTTTCTTAATTTGGAGAGCTTTTAAAATAGCACATTCTGCATTTAGAACCTGAAATTCATCTCAAGATAGGAAAGGTTTAAGGGAGTTTTCCTTGAATATTTTGATTTTCAAGCAATTAGATATTGGTAAACAGTACTGTATTTTTCATAGCCCATTTCTCCTTTGCTGAGAACTGAGACTACCATTTAAACAATTTTTCTAGGAAAACATAGGCCAGAGACATGAGGCAGGGTCTCACCATGCAGCTCAGTGTAAGTTGGAACTCATGATTCCCCTGCCTCAGCCACTCTAGTGCTGGGATTATGGGTATGTGATGCTGCAGCTAGTCCTTAGGGACATCTCTCCCCTAGTCCCCTTGCTTGTATAGAGTAGAAGACTTCACCAGCTTGTCTAATAAATCCTCTTTGCCTTGAGCAACTTCAAAAGTATGCAATGTAGTATTATAAATCATAGCTACCTCTCTGACATGACGATCACAAAGGTGAATTCTCCCGCCTAGATGAAACTAGTCTCCATGGGTCTACGTCTCTCCTTTTCTTACCCATCTTTCTCCCACTATTGTACTCTGTTTTTGTGAATGTTATAGTTGTAGACAAGTGGCTCTCAGCCTGACAGGGTCAAACAACCATTTCACAGGGGTCGCCTAAGATAATCAGAAAACACATATTTATATTAAGATTCATAATGGTAGCAAAAATTACAGTTATGAAGAAGCAATGAAAATAATGTTATGGCTTGGGGTCACCACACCATGAAAGACTGTATTAAAGGGTCACAGCATTAGGAAGGCTAGTAAGCACTGGGCTAGACAAAAGTTATTAAGCCTGTGAGGTGATCCTACAATATAACCAGATCTGAATGTTTTTGAACACCTATCCAATTACCCTATGGTTATCTATATTTACTTTCTGTGAGTTAAAAAAAAAGAAGGTAGACCTAGAAAATTCTTTGCACAAGGTAGAATTTAGAGGTGGTCCTCAGAAAAGCGATGATTGACTCTCTTTTGTATCAATTACTGGGAGAACCATGTTATTGACATGGCATCCTGGGTTTGGCAAAAAGAGCCAATGTTGCAGACAGTACTTGGACCACTGCTACATCTCCCTCCTAGGCAAGGACATCCTTCATGGCCTTTTAAAGACGAATCCATGTGCGTAAGAGGGCTCAGATGTTATGACCCTTCTCTCACGCAGCCACAAGGACAGAACTTTAAGGCATTATCTTTTTAACAGCGACAGAGTAACACATGCGTGTCCATTTTTTAAGCTTCTTCATCAGAACTTAGTTCCTGTTTGTCACCTGTGGGACTCTTTCTTTGAGCAGAATCTTCATGATGACCTGGAAAAGCAGGAAGGGGACTTACAGAAATTTGGCTCTCTCACCAACCACCTACTGAAGGAGTGTCACCCACCTGTGGCAGAAGCCCTGTCCAGTACCCTGCAGGAAGTCAATATGAGGTACAGGGCCAGCTAATTTATGTCATAAATGCAGAATAGCGAAGACTTCTGGCAGGCTCAGCTCTGGCTCCAGAGAGTCCACTAATGCTTTGGCTGCTTTTCCTTTTTATAAACTGAATTTCATGAAAACATAACCAGGAAGGGCATTTAGGAAGGATCAGGATTTCCATTGTTCTAAGGATGGTTTTATCCTCTTTGAATACAAGTGTAATATATTAGTCTTTATTAGGTTGGGTAGACGTGAGCCATTGCTGTGTTAGGCCCATGTTCGCATGAATCAGGATGAAGAAAAATAAAACAGTAAATGATAGCACTTGGGGAGAGATGCTCGTCTGCCCTCAGTGTCCATTGTTGCTTGCAGATGGAATAACTTACTGGAGGAGATTGCCAAACAGCTGCACTCCAGCAAGGCCCTCCTTCAGCTCTGGCAGAGATACAAGGACTACTCGAAGCAGTGCGCCTCTGCAGTCCAGAGACAAGAGGAACAGACCAATGCACTGTTGAAGGCAGCCACGAGCAAGGACATCGCTGACGATGAAGTCGCCAAGTGGATTCAGGATTGCAACGTATGTGCAGGAACTAGTCTGGGATTTGCCTGATCCGATGGCCTTCAGTTTCACTGGCTTTGCAGGGCTAGCATAGATGCATGCAGGCTTTGGGGCTATCTGAATCTGTGAGGCAGTTTATCCCCAAATCATCACACCCATATTAACTGAAGGGCCGGGTCTTACAGAGGCTTCTCCCACGCGTTCTCGATTTGTGAGTTTCTTTCCCCATTGTTTTATTTTATTTTTTTAAAGTGAGTTGCCTGTCCTGTTTTTACCTAGTGGGGTATAACCCATGAGGAAAATGTAGGCTATCTGTCTGTACTGTCATAGTCACTGTAAGTTGTGACCACACAGGGGAAATAGTGCCAAAAAAAAAAAAAAAAAAAAAAGACTATTGAAGTCATCCACAGGATTAAAAAACCATCCACTTAGGTTTGTTCCCTGATGCACTGCAAACTAGACAATAGCTTCACTCAGTATTTACAGCAGAGAGCAAGCTGCTTCAGCTTGCTGCTACACATCTTAATAGCTTTTAAATGATCCCCCTTTCCACCGTAGCTGCCAATAACCTACTTAGGGCTTTCGAGAAAGGCCTTCTCTTATTCCACCCAGTATGGCCTCTTATTGTTGGTCCTTATTTGTCTTTATTTTAATGATCTTCATTACAAAGATCTGGTTAAAAGCTTTCCCAAATTGGCTTATTAAAGTAGTCCAGTTATAAAACAACCCCCATAAACTCCAGCTTGTACCCTCGGTGTCAGTAGGGGTTTAAAGCGATGGAATTATTGTTCGAAGTAAAGAGAACCTTCGTTAGCATTGTTTATCCTTGCAAGAGCAGTTGTTTTCAGTGCTCCAGAACCAAGGCCCAGGTTGTTGTCTGTGTCAAGGTTAAAGGTGCCCCTTGGTCTTCTCTCACTGTTCAGGCATGGCAGGATCCAGTTGCCATCCTGTGCAAGTGGAACCCCAGCCAGACATCAGCAGGATTAGTAGTCCCCTGTGTTCTGTTATTACACCATAGGACCAAACAGGGAGTCCCCATTGGCTCATGGTTATGGACATATGGTTGGATTTCCTAAAACACAGGCTGGAGATGCCATGGAGACAGAGGTAGAGTAGGGCCTTAGCTCTGCTCATCTGGACCATCCCTGACCTCTGCACCCCACTGGCACCAGAGCCCAGTCCTAGCTACAGTAAGGTGACCACATATAGACGAATGCCAATGACCTCTGTAAAAACAAGTAGGAAAGGCATACTGAAACACTGAAGCACCATGTCTTCAGTTTGATACATTTACATAGACAAAAAATGAGAAAAATATGACCCGAGGTTTCTAGCTACTGCTGCATTTAGTGTATCATGGTTTCTTTTTCTTCTCTCTTTTTATTTCTTTTTCTCCTTCATCCTCTCATGCCCCTCCCTCTTTTCTTTTTTCTTCCTTCCTTCCTCCTCCTTTTCTTTCTTGTTTTTTCTTTTCTCTCTCCCTGTCCCTCCTTCCTTTTTCTCTCTCCCTCCCTCTTCTTTCCTAGTTTGGTTCTTCCTCTTTTTAAAAAATATTATTTATTTAATGTAAATGAATACACTGTCGCTGTCTTCAGACACACCAGAAGAGGGCATCTGATCCCATTACAGGTGGTTGTGAGCCACCATGTGGTTGCTGGGAATTGAACTCAGGACCTCTGGAAGAGCAGTCAGTGCTCTTAACCACTGAGCCATCTCTCCAGCCTTTGGTTCTTTCCCTTTCTTTATCTACATAATTAGCATTTGTCTGAAAATAATATAATGAGCTCATGTGACTTGTATTATAAATGTTCTGCTTTTTCCTGGAACTAGGGATAGAAGCTTGTGTACTCTAGGCAAGGAAAGTATTCAAAAGCTGTATTCCCAACCTAATCAGAAGAGTCTCTCTCTCTCTCTCTCTCTCTCTCTCTCTCTCTCTCTCTCTCTCTCTCTCCCTCCCTCCCTCCCTCCCTCCCTCCCTCCCTCTCTCCCTCCCTCCCTCCCTCCCTCCCTCCTCCCCTCCCTCCTTCCCTGTCTCTACTCTCCCCACTGATTGCTTTTTTGACAGTGTAGTTATTTAGTGTAATAACTACAGAAATCCTACACAAGTGCATGGTCCTTTGCCAACTGCTGAAGGAGTGGAGGAGGACATGTAACATGCTTCACAATGAGTGTATTCTTGTGTCTCTCAGGACCTTCTCAAGGGACTGGGGACAGTCAAGGACTCGCTTTTCATCCTCCATGAGCTAGGAGAGCAGCTTGGACAACAGGTGGATGATTCTGCAGCCACCACCATTCAGTGTGAGCAGCTCTGCTTCAGCCAGCGCCTGGAGGCCCTGGAGCAGGCGCTTTGCAAGCAGCAAGCAGTGTTGCAGGTAGGGAGCCAGTGACTGTGCTCTGGGCTGGTCGTTTTTCTGTCTGGGGGAAAGACACAGGAAGCAGATTCTGAGAGACACAGGAAGCACTAGTGAATAACACTTCCTATAATACTGAAACGTCAACCTTCACCCCCTCCCCCCAAAAAAGGGAGAATTTCCAGTGGAGTCAAGGGAAGGCAGCCGTTTTACACTGTTCTCTACAACATGCTTTTAAAATTGGTTTAGCAGGTCAACCCCTAAATCACACCCACTTTCCTAGTACCCAACATGTCAACACTAAGTGATTTCAATGGTAGTATCCAAATAGATTTAATAGCCTTGAACAAAAACCAAAGTATTTCAAAAATAGTGTATAATGCATTTAAGCTATGATCTTAGTTGGTTATTAGGGAAACACAGATGAAAGAGAAAAATACCATTCCCGCCTTGTCACTTTTGGACCAGCATCCCATGGAAGGGGCCCTTTAAAAGTGCCAGTTCATTTCACTGAAATGCCGGTTTCTTTTGTAAAACCATAGGCGGGAGTTGTTGACTATGAAACATTTGCCAAGAGCTTAGAAGCCTTAGAGGCCTGGATCGTGGAAGCCGAGGGCATTCTCCAAGCGCAGGATCCCACTCACTCATCCGACCTCTCCACCATCCAGGAAAGAATGGAGGAGCTGAAGGTAAGTATGTGTAAATCCTGCTTCCAGATTTCACCTCTGTCTTAGTCAGGGGTTTACTGCGGTGAGCAGACACCATGACCAAAGCAACTCTTATAAGGATACCATTTAATTGGGGCTGACTCACAGGTTCAGAGGTTCAGTCCATTATCATCAAGGCAAGAACATGGCAGCATCTAGGCAGGCATAGTGCAGGAGGAGCTGAGAATCTTATATCTTCATCTGAAGGCTGATAGGAGAAGACTGGCTTCCAGGCAGTGAGGATGAGGGTCTTATAACCCACACCCACCAAGACATACCCATTACAACAGGGCCACACCTTCCAACAGTGCCACTCTCTGGGCCAAGAATAAACAAACCACGGCAACCTTTCTCCTCAAAATCTTGAGGGAAACTCACTGCCAACCACTTTCTTCCGAGACCCCACTGACATATCCTTAGCTTGTCCTTCCTGTCCCCACTGAGAGGAAGGACTGCTGTGCTGGTGATAGGCTGCCCAGCAAAGCCCTAGCAGGATCAGTCCTTAGGGGACCAGCCCAACCTTTCTTTCCTCTGACAGTCCCATCATACCTTAAAAGGCTTCTACCCTACTACATCTCTAACATGGTTCTCTCCCAGATCAACCTACCCCATCTCAAGCTATGCAGCCTCTTCATTGACCCCTTCCCTCTTCCTTTCTCTCAACCACAGAGACCTTTGTCTTTAAAGTTTTGCTTAATTCTGTCCATTCAGTCAGCCCACATTGTTTCCATATGAAAACATCACACTGATCCCACAACTGTTTACAGTATGATTCGTCAATTAATACTATGACTGCAACTTTTAGAAGAAAGAAATTTTAGTGAATGATCAATAATTTTAAATATTTAATAAACCCAAGTTTAATAATGCAGTAGGTTGGCAGTATTTTTGTCATGTATCCTTCCGTGTAAAGTCCTCCATGTGGGAACTGGGGAGATCTAGGCAAATGTTTGCCCTGGAAGCATAAGGACCTCAGCACAGATTTCTAACACACATGCAAAAGGCTGGTCATTCCATCGTGTGCCTTTAGTTCTTGTATCCTTGAGACCGAGGCAAAAGGATTTCTGGGGCTTGCTGGTCAGCTCATCGTGCTAAATTGGTGGGCTTTAGGTACAGTGAGAGACTAAAGATAACTCTTGATGTTGACTGGCTTCAATGTACACACACACATACACACGCACACGTACAAGTACACGCATGCATGTGCACACACATGCATGTGCACCTGCACACATGAGCACACACATAGATACATGCACACAATTCTTTACTGAGTTTCCAGTGCTCTTAAGACAGAGAGCATCACTGCAAACCGAGGCTGGCATCCCCTGGCTTCCATCCGTCCTAAGTGCCCCTTCTTGCATTAGTCTCCCTCTGCTTCTCCAACCCCCAGAAGCCACCCCACTTCAGTGTATGTGCATGAGCTTTCTACTCTCTGGGTTCTTGTCCTCGTTGGCTCCCTCTTCTACAAAACCAGTGAACACATGACCATTTTGCTCAATGAGACTCTGCCAACAAGAAAGTCTGTCTTCCCTAACAACGGTCAGGTTTTCTACTTTCATGACTGGCACAATTCTGTTCCATGGTTTATCATGTCATTTAGTTAGGTCTGTGGGAGTGGGAGGAGTAGTGACATCCTCCCTGTCAGAGCATAAGGAGAAGGACCAAGTCATATCAGCCTTGTGGATGTCTATCTATAGAAATCCCACCATGTAGTATTTAGACCTTTGGTTTCAATGATCAGGAAGATTTGCTTCCTTAGGAATCATGAGCATGCAGTAAAAAATACATAAACACACACACACACACACACACACACACACACACATATGCTCATACCTGCAAATATACACACAAAGACAGAGGGAAGGAGAAAAAGAGAGAGAGGGAGAGACAGGAGGGAGGGAGGGAGAGAAGAAGGAGGGGAGAGAGAGAGAGAGAGAGAGAGAGAGAGAGAGAGAGAGAGAGAGAGAGAGAGAGAACGAGAACACCAAACACCAAAGTGGACTGATACATTCTGTTTCCTGTAGTTGGCTTACTAGATAGAGACAAAAATCCCCACAGGAAATAGACCTTCACTCTGTTAGAAGTCCTGACTGCAGTTTGGCTGGGGCTTCCTGACTTTGGGGTTGAGAACAAGAATATAAAACTGATGTACTCGAAATAATTTTCAAAGCCCAGGTGAAGCTGGAAACTTCCTGCACCTGGATCTACCTCCTAGGACCATTTACTAACTTCTTGCCCTCTCTCCCCCTCTTAATCAGAGAGGGAACTGCAGCAATGCAGATTTGACTTGAGGCTAAAAGGAGCGATTCCTTCTCACCCTATTATAACAATGTTGATTCATGCCAAGAGCTATATTGCAGTTGTTATTGAATAATAATGGGCCAATTAGCATAAATCAATTATGTTTAATGAGTACACAATGAACCTTTCCATCACCACCATAATGTTTATCTTCCTCTGTTCCACGAAGAGTAAACCAATCCTGTAAATGAGATATTACATGTAAGCTTCTTCCTACAAAGGATTGTGAGTACGGCAGTGACCTCTGCAGGGCAACTGTGGGGATCTGGGCAAGTGTTCCTCTGAGGGGTATGTGGTCCGAAGGCCACACAATCTTCCCGATATCTGACACCCGTGGCAGTTTGCAGTAAAGAAGAAAACCTCTGCCTTTCTTGACATAGGGCTGAACTTAGTTCTCATTGTCTCTGACAGGGACAGATGCTAAAGTTTAGCAGCATGGCTCCTGATTTAGACCGTCTCAATGAGTTGGGGTACCGGTTACCCTTGAATGACAAGGAGATCAAAAGGATGCAAAACCTCAATCGCCACTGGTCTCTGATCTCTTCTCAGACCACAGAAAGATTCAGGTGAGGAGATGCCTTAATCACTCCAGTAGTTCTGTGGATTTCATGATGCTATGACAGCAGGATCACAGACTGGGGAGGGGGCAGTATTTCCTCTGAGCTGGGCATGTAGCTCAGTTGGTAGAATGCTTGTGAAGCAGGTGCGAAGCCCTGGTTCAGTCCTTAGCTACCTAGATCCACATAAACCAAGTTTACTGACAAATGCCTGTGATCTCAGCATGTGAAAGCCAGAGGCAGGGGGACCAGATATTCAAAATCCTTCTCAGCTATGTGGCTAGTTCAAGATCTGCATGGGCTACATGAGGTCCTGCCTCAAAAACAAAACAACAACAAACAGAAGAAAGAAAAAACAGAGTATTGTCTTGCAGCCATGGAGTCTGGGAAATTCAAGGTTAAGGTGCCAGGAGGTTTGGTTTTCTAGTGACAACTGGTTTCTTTTTGCTCCTCAAGGCTTCCAGAAAGGAAAAACAGCCTTTTCACAGGAAAGAAAGACAAAGCACATGAGGGAGAGCCTCAGATGAGGGAGGGGAGGGCCTCACATGAGGGACAGCCTCAAGGCCAAATAAGCTTTTGAAATTCCCATCTATGAAACATAGGCATGTTGACCTTTAATTTTTAACACAAGAATTTTGAAGTGCACCCATTCAAACCATACCACCAATGATATCATGAGATGATGAATTTGTGCTTATACATGTCCTATTTGCATGTGTGTATGTGTGTATGTATATGTATGTATGTGTGTATATATATGTATACCTCTGTATGCAAATTCTAGAACTTTCCAACAATAACAAACTGTGAAGTAAAAGTAGAAAACTCAAGTTGTAATTTCCCATGTTTAAAAATGCAACCCATATCTTAATCATAAAATTTGTTTCAGATGAGATTATTTTCAAAGGGTAGGTACAGTTTTAAACATTAGAAGTGTTAAGGTGGGAGTGGGAGCGTCATCATATAAGCAGGAAGCGGCAGGGACGGGGTATGGGAGAGGGGGAAAGGGGATAACATTTGAAATGTAAATGCATAAAATATCCAAGAAAAATAAAATTGAACAAAAAGTTTTAGACATTCAAAATGTAACACTGTAAATGCTGACGACTTTAAAGGTGTTTCCACTCCATGAATCTTTGTAGTGGTCCAACCAGAACTGAGGCAGAGAACACTTAATCTAATTTTATAGTTGGAAGATACAAAGGCGACCGCATAACCCTTCTCCTTGTCTGTCATCTGTCAGCAAGCTGCAGTCATTCTTGCTCCAACACCAGACTTTCTTGGAAAAGTGCGAAACATGGATGGAATTCTTGGTTCAGACGGAGCACAAGTTGGCAGTGGAGATCTCAGGCAATTACCAGCATCTTTTGGAGCAGCAGAGAGCACATGAGGTAAATGACAGGGGCTCAGGGAGTGAAGAGGCCTGGTCTCAATCCTGATGCCCTATGTCTTAGTCCTAGTATGCATGGGGTAGAAGAGAAGTGATTCCTCCTGCACACATGTACTTTTGCAAGCATGTTCTCATAGACCACACACACACACACACACACACACACACACACACACACACACACACACATCATAAATAAAAGCTAGTAAAAAATTTAAACAAATTTTAAAAACTTAGGCCTCAGCCAGGCATCAGCCAAGCTACTCCTAGCCTTCAAGAATCAGAGTCAGGAAGACTGTGGCAAGTTTAAGGCCGGGCCTGATTTTCGAAAGATGTCGATAGTGGATTTTTCTAGACTCAATCTACTCAAATATATCTTAGGTCCTTTCTTCTTTTATCTGTCAGTTTTAATATTTTAAGTTAAAATGTAGTTTGGCTCTGTTACTGCTTGTTTGTGGTCACGATCTTGTATTGAAGTATAGAGAGACTTATAGGTAAGGAGACAGGTATGCCTGGGTACGGTGGCTCCTGCCTTCAGTCTCCTAACTTGGAGGCAGAGGCAGGTGGGAACAGTGTTGTGCGCCGGTTCCGGCCGTGCAGGAGATTGAGACAGGAAGATCACACATGCCTTGCAGTTGAAAGTCAACCTGGACAATGTGGTGAAAAGTTGCCTCAAAATACGCAGTACCGAATGACAGAGGAGAGAATTAGAAGTATCAATTTTCCTATGCCTCACTTTATGATTTCTCTGCTGAGAATTGATCCTAGGGTCTCATACATGCTAAACCCCTGGCTTTGTCACTGAGCCTCACTTGAATCCCTGCAGACTTTTGTTCCTTACTTTTTATACACAAGAGATGATTTTACTAGCTTGACTACCTTGAAAAACAGTGAGAAAAAGAAGAATACAAATCAAGTTGCAGACTGATCAGCTTACTTTATTAGGTTAATTTTTAATGAATAAGGGGAGAGAATATGGCTCTGTCTGCCATCTAATTAAAAACCCAAACTAAAACTTTAAGTTTATCCTAATTGGTAATTAAAAAAAAATTACTCCCACACTGCAGATGGGACAGAATATGTTTTTGATAGCCCTGCTAAAAACAAACTGTGTGGTACATTATCAGAAAAAAAAAATTAGGGACTTTGAAGTATATCCCTCTTTTTCAAATTACAGCTTTTTCAAGCCGAGATGTTCAGCCGCCAGCAGATCCTACACTCCATCATCGTTGATGGGCAGAATCTTCTAGAACAAGGTCAAGTTGATGACAGGTAGGATCTTTGATAAATTATTATGAAGAAAGTTTCTCCAGTAAATTAGTCATTTTCTTTTTAATGAGAGATTAGAGGGCATATATCCAATCTTCCTAAGGCAATTGTATCATCACAGGGCCTCGGTAATTGGAGGAAAGGCTTATCTGAGTCTCTGAAATGAGTGAGCATTGAATCTTTGCAGAGGATGCTATTATATGATATGAAGGACGTAGGGTAATTGGAAATCACCTAGCCAACCTTCGCTAGTCAGTAGGGGCTGGAGTTAGTGAATAGATCGGAATGGATTGCAGCGATGGTCAGTGAACAGTTGCTACTAATATCTCCCTGCTCTTACTAAAATTCTATCCCTAAAAGGAGCAGAGGTATCACTTGTCTGACTCTGAGAGGTAGAAAACTCCAGACGCACATGGGAACTGTTTTGAGCAAGGTCGCATAAGTAAACGGGAGCACGACCAGGTCTGATGTTAAGAGGGCTCTGTGGCCTTATTTCCCTAGGCCATACTTCTGTGTAGGAAGATTGTTTGCCACCTTAAGCCATACTGTGTTAAATGTGAAATCTTCTTTCCACATCCCAACAAACTAACTCGTTATTTAAAACATAGATTCTAGCTTCTCTCCCAACATGTGACTTGACAGCCTCGTCAACTATCCTAGGAATGCCACTCACATAGTCTAGTTTCCATGTTTATATTTGGGGAATTGACTTTAGTATCTATGTATACATTTCTCATACCCGGGACCAGTAGTTGTGATTATAATTAACTGTGTGTTTTTAAATCATTAGGAAATAAATCATTTTTATGATTAGTATTCTAAAAGCAATTTCAGCCTCCAGTGGTAATTTCCTACAAAGTTCATGACAGATTTGTACGGCTAGGATTGGAACAATAATGCCTGCTGCTGTACTTCCTCTATTCTAAGCAAGCCAACCTCAAATGTGACCATTACTGGGAATTTAAGACTCTCTGAATAAACCAAATTCGAGTGTAATTACCTCTTTTATCTTTTGCTTTATCATCCTGTAGCCAGCTCTTTAGTAGTATTATAAACATTCAAGTCATTAAGTAAAATAAAGTTTGAAATTCCCATTCCAGCCAACATCTATTAAAATTTAAATGCTAACATTTAGGAGATTTAAAAAAAAACACCACAAAAGAGATGAAAATGGGAAAGTTGGAACTAAATAAAGAATTTTGAGAGTTGCTAGTGAAAAACAGACAAATTGGATCCGAGTCTATGGGTACCGGGAAGGTTCCAGACAACAAGGACTTAAGTTATAAAAGTCAGCATACAGGGTTTTGTTCTGAAAACTTCAGCTGAAGAGTCCTTTTCAGTAGATCGTCAAGGGCAGGTGGGTCGGGACTGTTTACATAGTAAAGACAGGGATCCTGATTTTAATACTGATGTCTCGGTTATTCTCGGGACCTGCTATTTTCAGGACTTTGGGGGGGTCACACATTTTCTGAGGTGACATGTCCTTTAAAGGACATGTCATGAGACTAGCTGCCTGTGCTTGGATCCTACTGTGACAGACTCTACTATGGTACGTGCCTGTGTGACACAGAGCAGAATTTCAGTTCACAAGCAAACATGATCGTCAGAATCTGTCAGTTGCCCTAAGGAACTCATTTTTAAATGGAGCGTAAGAGATTCTTTGGGTGGTTTTTTACCCAGTACTTTTACTGTTTTATAGTAATTAGTTGACGTTTACTGTAGAATAATCTTTTCTTTCCAGTTCAGCTATTCAATATTTTTTAGAAGATATGGCACCTGTGGTTGTAAATTCAAACAACCATCTCAAGCAATGGGATGTATTAGTAATAGAGGTCGCCTTCTGGTGTAGAGCTCTAGAGTGGTAATCAATTCCAGAGAGCATGGTACAGGTGTTAGAAGAAGGATAAGGAGATGTTACATTTGTGATTGACCCTAAAATCTACCAGGAAACTCATCCCATTTGATGCTTATTGAAAGTCACGTCTGTGCTACAGTTTGCATAGTAAATAAAACTTCATAAACAATGACAATATTTTTTAGGATGGAAAAAAGGAAGAATGTGTTCAAACATCTGTAGTACCTCAGCTAGAATTGGAGAAGGTTCAAGTTAAATTTACTCTCTCGGGGCTGGGGATTTAGCTCAGTGGTAGAGCGCTTGCCTAGGAAGCGCAAGGCCCTGGGTTCGGTCCCCAGCTCCGAAAAAAAGAACCAAAAAAAAAAATTTACTTTCTCAGTGTCTAAACAGCCTTCATACATATTGTGTTGACTAAAGTTAATTTTTCTTAAAAAAAAAAAAGAAAGAAAAACGAAAAATTTACCTAAAATGTGAAAAGGACAATGACAATTTCTCATAATAATTTGCTTGAGATTGGAGTTATCACTTGTAGAAGAATATTAAGAATGTTTATGAAGTACATTTTTTAAAGAAAAAACAAAAATTTTAATGTAGTGTAATTTAAGTGGGTTGATTTTGATTTTCCAAAATGGCATATGATTCTAGCTGGGGAGGGAGTTTGTGGGCAGGTTCCTTGTCATATGCTTTGTAAGGCACAAGAGACTGTCACTGCCACACACATACATACTTAAGGAAAGAGTACATGATAATTGCCATAGATTTGCTTTTTTATCTGTTCTGAGATACGAAAACACTCACCACTTGCAGACTGGCAGTCTAACTTGATTACTTTCAACCCAGCAAACAGACCACAGCTAATTTGAAGTCGTTTGTCATAGATCCTTTTTCTCAGGGCATACCATTTATGGAAAATGTATACTGGCTGATCCTGTGACTCTACCCAAGACTATGGGTTATGTGTCCCCTCCCCCATCTAATTATTTCTTCTCCAGGGAGGAGTTCAGCCTGAAGTTGACACTCCTCAGTAACCAATGGCAAGGAGTGATTCGCAGGGCCCAACAGAGAAGAGGTATCATCGACAGCCAGATTCGCCAATGGCAACGCTATAGAGAAATGGCAGAGAAGCTCCGTAAATGGTTGGTTGAGGTGTCTCATCTGCCCCTGAGTGGTCTTGGAAGCATCCCAGTACCACTGCAACAAGTGAGGACACTCTTTGATGAAGTGCAGGTAAGGTGCAAGCACGGGTCCGCGCACCTCTGCATGTCCACTGTGTCCACTGTGTCCACTGTGTTTGACCTTGGTCTTGGAGATAAACCTGGACTCTGAAGGGGCCTGAAAAACAGAACAGTCATTCTCAAAGTTCAACTGAAATATACAAAGTGATTGCATTACAGAGCTCCCATGGAAAGAAAGAGAATAGAGCAGTTTGAAGCCATGCCAAAGATCCCTCTCCTTTGTACAAGAAGGCCCAGAGCAGTTCGTTGCAGCCCAGCTTGGGTGGAAAGACAACTTGGTGTTGGTTAGGGAGATTTAATCACATAACCTGGTCCCTCCCAGCACAGTTAGCCTGTCTACCTGTTTGTGGCCCTTCTTTCTCTAAAGGACTCCTCTGACTCTTCTTCCTCTCAGTTTCCCCAAGAAAAGTCATATAGCCTCAATTACCCACTCCCAGTAGAGAAGGGGCAAACTGGCATCTTCTGTCCATGCTCAGTTCCTAAGGTTGTGATTCAAATATGCAACCACCTTTAAGAGTTGAACCTGTGTGCATAGAGCCAGTGACCTCTGGACCAGACTCTCTCCACATTTCAGGAGATTAAGAAAGGCTCTAGCCACTTTCTGACCTATTGATCTAGGATCTCAAGGATAATGGTGATCTGCACAGTTATCTTCTTCACTGCCCCCCACTCCCTGTACTAGGTCTGTTTTGAATGCCTATCCTTGAGGCTACCTCAAGAGTTCTGCCTAGATAGACAGCAGCCTATCCTGTCTCATCATATAGTGTGGGCCTTCTTCATTGCATGTTTTACCCATTCAGTGAATAGTTTTGCTATAATTAAACACATTGCTCCCCCTCTAATGGTGGGAAAGCCAAATCCCTAGGTGTGGCAGCATAGTTCTATAATGCCAATACTTAGGATGCTAAGACAATATGAACACAAGTTCAAGATCAGAATGAGCTACATAACACACTGTATGGGTAATAAAAGGTATAATAGAGAGATGGGTCAGCAGATAGGAACATTGACTGCTCTTCTGAAGAACCCAAGTTTGAATCTGTTTGATTTCCAGCACCAACACAGCAGCCACTACCACCTGTAACATTGGTGCCAGGGCATTTGACACCCTCTTCTAGTCTCCTCAGGCACTGTATGCACACAGTGTACAGAGATACATGCATTCAAGGTGTTCACATGCATAAAATAAAATAACATGTAAAAACTGCCTTGCAAGCTGTCAATACCATTCTGAGACATGCACTTCATACTCCAGCCATGGAAAAGTGCATTGCATTTTCTGAAAAACGTTCATCTTATATGGTCAACGCATCCCTCTCCCACCTGCTCAGGAAGATATCCTTTCTCCTTCTCCTGGTCATACTCATCTCATCCTAGTACTGTCTTTCAAGACTCAAAGAGCCTTGACCACTTTGAGAGACCTACTGTGTGCATGCATGCTGAGATGGATACTACCCTCTAATCTCTGGGCATTTGTCTTATAAGCAGAGTTCATATTATGTCAAGATTCTACTTCCCCTTCATTTCCACTTGGGTCATTTAAGATGTTCTTGTTGGATGCAAGCATGTGAAGTGTGCTGCAGGCTAATGCATACGGTTATCTAAATGTGCTTATAATGGGGGAGTAAACACTAAAAGGCTGTGGTCCCTTTCAGTTCAAAGAGAAGGTGTTCCTGCGCCAACAAGGGAGCTACATCCTGACAGTGGAGGCTGGCAAGCAGCTCCTGCTCTCTGCTGACAGTGGCGCCGAGGCGGCCTTGCAGGCTGAGCTCACAGACATCCAAGAGAAGTGGAAGTCAGCCAGCACGCATCTGGAGGAGCAGAAGAAAAAGCTGGCGTTTCTGTTGAAAGTAAGTCCAGTTTAGGGTCCCCTCACAGGAGCTGTGCTGTTTCCTCCCATTGTTTCTCAGAGAAGCACAGCGTGACAGATCACTGAGCACCGCCCTCCAGTGCGTCTCCTCTGTTACTTAAGACTCTGTCCTATCTTGCATGAACTGGAAAAGTTTCCCAGTTTTCAGTACTTCCTCTTTCAGGAAAACCCCCTAACAGTAATTTAAACTCTAATAAGGCTGTCCAGGTGATTGATTCTGATTAATGGCCAATGTAATGCCTTGAAGCAAGTGACAGCCTTAGAGAGCCCGGCAGAAACTCAAAGAGCAGATCCCATTCCTTAAATTGTAGACGCTAGAATGGTTTTAAAGATTGATATCTCATATTTTATAGCTGGGGAAAAAGCTAACCCAGAATGAGTCTCTTAATTTGTCTTGGTTTATCTAAGCAGGCTGCCATTGGCTGAAAGTCTCCAAGAGGCATCTCAGGTCCTTTCGTTGGCCACAGGCACAGAGAACCCAAGGACATTGAGATTCATCCACATGGCCTCTAATAAGCATCTGTCTCTCATGTCCAAAGTATTTATAATTTGTCCTTAGTCCAGTAGTTGTAAATATATGAATAATTCATGAGAAAACTCATGATTTTATATAATTACTATGTGCTTATAAAAATGGAAAAAAGTGTTCTAAATTCAGATAAGGCCACATTGAAAACCATATAGCACTTTCCTTTTAAGAATAGGTATAATTGGGGTTGGGGATTTAGCTCAGTGGTAGAGCGCTTGCCTAGGAAGCGCAAGGCCCTAGGTTCGGTCCCCAGCTCCGAAAAAAAGAACCAAAAAAAAAAAAAAAAAAAAAAAAAGAATAGGTATAATTGTACCTCATCTATATGACTATTGTGAGGTTTTGTCAAAAGAATACTAGGAAGTCATGGACACTTGAATGGCAGTAGTTGCTATTATTGATGTCATGAACCCTTAAAATATTGTACCCCCAAAATGTCTCTCTCTATATATATATTTTTTTCCTTTTTTTCAGAGCTGGGGACCAAACCCAGGGCCTTGCGCTTGCTAGGCAAGCGCTCTACCACTGAGCTAAATGCCCATTTTATATATACTGAAATCACCAAAGGTGTGCCATCTTTTTAAATGGAGGGAGATAACTCACAGTAATAGAATAGATTTTTTTTTTATTGTTTCAAATATTCACAGCCATCGGGTTCACATTGGGAATCTTATGCAATATATATACAATCTTCTGAATAGGAAATAGATCAAGAATGCCACTGAGCATGTATTAAGTACCACTATTTGCTTACAGAACGATTCACTGGTAACATAATATGCCTGAGTCATTTGTCGTCATCCTGGTGTCAGGCAAGGATTTAAAGCACTGTAAATCACTCTGGTGAGACTGTTGTAATCATATATATATATATATATATTAATTCATGATGTGGACTTTGGAGATAGTCCCAAGGCATAAGAATGCATGGAGTCTGAGTCACTGGGTTTGTTTGTCTCTGCTGCCAGTTCGTGTATAAAACACGTCTGATGGACGGCTTGCAGAACAGGACATGAAGCTAGTTCCTTATCATTGATGCAGAAAGAAAGGCTCAGTGCTAGCTTCGCCATCCAAGTCACTGTTGGAGAGGAGAGTCCCTATTCTTCTCTTGTCAAGATTTTTTTATATAACTTTGAATCATACATTACATTCTGTTTGCCTAAGGAAGCCTTGTGTGTCATGTTTGCCCAACCTTATTTTAATGTATCTTTACACCAATGTAATAATAATTCTCTGTCTTTAGCTGTTAGCCTAATGCTCTGAGTATGCATTCCCAAAATAGCCATGTTTTTGCCTGCTCTCTAATGTCAATTTTGCCCTTAGGCATGACCTCCTCGGTGTTGGATCTGTGAGCAGGCACCGGCTGTACATTGACAGTTTCAGGGCATGTGCTGAGTTAACTGAAAATGTTAAGTCAAAGCAGAGGGGGATTATTTGCTTACAAATCATTTCTACAGTACTGAGCATTGGCAAGCAAAAGGATCACAGAATGTTGTGAAGGGGAGTTGGACCAAACTGAGCCTCATAGACAAAAGCATTCATAGTTTGGTTTGCAGGGTTCCCCTGTTGGTACCAACTAGAGAGAAGGGGATGTACTATGCTGCTCTGGGGTTCCAGGAGGGAATTTTTAAGTGAAATGAGAACCTGCCTTCAAACTCCCACGTAACAAAAGACACTAAGTTTAAGCTTGCGAATTTTGTTTTTGCTAAAGGTGTCTGGAGTAATATTACCTATGGATTGCTAATGTCAGGGTGGGAAGTAGGGAGGGCTGAAGCACGAGAGCCCAGGTGACAAAAGGAGCTAAGGGAAAGCAAGGGGAAGCAGATTTAGGTACCATGTTGTTCTTGGTAATTCTAGCTGTTAAAATAATTGTCTTTAGAGTTCTGTAGTGCATTAGGTGGAGAATGACCTCTGGGAGGCTGGTCTGAGGGGGGTACTGGGACCATGGTGGTCAAGAATGGACAACACAACCAATATGGGAGAATTAGACAAAACAGGGTATTTATTTAACTCAATGCTATCTGGCACTCACTAACGTACCTGATGGAAGTTAACTTACAAGTAATGCTCTGTAAAAAAAAAAAAAATCAACATTCGGTGTGGTTCCTCTCACATTCCTTTTTATATATATATATATATTTTTATTTAAAAATTGGACAGTAAGTAAATGTGCCATTAAAAACTTGAGGTAGTTAGCTATGGTAACAGGAACATTGAAATCTTCCTTGAACCACCATCCCGAGTTTGCCGTTCCCAAAACGTAGCCCTTGTTACCAATTTGGTGTGTCACATTTCCAAATAGGCAGGCACCAGGCATAATTTTCCTTGTCTTCACTCAGGGATCCAGCACACTCCGGGCTGCCACTCTCTGCCACATATCCTGTGCTAATGTCACAACATGTGTCACCAGACAGATATTTCTTCCAGGTCTCAATGACTGGGTGTTTCTGTGCTAACACTTAATTCTCCCAGACACATTTCAGCCCGAGCCAGGTAAAGCCAGACAGACACCGTGTTTGTGACGCCTGTGGTTCTTGTGTGTTTGCACCTCCACAGTACCTCACATGTGGGTGGCTCATATTTATGTATGGAGTGAATCAGAGTTGAGGTTATATCATTTTTACATTCTGTCTTTTTCTTACTCCCACTTGTTCAGATTCTAAAACAATTCATTTTGTCTCATCTTGTTACACACACCCATGGTACATTTGGGAGCATGTAGATACTCAGTGCGCTTGTGTGTGAGTTAGGAGAGAGAGAGGGAACTAGAGGATTTTCCCATTCTGTTTGGTATTTGATCCAGACTCCATGCATAAATACCATGTTCAAGTATCCGAAGTTAAAAGTTCTTTGGACACTGTGCTTGCTTAGTGCCCTGATAGACATTGCTTACACAAGCTCTTCAACAGCTATAGAATTTACTTCCATTTTCTCAGGGAAAAATGCTTCTTAGACACAAACAGCTGATGAGTAACAGAGTCAAGTTGAACTGAGCTCTTACGATGACAAAGGTTCAAAATGGCAGTGAGCATGGACATGCCTTCCCACAATTCCGTGTTGTAATTACATCCCTGGCAATTAAAAAGAATATTTGTTTTCTTTATTTTTATTTTATATTTTTGTAATTTCTCACAAAAAAAGTATACAATTTATTTCTCCTCCAATGACAGGACTGGGAAAAGTGTGAGAAAGGGATAGCCGATTCCCTGGAGAAGCTCCGCACGTTCAAGAAGAGGCTATCTCAGCCTCTACCTGACCACCATGAGGAACTCCACGCGGAGCAGATGCGGTGCAAGGTACGTGACTAGACAGAGACTGTCTGCATTGCCTTATCCACGTACTTCTGCCTGTGAGGTCATATCTTGGGGAGACTCCTGAGGCAGATGAGGTCCTGGGGGGCCCATTAGGGTACCCCACACTGTGATGAAACTTCCTTTGCTGATTTAATGCAGCTGCAGTTTGTGGATTACTTCGAGGAAGCAAATGAAAAGTTTAAGACACAGCATAAAAGATATTTAAAAGCTGAGTCAAGAAACACCCCCATTGGCGAATCATTCTAATAAAAGTCTATTTTATAGGAAGAAGGACAGGGTTGGTACCTTGAAAAATCTGCAGACTGTGGCAGAGGAACATACCTTACCTGCTATATCCCTCGTACAGGAAGAAAAAAAAAAACAAAAAAAAAACAAAAACAAAAACCTGATCTCTATCAAAGCAAGAAGTCACCCAATCCTTAAATCCTTCAGGGTTGAGCCACTTAAGGACTGTGATCACCACTTCTAATCTTAATTATGATCATCGCCTCTAATCGTACTGGGAACCAATCAGCTGCAACACAGACACTCCCTGGACAACAATGTCACGGAGACCAGCATGATTTAGTGGCTGTAAGATTGAGTCAGTGCACACCTGTGTAGCCAGGCGGAGCGCCTGAGCAGCACTTCCCGGCTGAGTAATATGCTGGTAGCATCGAAAGTACCTTCACAAATCCTTTTCTTTCCCTGTGTTTCCACAGTCATTCTTAACATCACTGCCATCTGATACTCCTGGTTAAAAAGTTATGAAAGATACTCTTTGAAAGTTGAAAACAATCAGCATTAGGAAAATTAAAGGTGATACACAGTGCCCCGAAGATGATGAATGAAATATACATCTCTGTAGATTGCACTAAGATGCATGCGAAGGTTGACTAGTGTGGTGGCATTTGAGGATCTAAGGCAGGAAGACTCTGAGTTCAAGACTGGGAGATGTAACAAGTCTCTGCCCCAGAAGAATGTAAAGGCTATGTAAAGGCTGGAACATTGAAAGGAGTTGGTTTTAAACTCGTGTTGTTAATTTATTAAATGAATCATCTGGCAGCATGGGCATGGGTACCAGGTCACCTCCCCACATCCCTTATGCCAGTTGTATCTCATGTGGCATGACACAAGCCCGTGGGATCATATGGAATATGCTAGCTGAGAATATGGAAGACTCTAGAATAACATTAATGTTTCAGATTAATAACTGACAGATTTGTCTAAATTTAGAGACTGTATTTTAGCCACACTGCCTTAGCTAATATGCAGAGTCTAAACCAGAGGGCTTGGATTTGAATGGTAGTGTTACTTGTGCATGCAAGAGTGCATGTGGTGTGTGTGTGTGTGTGTGTGTGTGTGTGTGTGTGTGTGTGTGTGTGTTTTGTTTTTGTTACTGTTGGATCCAGACTGCCCTCAAACTCACAGAATCCCCATGGCCCAGCCTTTAGAGTAATTCTGGGATTATAGGCAACTGCCAAATGTGATATCTGAGTTTCGAGGAAGCTTGGGCTTGCTAGATATACAACAGTAAGGTCCTTACACTCGCATAGCAATTTAATCTGGCTAAAGGTACAGACAAGATGCTGCATATTTATTAACCCAGATAGTTTGGTCTTTTGGCCAGTTATACTTATTTTGAGACCCCATTGTCATTTCCCCAAACACTTGGACAAGCATCCTGCTTTTGAGTTTGGAGATTGGGAGAATGTCTTTCCATACAGCACCATTATGTTCTCTCCCAAATCACCCTCAGCAGCAAAACAAAGCAATTACCTGAAAATTTCAGGCTAAAACCTTGTTTGCTGAAATTGCCTGGAAAGTTAGCCGCAGATAGTACTGTTAATTACTCTTGCCTTTAGAAACTTGTCTCTGGTGTGGAGAGACAAGAAAGGCAGAGAACAAATAGTATGAAATTCTCCATTCATGCACTAAACGACCTGGAATCTGAAAACAACGGCTTGGCAGGGAGCGAGAGTGACACAAATTACAGAACTGGTCACTTGTCAAAACATGACAGGAAACTCCACTCGTTCCCATTGAGTTTCTTTAAATAATACCCCCACAGAACATGTCCATAACCAATAACTTCAATCAATCTCTGATCCTACAGAATGTGTACTTAGTGAATTATTTTGAATACAGGAGAAACTGACAAATTGATATTCCATGGTAAGGATATGTCACAGAAGAGGTCAACTCAGCATTTAAAGGTCAAGTTAGAAAACTTTTTAATATTTCATTAGTGTGATCAGGAACAGGACAAAACCAGTGGGTGGTTTGGTAATCAGTTTAGGCGTATTCGTGGTCTCAGGGTTGTAGGATGATACATGTTTAGAATAAAGACAGCCATGAAACTGACAAACCTGGATTTGGAAAACAAAACAACAAACAACAAACTCTACCATCCTGGGAAGCCCAGGGATGTGGTGGAAAGGCTCAGCAGGGACCCATGGTATTTTATCAGAGGAACATGGCAGGCTTTCAAGTTATGTAGGATGCAAATGAGGAGCTCAAGTGTGGTGTTCGGAAAGAGTTTGTAGAAAGGGAATACCAGTGAGGTGGGGTTACCAAAGCTCCCTCGAGGGTTGAAGGTAGATGGTGTGGGGGTTCATGAATGCTTGTCTTACTTTAGGAACTGGAAAATGCAGTTGGGAGGTGGACAGATGACCTGGCAGAGCTAGTGCTGCTGAGGGAGGCCCTGGCTGCCCATCTCAGTGCCGAGGACATCTCCATCCTGAAGGAACGTGTGGAGCTTCTGCAAAGGCAGTGGGAAGAGCTTTGTCACCAGGTAAGCTGAGGTCTGAATGAGGAAGTAGCTCCTCATGATGGGAAGGCTGGAGGTGCTCCATGATGCCAGACAGGCTTGATCCATACCTGGACCCACCCTGTGACTCATGGATAAGCAGAGGAACCTATGGCTATTGCCAGAATATTGTAGAATAAGGATAGCTGTATCATCACATTATACATGAATTCATCATACTGAAGCTTTTCTTTTTGCTTCACTGGCTGGCACAGACTGCTGTGTACCTTCTAGGTGTGAGTTTTTAGCTGGAAAGGTAATGAATGGTACTATGTTCTGCATTTTAAACATGGAGCAAACATTGTTTTTGGTTTTAGTTACAGTTCTGGAGATAGTTTTATTTGTGGAAGAGTATAATCATTCTTTAGTAATTCATGGGTGTAAGGAATTATTAGGTTTACATCATTTATTAAATGCCTTTCTCTGTGTATATGGTGCTAAATATGATTATAACAGGCTTTGAAGGGGAAAGACTGATACAAAGGCAACAGGAAATCATTATGAGCAAAAAAGCATCAAGTAAAGGTTTGCAGTGAAGACTGCTGGCTGCCTAAGAGCCTGTGTCTGTGCTCACAGAAAGCTATATGCCTTGCTTTTTAGGGATGCATCCTGAGTACCATGCCTGCCACACTGCAGGCTATAACACACCCTAAGTTCCATGCCTGCCACACAGAGAAGGTCACACACAACACACCCTGAGTACCTTGCCTGGCACACTGCAGACTGTAACACACATTTGTTCAGTGGTCATGGCAATTATTATGACTATAGGCTGTAATAGATATTTGTGCCACTGATTTTTTTTATTGCACTGAAAGTAAAGTCATTTCAGAAAGTTCTATATAGTTATGAAGAAAAGTCTATATGAACAGATAAAAGCAATGTATCTTTATGTATGGACTGGCTAGGGAAAATGCTTGGAATGTATAAATTTAAGTGCTTAGTTGGGGAGTGGAGGATAGATTAATATACAGATAACACATATGTCATTGATAAGGTTGAAGCAGAAGGTAGGCTGGAGAGATGTGGGTGTTAGAAGGCAGGGGAATGGACTGAAGAAAGGGGGACTCTATGCCCACCCAAATCCACATTTCTTCACTCTTGTGGCAACTACTCTGCCTGCTCTCTTTTCTAGTTCTCCTTCCCAGTTGACCTGGCATATGAATCCTTATCTTCCTGCTTCCAGAACCTTCCAACAGAGTTTGAGAGGCCCTCCCTTATGGCTTATTTGATATTAAGAACAAATGTGTTCCTTGACATTTTTCCTCCAAATACTTATTCTAAACCCAGACTTTGCTCACATCATAGACCAAAGGAATATTCACTCGCCTGCTTAGAATGATGTTTCAGCAATCCCCTGTGGATTTTTCCTTGCAAAAAGGGGCATCCACCTAGGAAGCGCAAGGCCCTGGGTTCGGTCCCCAGCTCCGAAAAAAAAGAACAAAAAAAGGGGGGGGCATCCAAAATGTAGCCCTTACCAACATGTTAACAAACATGAAAGTGGCCACTTCTCGTGGAATGCTGTGTTCTCAGTGTACACAAGGAGGAGCCTATACAGGGTTGTTCATAGAGAGTGAATCATCACACAGATTATTTTCTGAGCCCTTAACCATGTAGACATTACCACAATTACCATGTTATAACATACAGTCCTTATTATGATATAAACAAAAGGCATTTGGTGGGTACTAATAATGAAAAATTATGACCACATTTATCTCTGTGAGCCTGCTCACTTCTTTTTCCTTCGTTCTTTCCTTCTTTCCTTCCCTCCCTCCTTCCTTTTCTTCCTTTCAGAAGGAAGACTGCCCCTATGTGAGCAGTCTTCTCTTTTTTGATGTATTTATTTACGTAGTTATTTTACATGTGTGTATGTCTGCCAGAGTGTGTCCATCCACCATGCACATGTAGCATCACATAAAGGAGAGAAGACTGTCAGATCCTAAGAAATGGACTAAGCACAGTCTTGAGCTGCCCTGTGGGTGCTGAGGCCAGAGCTTAGATCTCTGTGAGAGTCTTAAGTGCTTTTAACTGCTAAGCTATCTCTCCTGCTCCCTACTCCTCATCCTCTAGGAGAGAGGTCTACAATACATTCCCTCTTAATAGTTTTCAGTAACTCAGTGAAATAAACCAGACCAGACTCACTTCTCACAAAGGCTTCCAAGAGATGTCTCTTCAGATCCACAATTCTCAGAACCTTCCCAGCATGCCTTGTTGGGGACCTTGACCATGAGCCTCTTCTGGTGAGAAGGGACTACTTCTCTTCTGGTTTTCTTACCTATTTTCTTTCCCGTCCCACACAATCCTGTGAAGTTCTTTTAGACAATGATGGAGCCTCAGTTTTCAGAGTCCTGTGCATTCCCGTTTCCTCCTGATTATGTGCTGTCATGGAGGATGTCTGGTTTTCTGATTGGTTGTAGTTGATCCCAAGACTTTGACGCTTTTAGATGCAAAGGCCATTTCTTTGGAAAAACCAGTGCCTACAGCAGCTATGCATTGCTTGCCTATGGGGAATAGTGGGGACCATGTCCTCCTATGTGTGTGTCCTAATACTTAGGTTCCAATGAGGATGGAAACATTGCCAGAATTACCACATTTTGGAGATGAAGAAAATGATGGCCACATGATGGTTTCTCATGTGGGTGAATTGTGTAATTGTGCCATGGAAGTATTATTATTACTAATTGAGTCAGACACTCATATGTTCTAAGCTTGCCCACTAGAGTTAGATATATCTGTTTGAAAATATAGCTTGAACGTGGTGCATGGCCATGTGATACGCTCTGAGGAGATTTATACACTGTGCCTGTGAGCAGACTGAGACCGGAAAAAGAAGTAGATAGAACGTGCTTCTAGAATCTTCCTCTGCCAGACTCTTGCAGGAAGTATGAAACTAACACATAATTTCCCTGTTTAAGTCCAGTCTACATTCGATTATTTAAATCAGTGTGAGAGGGTAGCTTTGGGTCTGGCCAGGTGCCAGGATGTAATAATTCTGGAGGAGGGCGACCCAGAGACCTTAGTAGGTCTTGAGTTTGTCATTTCCGGCTAACTTCTGTCAAGTGTGAAACCACAACGGAAAACAAGCCTGTGCTTGGCTCCTCATAAAAGTCGACAAACTCAATGGTACACAGATGGCGTTATGCCAGCTAAGGAGGAAACAGCGTGCTCGGCTCCTTTTGAAGCAGCTGAAGTGAAGTGAGGAATAACCGGGTCCACAGACACGGTTGAGGAAGCTTCGAGTAGATGCTTTGGAGCATCAGAATCAAAGCAGAGAGGGACAGGCTTTCAGCTGCCCCAGGGATCTTCTATAGCTCAGTTGTGGATTATATTGCTATTCTTCCTCTGTTGGTTATATAGGACCATGTGTGATTCTAGCTGTAATGTAAATATATAAACTGCACTGTATGCATTTGTGTGTGTGTGTGTGTGTGTGTGTGTGTGTGTGTGTGTGTGTGCCTGTTCCTGTTTACACCCACAGTGTCTTGATAAAAATACTGTCAGGAAAAAATGTACTTCCTGTTCAGCTGTCTCACTCTGGAGGCAAAATACAGTGGCTTTACCTTTAAGAAACTGTGACTATGTGCTAAGCTGGTAAATTTCAGTTTTTCAACTGAATCCAAAGAAAGGAATGGTTCACTTATATATAGCTTAAATATTCAGTTTATAAACAACATCAAATGCCTCCCTTCTGAGGAATTTATATTTCTGCAAAAGAGCTTTGGGCTCTGGCTTACACCCAATGCTTGCAGCCCACATATTTAGGGTTTTTTTTTCAGTCCTAGATCCACAGTAAACAAATGAAAGCAGTATCTTCATGTTGTGAGACAAACAGGAAGGATGCTTATTCAAGCTGCTCCCTAGAAACACTGAACACATGAATGCTAAGGAGAAAAAAAAAATCAAACTATCCTGGAGCCTTGTCAAACCTGTGGTATTTGACAGCCCTTCCTAAGTTTTTTCTTGCTTGTGTCTTCCTGTCCACACACCACATCCTGGAGTAGACATAGTACAGCACTTGACACAGGAAAGGTGGTTGTTACAAATGCTAAATACTAGTGTTTGGAGAAAATGCAATGTCGAACAGGAAGAGGAAGACTCACAGAAGATGAGTAACTTGCTCTGTTTTCCATGGCAGAGGAGTAGAGACTGGCCGAGAGTCTCAGCTGCCTCTGGACATGCGATTGTTCCTACTATACATTGAAACCTGTATCAAAGACTCCAGCTTTCCCAACCCTGATCAATAGCTGATTGCTTAAACTGTCTAATTCACTCTGGGCACACCAACTTCTTAAGGAAATAGTCAATTTCCTTTTATCCTGTGACCACCCTCTCTGTGGATGTTGGTGAAGGAGGAGCCCTTGCATCTTTTTTTTTTTTTTTTTTTTTTTTTTTTTTTTTTTTTTTTGGATCATGGCCAACATGCAGAGGAAGCCACTTAGAGGGAGACAAACCCAGCCCAACTCTTAAGGAGGGAGTTTCTTTTCTTTAGACGAGAGTCGCCGATCCTGAGAGTTTCCGCCTGTATCAATTGAACCTAAGTTTTAGTTGCAGCCGCCACCTCCCGTAGGATGCAGTAGGATTGATGGATGAATTCACAGTGTTAGTATTCCAGAAGAGCCGATCTCTCCGTGCTTACTGATCGTGCTATATAACATGGTCTGGAGAGAGCTTAGAGGAGGTGGGATTTCTCTACAGAACATTTTAGCTGATGCTCACAGTTAACACCCTCCCTCCTGAAATGAGCTACCACCACTCATCTCCTCTGAATCATTCTGCCTGAAAGGAAACCACGTGGTAAACGAAGTTACATAAATGGGGTAACCCCGGTTCACTCAGCCGTAATTCTCAACCCAGGGAAATACTTTGTTAAATAGGCGTAATTAATTCAAAGGAGGGAACTTCTGATGGACGTTTCTCAAAAGCTGTGGTAGGCTAGGCAGCCTCCTGTCCAGATAGCTCATCTCTCTGAGGTTGGTCTTGTGAAAGGTGTTACCTGATACCCAACTCATCTCAGCAAAGATCATGGGCAAATGAGGTTCTCTGGGAACTTAAGTATTATCCACTTAATCACTGTTAGAGCCAATCAGTAACCAAGAAGCATAGGGCATCTTTGAAACTGTTTTATTCCCATATTAAAAAGATTAATTTAAAATACATTTTAAAACAAATTGTTAGGTATGGTGGTTCACACCTATAATCTCACAACTCAAAAGGATCACTACCAGTGATTGTACTCTTAGGGATATACCTAAAGGAATGGATACCTCTGTCTGTGGGGACACTTCCACACGAGCCTGTGTGGCCGCATTGTTCCTAGGGAATCAGGATTAGAATCAGCAGGATTGTCCACAATTAGATGAATGGGCATGTGAACCATGCCTCTGTGTGGTGGGTGGCTCTCGGCAGTCAGAAAGAGTGAGTTGTGGATATGTCGTTTAACGTGGCTTAACGATGCTCAATGGAAGAAGCATTGTCACAAAAAGGACACAACCTGTGATTCCAGCTCTCAGAACACAGAGCTTGCATACTCATTTACATTTTAAAAAATATTCCATGTTCTGTACAAGTTTAATGGGAAGTTTTGATTATGTTTAAAAGGTTAAAAGCTAAAAACTATACAACGAAAAGTAAAATTTTACAAAATGAAAAGAGACAAAAGAATTGAAAAAATTATATACATGGAAATATGTAGGGGTAACATGGTCAGGGCAGGGCTGAACCCCAGGGATCATCTACTGTTACCGATGCTCTTAGAAACCCCTCATCATACTCTCCGGATACTGGAGACTCAACTGACCTTTCCTCTCTATTCCATTCTGTCCTTCTTCGTTTGTATTATAAAAACAAGACAAAACAAAAAATCTAAACATTTATTTATTGGTATTTTATATGAATGACTGTTTGCTTGAATGGATAGAAATATACCACATGTGTTCCTGGTGTCTATGGAGGCAAGGGCATTAGATCCCCAGAACTAGAGCTACAGAGGGGAGTGAGCCATCATGTGGATATGAGGCAAACCTGGGCTCTCTGCAAGAGCAGCCATTGGTCTGATCCTTTTCTACAGCCTCTTTTGCTCGAGTTTTTGTTCCTTTCAGCAAATCCTATATCTCAGGAAACAGTAGCCTACAGGAATGCACTGGTCTTGCCTACTTCAGCTCACTCTTTCCTCCTCAGGGTATGAGTCACTCTCCAATGTTATGCCTTTTCATAACCATCCTATTCTAAACTTCTCAGGTCTCCCTAAGACGACAGCAAGTGAGCGAGCGCCTGAACGAGTGGGCTGTCTTCAGTGAAAAGAACAAGGAGCTATGCGAGTGGCTGACCCAGATGGAGAGCAAAGTCTCTCAGAATGGAGACATCCTTATCGAAGAGATGATAGAAAAACTCAAGAAGGTGAGAAGCGTGAGGCAGCCTGGGCTCCCTTGTTCCCAGTGCTCTCCCTGTGCTTTGAACCTAGCACCTATTTCCGACATTTCCCCCACCCAAGGAGGCCTATGTATGAAGCCTCAACTTTGTAACCTACAACAGACCTGTGTGAAAAGGCAGAATTTATAGGGTGGGTTTAATTTGTGAGGAACACTCAGCTCTTTGTCCCAGAGGAATCATTTACACACACCACTTTTTCTCTCATTTTGATCCTGTGGGTTGGTTTGGAGAGAGAGAGAGAGAGAGAGAGAGAGAGAGAGAGAGAGAGAGAGAGAGAGAGAGAGAGACTACTACAGAGGAATTAAAAGGAGAAATTCTTAGGGGGAATTAAACTGAAAATTTCCCCTAGAAAATATGTTCTCTAGGCCCTCAATAGGAATGCAGGCCTTCTTGGGAGTGCTGAATTCCTCTTATTTCAATTGTCTGTGCATTATTAGGTCATTTTGTGGGCTTGTTTTGATTCAGGACATATTTCTATCTATGCAGGGCTCACTAAACTGACTCATAATTTTAAATTATTTGTGTGGGTTTCAGTAAAGTTTCTACATTCGGGGGGCAAATAATCATGTCAACTTGTCAGTTAGTGTCTCTTACTAGCACATGTATGGTGTGATTTTCATGTATACCTGTTTGCCATCTGTCTGGAGGAAAATCCTCAGAGAGCGGTAAACCTCCCTGGAACATAGACATTGTCTGTCTTGTCCATTACTCTCAACCCTGCAAACACAGCAGCGTCTGACTCCTCATCAACATTCAGTTCATATTTCGTGACTACAGAGATGATGATTTTATTCCTTCTGAAAAGCCACACAAGTGATCATTAGGAAAATTTATCATACTCAATGCACACACATACAGAGGAAAGATAAACTCCAAAGCCAGCACATAGCATTTATGACTTTATTAGTTTTCTATATAAAGATGAAAAATCTCATGAGTAATCAATTTGCTTATTTGATATTAAAAACCCTTACCTCTAGACCAAGACAATACAGGTTTGTTCGCTGCATCTGCTAACACTGGGGCTTTGCTAGTTCAAGAATATTGCACTGAGGAGGACCAATGTACTCGTTACCATAATAGAATTTGCTAAAGAGTAATTCTTGGTTAGGTGTGTTTATATTCTCATTGACTTTTACTATGAAACTCTGAATGTTTATTTTGGGAATGGAAAACCATGTTCTAGAATAAAATACAGCTATAATTTATAATTTACTAAAAGTCTAGTCGCTCCTGTGGATGGCTTTATTATAGTATTTGGTAGGATATCAGAGATACTCTTTGAGCAGGTCAGCCTGGTGGTTTGGGCCTGTCATCTTAGCTACTTGTCAGCCTGAGGCAGAAATATCTCATGTGCAAGGTCTTCCTGGGCTACAAATCGAGTGCAAGGCTAGGCCAGGCAACTTAGTAAGACCTATTCATAATAAAGAGTAAAACTAAAGAGGGAGTAAGGAGTGGTACTGAGAACATAGCTTAATAGTGAAGTGCATCCTTAGTATATATACAAGTCTTGGTTTAACCCCTGTGCTGCAGAGTAAAGAAGAAAAGTAACACTTTTTGAAATATTAATTCTACTAGTTTGTCTACAAAATGTCATGAAACTAAAAAGGCCATCCCTGTCTCGTTTTTCTTATAATTGTGAAGCATTGCTGAGTACTAAGAGGAGCTCAGTGTTTTTGACAGTGTAAGGAAAGAAAGTGACAGATTACTAGAGGGCAACTATTATTGTCCATTGGCATCAACACAGGCAGTTTAATTTAAATGACAACCCAAGAGGACAGTTTTACTGTAAGTGCATTTTAAAACTTAGGGTAGTTCTGTTGAAATCAACATTTCTCAATGAAATCATCCCAATTTTGTGATAAAATGTTAAAATATAAATAAAGGCATTCAATGTTTTGGTTTTTGGACTCCCGTGTGTTGAAATAACACGGCAAGGTGGGTAGACAGGGTCTAGAAGTCCTAAGCGTGCCCAGTGCACTCAACCCTTAAGTAGAATGGAGCCTCACCTGCCGTCTTCTTTCAGGCCCCCTTTTCTTAAATACGTGGTTTAGAGGGCGTTTTTGCATTTGCATGACGCACCTGTATGAGTATGGGTTTATGGAGGCCAGAGGTTGAAGTTAGTTGTTTCTCAATGAGCTAGGGTATCTTGGTTGAACCCATTTGTAGAAGTATCTTTTACCCACCCTATATAATTGCTGACCTGAAGACTTACTACCTCTGTCTACTAACCTAGGCCTAGTCCTAGAAGCCTCCAGCCTCTGTACAATTTTATCTGGTCCTAGAATGATTTCAACCTCTGAGCCTTGCTGCTGAATAAGTGTGCCCTTACTTGTTCTTTCTGAGGTCTAGCTGAGCTGCTTCAACTCAGCTGTTCTGACTCAGAATTTCTCTCCATGCTGATTCAATCTGGCTTCTCTCTTGGCATTTGGTGAATTGCTCAGCTTGGCCTTAAACTAACATTGGCAACCTGTTCTAATCTCCTGGTTCCTTCTCATTCTCTGGCTCATTCTGTCTTTATCTGTGTCTAGTATGTTCTCACTCTACAACCTGTCTCTGTAAAACTGTCCTGGTAAACTGCCCTCTTTCCTGTCTTCATGGCCCCTCAAGTAGCTTCCCTTTCTTCTCTGTTCTCATGAGAGTTGAGCATCTCCTATTCTGTCAAATCTTTCTCTGACTCATCATTTTGTCTGGCACTCACTTAGACATCACTTTCAAACATGGCTGCTTCCTTTTACAAACTAACTTTACCTTCGTTGTTTGTGATTAAAGATGTGTACTAAGGGTAACCCACACCACAACTAGAAACAGGTATTTTTCTTTAATAAATAACATAATCTCGGGGTTCACAGTGTGGTCAGTTATTCTACAACACCCATAGCTCACATATTTAGCTAGCCACTTGGTTTCTTCCTTGGCACCTAGGAATTACATGCAAGGTTACATGCAATGTTACATGGGTTCTAGGGAATCCAAACTCTGGGCTTCACATTTATGTTTGACCTGAGGAGCCATTTTCCCCTCATTTATTGTTTTCCTGAGATGCTATCTGCTGTGTAACAAAGGTACAAAGTTGATCCTGAAACTGGATCTGTCTTATGGTTTAACCTCTCTTCCCCACAAACAGACCACATAACATACCTGTTATCGCTAACTGGTTTTTAGGAGGGGCTACCACAGAGACTGAATAAGCCAAGGTGTGAGACCCTACTAACTTGCTGAAATTAATGGTTATTAATCCTGAGAACTAACTTGCCATCATGCATGGCAGATGATGCCTCTAAAATAAAGGAACTCAAAGTTCTGCACAAATACCATGGCTAACATAATATGAATAAAGTCTTCATAGCTGACTAGATGCACATAAGTAAGCACATATCACACATTCATGTATATACACATATGGTGATGTCATAGATATGCATGCATATGTGTGCCTGTGTCTCTTAGGCTTGGTATTAGCTATTCATTTCCCCATCGATTCTATGTATGCTACAAATCATATGTATGCTGCTTAGTGATTGCAGCAGTATGATCTTCCAATGTTAACTCTTCCAAGTCAAGGCTCTTGTGTCTATGTAGACTCCTTTATTGTGTTTGGTTTGTTTCTCTTTTTTTGTAGTGCCAGAGCTTAAAACTCTAGTCTCCATTAGCGCTAGGGACGCCACTTACCCTCAAGTCACTCCACTGATCCACACTTTCTTTTTATTATCTATATATCTTTGGTTTTATTTGAGAAAGGGACTTGTGCATCCCAGGATAGTCTCAAACTCACTGTGTACCTGAGAAAGATCTTGAACTCATGATTTTCCTGCCTCTACGTCTCAAGTGCTGGGGTTATAGCCATATGCCATCACACCAACCTGGTGCCCTCTAAAGTAAATAGAAACTGCTTTGCAGTTCCTTCAGAAAATCTGCGTAATAACTGACTCCAGACCCCACGTGACCAGGAGCAATAGGCAATATTAATTCTTGCACACATGAACTGATGCTCACACACGGTTCCTGGGGCCCAAACTCTATCCAAACAGTAGAGGCTGTAATTAGTGCATTTCTAGAGGTGCCAGATGAATGCGTTAGGAGCATGCCCTCTGACCTCTGTGATTGCTTTTATTATGCAGGATTATCAAGAGGAAATTGCTGTGGCCCAAGAGAACAAAATCCAACTCCAGCAAATGGGAGAACGGCTCGCTAAAGCCAGCCATGAGAGCAAAGCCTCTGAGATTCAGTACAAACTCAGCAAAGTGAACGACAGGTGGCAGCATCTTCTGGATCTCATGGCGGCTAGGTAAGATGGACTAGGTACAGTAGGAAGCCTGCAGGGGGAAGATGGTTTTACTTATTTATATGTTTGTTTTGTTTTGTTTGTTTTTGTTTTTTGTTTTCTATTTTTAATTAATTAACTTATTTATTTTTATATCCCAATTGTTGCCCCCAGCCCCCTCATAGAATCCCTCCTTCCAGTCCCTCTCCCCTTCTTTTGTAAGAGGGTATTCCCCTACCCTTCGGTATCCCATGCCCTGGCACATCAAGTCTCTGCAGGGCTAGGCACATTCTCTCCCTCTGAGGCCAGACAAGGCAGCCCAGTTAGGGGCCAGGATGCACAGACAGGCAACAGTGTTAGGAACAGCACTCCCTCTCCCCGCTCCAGTTGTTGGGAGACCCAAATGGAGACTGAGCTGCACTTCTGCTATATATGTAAAGGGCCTCAGTCTAGCTAGCGCATGCTCTTTGGTTGGTGGCTCAGTCTTTGAAAAACCCCCAAGGGTTTAGGTTAGTTGACTCTGTATGTCTTCCTGTGGAGTTCCTACCCCTCCATTGCCTTCAATCCTTCCACCAACTCTTCCATAAAAGTCCCAGAGCTCCATCCATGTTTTGCTGTGGGTATCTCCATCTGTTTCAGTCAGCTGGTGGATGGAGCCTCTCAGAGGACAGTTATGCTAGGCTCCTGTCCGCAAGTATAACAGTATCATTAGTGTCAGGGATAGGTGCTTGCCTGTGCACTGGGCCTCTTATTGGTTGCCCATTCCTTCAGTCTCTGCTTCATCTTTGTCCCTGTATTTCTTTTTGGCAAATTTTGTGTCAAGTTCTGTGGGTGGGTTGGCGTCCTTATCCTTCTACTAGGGGTCCTGCAAGGCTACAGGATGTGACTTCTTTAGGTTCCATATCCCCACCATGAGTCTCAGCTAACGTCACCCATATTGACTTCTGAGAGCTTCCCCCAATTCCAGGTCTCTGGGACTTCCTAGAGATCCCCCTTTCTCTGACTACAGCTGTAGATATCCATTCATTCTCCTGGCTCTCTAGAGAGGGGATGGAGAGAGGAGTAGGGGGAGTCAGGGTCAGGTCTACAGGAGGAATGTTAATTCCTGTTTGTTCTCATTCATTTCAGCTAAAGTAGTTCTTAGCTTTCCCAATGTAGTAATTGTCTTAGGGCTTTACTACTATGAGCAGACACCATGACAAGGCAACTCTTATAAGGACAACATTTACTTGGGGCTGGCTTACAGGTTCAGAGGTTCAGTCCACTATCATCAAGGTGGGAACATGGCAGCATCCAGGCAGGCATGGTGCAGGAGGAGCTGAGAGTTCTACATTTTCATTTGAAGGCTGCTAGTGGAAGACTGACTTCCAGGTAGCTAAGATGAGGGTCTTAAAGCCCACATCCAACAGTAACACACCTAATCCAACAGTGCTACACCTCCCAATAGTGCCGCTTGCTGGGCAGAGCATATTCAAACCATGACAACAGTTCTCAGCCTTCCCAATGCTTCTACCCTTTAACACAGTTCCTTGGATTGTAGTAACCCCCAACCATGAAATTATTTTTTGTGCTGCTACTGCATAACTGTAATCCTGCTGCCATTATGAATCATAATGTAAATGTTTTTGAGATAAAGGTTTTCCAAAGGGTTCACGACCCACAGGTTGGCAACCATGGAGCTAAAGGTAATGAACTACCTAACTCCCTTTTCCTGAGTTTCTGTGGGTAACAACACCACAATCCTGCTGTTCCCATGAATGACACTTTCATTAGCTTCCAGTGAATTTAGGGAGAGAGAAGAGAGTGCTATGCAAACAAGAGATGCTTCTTCATGGATATTCCAACAGCTATGGAGAAGAAAGAAAACCTACCCCGTTGATATTTGTAGAGGGCGCTCTTATCTGTAGTAGAGGAAAAAGAGCGAGCACATCCCTATTAGATGTTTATGTAGCTGGTTGTGAGAGGGTGGCTGACTGCTGTCACTCTGCCCATTCACAAAAATAACCCACTTCATCACCAGAACTTCCTGCTCAGCCACAACAGTGACCATAATTATGCCTTGTGTTGGAGAGGCAGACTGTATTCCATTTATTCTGTAGACAGGCTATGTGAATAAAAAGGACTGGAAGCCATAAAGGGAGAGCATGAATGCTGGGACATCAACTCAGATGTGAGTATGACTCAAAGATGCCTGTGCTTATTTTACTGTAACAGAGAAACCAACATGGCGTAGGTACTCCTTCCATCACCTGGGATGTAGATGCTAAAAGGTGATGTTTGCTTATTCACTGTGTATCACAACCCTGGGACCAGTCACTGGTGTGGCTCAGTGGTGGGTGGATTGCGTAGCCTGTACAGGATCCTGGAGAGTCACAAAGACTGGTGAGCCCAGAGAGAGAATGCTTGCAGGAAGGGAAGGCCTCCACCCCAGAGTGTATGGTGGCAGTACATACAGGGAAAGAAATCGAGCAAAGCACAGTGAGCTCCCTGCTCAGGGACATACTGGCAAGGAAATACACCTCCCCCCTGGAATTAGCCCTACAGCTGAAATGCACAGTGGTTCAGAATCCCAATGTGGTGTTTAGTCTCGCATCGCAGTCACCAAGATGATAATAAAAATCTTATTTCAGAAGCAGAAATTGAAACCTCGTGTGCTCTAAAGGCCCTTTGCAGAGAGACCTCCCACTGGGTCACCACCCTGGGGATTTCTAGGAGCGTGTGTCAGATTCTGACTCATGGATGTGCATGTCCATATAATTCCATTAAACCGGTTAAAGTTCTCTCATGAATCTCAGTGTCGTAATGATATGGAGAGGGAAGATACACTATGCCAAAAATATTTCTGATCAGCTTTAACACAGTGCAGTTGTAGGCAGCTGGCTTAGTTTCTGCTCAGCTGTCAGCTAACGTTACACAGAGGGTGACTTTTTCCCTCAAAGTCATGTCTATACATTTGTGTGGTTTTTCAGGTAAGAGTTTTGTAGATATTGTCTTTTTTTTTTCTTTTACTATCCCAAAAGATATATAAACAAACTTGAGTCATCTAGCTGTATGTTGGTAAGACATGGGCACTTTACACTGTAGTCTCAAAAGTCTACCACTGAAAATTGCATCATGCCAATGAATCCTGGGGGAAACTCTTGTATAGTTGTAGTATCCATTTCTTTATTTTATTTTTAATTTTTTATATTATTTATTTAATGAATATGAGTACACTGTAGCTGTCTTCAGACACACCAGAAGAGGGCATCAGATCTTATTATAGATGGTTGAGCTCAGGACCTCTGGAAGAGCAGTCAGTGTTCTTAACCATTGACCCATCTCTCCAGCCCCTAGTATCCATTTCTAAGTACCGACTTTAGGATTAGAGCAGATCATAGGCCTATTGTCCACAAGTGTAAGGCCATGCTGGATTTAGTCTCCCTCCCCTAGAAGCCTCTAACACGGTTGCCTCCTGTTTCCTTGTTTACTGCGCTCAGGCTTGACGAACTTCCTCCGCACCTGTTTTCAGCTCGGAACAGCCAGCAATATTATTCCACTCTGCCCTTAGTCCCACTCATGACTCCCCTCCTTTCCAGCAAAAATGTGGATTCACCAAACAGAACAGAGTTTGGTACATACCTCTGGAGGTTTTTTAAAATCAATTCTATTTTTTACTTTTATACTCTGTGTAGTGTGGTGCAGGGTAATGACACACCCTTCCTGTGGAATTTAGAAGACAATTTGCAAGGGTGAGGTCTCTTCTCTCAGGAGTGGAACTCAGACCATCAAAGGCTTGGCAGCTGGCTTCACCTGCTAAGCCGTCTCACTGGCCCAACTCATTTATCTAGGCTAGCCTTGAACTCTGTATGTTATCAAGAATGACCTTGAATTTCTGATCCTCTTGCCTCCCCCTTCCTCAGTGTTGAGACGATGGACACATGCCACCACGTCCAATTTATGTGTTGCTTAGGACCAAACTCAAGGTTTCACACATGCTAAGAAAGCACCCTGTCAACTAAGCCACATCACCAGCCCATACTCTGTGTAGTTTTCATATTTGTTGTATGTTCATGCAAAAAACTTTGAAAATTCCCCAAATTCACAAAATAAAGTTTCCTAAATCCCATCAAACAAAGAAACTTTTTTTAAAAAAAGTCTTAAAATGTTAGTTTTGACTACTTTTCATCATTATTTTTAAATGGACAGAGGTCAAAGTTCCATTAAGAGGAAGTAAATATTTCCTCATTATTCCCCTTGCTCAAATAGTCTGTTAAAAGGGGACGTCAGATGATTTTCCACAGAGAATCCTGCCCCCTCTTCCCCGGCAACCCCTTAAACCTCTTTACTCATACCACTGAGCTGGCAGACTGACCGGGAGAGGAGAATCTGCTTCTGTTTGCTGCTGCGATCTGCAGCGTCTGTGGAGGTCTTGCTGATACTTTCCCATACAACTCGTTGGTCTTTTCCAAGTAGCTTTGCTGGCAATAGACAGCAGCAAACAGGAAAAGCCGATCGCCTGTGTCTACAGCCGTCACTGTCTCCAGGACCCTTTCTTTAGACCTGTAACCTGCTCCGCCTGGCAGATTACACTGAGCTTCTCCCTTCTTACCCTCGTGGCCTACATTCCAGGAGATCAAGCCTGGCACATGCTCATGAATGTGGGTTTTATTTAGAAACATGACCACTTGTGACTGCCCCGTGTCATGTTAACAGACAGACAACCAGCACCATTTGTCCGCCAAGAGCATTTCCATCCTTCTGGCCTAGACGAGGGGAGAAACTCTCTCCTTGCCCAGGAAGGACTGAGCCTTTTGCTCTGCAGAGCCGGACTTTTGCAAGTGGCAGCTTCATGGTGGTGGCAGAGGACTTGCGTGCCCTGAGGATGGCAGAGGACGGCAGTGTGGACGCAGATCTCCCAGACTGTGACTGCGATGTCTCCAGGCAGGCATCTTCTTGATTGGGCATAGCTTTAGACTTACGTGGGGCTCATGGGACAGACACTAGGCTCTTTTCAATCTGGAATGTTTCATGCTGAGATTAAATAGACGTGAGTAGCACCAGGAGAATGTAGGCCATGAACTCCAAAGGCCTCTTCGTTGGTTTGTTTTATTGTTTCTCTTCTGGGCATGTGCAAGAGGTTAGTATTACAGTTGTGTCGGGACCAAATGCATCATGCAAAGAAAATGGCTCCAGTCGAGAGGCCAAGACAGGAGATTGAGAAAAAGATTCAGCAAGGCCACCACCTGCTAGCTAAGGGGTGGCTTTGGACCAAACTGAAAGTCGGCTAGAGCCTGTTTACAGTTTTGCAGCCGAAAGCTTTCTCTAGAGTAAATAAAGGCATGTTTCAGACATGTGGAGGAGGATTTTTTTTCTGAGAAAAACATTTGCTTTGTTTGTGTTGGTCAGTCCCCTTGAGCCATTCAGGCCTTCAAGTCTTTTAAAATATGCAGATACTATAATTTAGGTCTAAAGATGTTAGCTATTGTACAGTGTAAATATTGAGCTTGTGATTTACTTCAGGTAGCGTCACAATAGCACCCTTGGTGGTCTACTGGTTAGGAGTCAGAGTTCTTCCCACAGGATAACGGGTTTTTCTCGTAAGTTTTGGTAATGTTTTTTCTTGTATTGTCTCACTCTTGCATAGATTCTCATAGGTAGGTTGTAGTTCCTAATAGCAATTTTGATCCAACTATATTTAGACTCTGAATCTATTTTGTTTTGGTTTGTGGACATACTAATTATTTGAAGGAAAGTGTATGTGTATATATGTATATATGATATTAGATATATTAATATAATAAGTATGTCTATAATTACACATATACATGTTCTCATTTGTGTGGTAGAATTAATATGAATGGATAGTTAGATTCAATAGTACAGCCATTCTCAAGAAGGTTAAGAGCCTGAGATACGCTTTGGACCCAAAGGGCACACATAAGCTTGAGGATTTACCAATTAATCATGGCTTGTTAAATCCTGCATATGCCTATCAGGTATAGGCATCTATTAAAAACCTGGATGCCATCCCAAGGAATGCCGCCCAAACTGCTTAGTTTCTCACAATAAGTAAGTGAATAAGTAAATATTCTGATATATTAAAGATTTCTTTCATAGAAATAATGGAGGAAAAAATGAGATACTTCTTCTGTGCAAGAACAATGTCTGAAAATACCAGATTTAATAAGCTATTACAAATAAGTGAGGTGTTGCAATCCACTTCCTTCATGTTCGCCTCTGCTCCCTCCAATATACATATAATGCATTACGCATTTTGTGAAAAAATATACTTTTCCTGAAACTTATAAAGGACAAGCACTTAAGCGCTCACCCATTGACTTTACTAAATTTATATTAGCTTGAAAGAGGAAGTTGTCCCTAATGGACTATATGAATGAGCAGTTCCATGTCATGGTGCCCCTAGGACATTGCATACTAACCACACTGCCTTGGACCTCATTCAGAGTTTTACAGGATCTGAGTCCTTCCACTAACTCTGCTGGCCTGGTAGAGTATGCGTTACTCACATCCTTTGTGCTCTGGATCATTTGATCACGTCTGTGAACGTATATGCATGCACTCCTTTGTGTGGTAGTATTCACGTGAATGGACAATTGGATTCATTGGGTTCAGCAACGCATAAAGCTAGTCACATGAGAGGGGAGGGAGGACATTCTTCCAGGGTCCTACAGGACAGACTTCTTGGTGCCATGTGTCATTCTTCAGCCCTGCCCAAGAGGGACCACTGCATTATGTTAAATTCTAGATCCATACGGTGGTCACTCATTGCTTTGCCTGAGACCACCATCAGTAGCCATTATAAAGATGTCATTCCTTAACTACCCAAGGAAATTTTGTCTTATGAATGACTGAAGCATGCAGGAATGATTTTTCAAAGTTCTTGGGAATATTCAAACACAGTACCATGAAATGCTCAAGCACCAATCTTGACTTCTGCCTATAAAACTAATTAAGGATGTCTTATATTGAGTAAAATATTAAGTTTTGATAAGCAATGTAACACATGGTTACTCTTTATCAACAGAGTAGATTAGCAATATAGACATAAATTTTTCTTAAAAATCATACTTTCCCCCCCAAAATTTTTTTTAAGATATCCAACTTGAGAGTGCTTTTAAAAGATAAAATGTTGGGCTGGGGATTTAGCTCAGTGGTAGAGCGCTTGCCTAGCGAGCGCAAGGCCCTGGGTTCGGTCCCCAGCTCCAGAAAAAAAAAAAGAAAAAAAAAAGATAAAATGTTATTGTGTATAGATATTATCACCAAATACTTGTAATCAATCACATGCACATATGGAAGCAAACATGTATAGCTGACCACCTTTTTAAAAAATACTAATATTTATTCACTTTTTTAAAAAATGAAAACATAATTACATAATTTCCCTTCTTTCCTCTCTCTTATCCCCTCACATGTATTTTCCTTGCTCTGTTTCAAATTCATGTTTTTTCTTTAACTGCACACACACACACACACACACACACACACACACACACACACAGACACACACACACACACACACACACACATATTCCTAAATACAAATACAGCCTGCTCAATCAATATACTGTTATACATATGTATATGATTTCAGGACTAACTACTCAGTATTGAATAACCAGTTGAGGTTGGGGGTTCATCCTTAAATGAGACCCAAACAAGGATGAGACCAGTGGACATGCAAACATGGAAAAGGAAAAATCTTCTGGCACTCCAGCTCTAGACAAAAAGCTACAGGCAACTGAAGGATGCCCAGAGCAGGGTAGAAATCCTTTTAAGAATACGTGTGTGAGGTTGAGATTTGGGAATCGTCCCAAAGAGATGTAACTGTACCATCAGGATTAGCTTCATTTGAGACAAGCACTCTGATTTGTTGACACTGTGACGGTGGAAATGATGACTTCCATCCATCTTAAGGAACTAAAAATAAATCAATATTCTAAAATGAAATACCTTAATGATGAAATGTTTCCTCAGAGCGGTGACTTTTGGCCTGAGGAATCTTGAGGTGGGTGTGGAAGGAGCCAAGAGCTGCAGCCGTAGGCGGAAAGCACCTTGGGGGTGATTCGATACTCCACCTTGAGAGCAACTTACTTAGCACGTCCGTGTCATAGAGATGGGGCATCCAAGTGTAAGCTGTGAATCACAGAACGTTCTATTGAAGGTCTGCTTTTAAATCCCTAGCATCCCATAGTCTTAGACAACATGTGGCTCTTGACATTTCTTTTCTTCAAGAAGATACATTTTTCAGTGGGGCCACTTTGACATTGAAGCACTTTCTTTATCCGGTTTTTCATTACTTATAGGAAGAGCAGTTCCTGTAAATTCCCCATGTTTCCTGAACCAGGAGGTGGTCTGTGCAGAGAACTGAACTTTATATATATAAAGTTTGGGGAGTAGTCTACATATAGTCATTCAGGCCAGAGCCTAAACAGAGATAGGAACTCCTAATCAATTCTTATTATATGACAAATATGAAGTTAAAATGGCCCTTCCCACCCCAACCTCCTGCTCATACCCCACCCACCAGGAGGAAGTTCATTCAGAACTATCCCAGTAGATGCCCTTGGCTTCTCCTCTACATCCTTGCTGATATTTATAGCATCTGTCCACTGCTCCTCCTTTTCCTCTGTATTGGATTCTTCTTCTTTATCTAAGTATGTCATACAGTTATTTCCCATGAGGAACTATGTTTGTTTACATGTTTTTTTAAATAGATTCTTCTAGAATTTCCATGGCTTGTGTCCTCATCCTTAGTGCCTACTTCTTTCAAGTCATTAATTACCAGGACTAAAAAGAGATGGCCCCAGGATCTGTGGAACACAGTATAATCGATTGTTACTTTACAGCTAATATCCACTTGTAAATGAGTATATAGCGTGTTTGTCTTTCTGGGTCCGGGTTACCTCACTCAGAATGATTTTTTTCTACTTCTATCCATTTGCCTGAAAATTTCATGGTGACTTTTTTTTTTTTGACAGCTCAGTCATATTCCAGTGAGTAATAAATACACCACATTTTCTTTATCCATTCTTCAGTAGCGGGACATCTAAGTTGTCTCTCCAGTTTCTGACTATTATTAGTAAAACTGCTCTGAACATAGTTGAGCAAGTGTCTTTATGGCCATCGTAGAGCCCGTTTGGGTCTGAGCTAGGTGCTCTGCATGTATGCTCTGGTCTAATAGCGAGGTATTCTTGTGATAAGCCTTACAGTGGGAGTGGGGGCTCTCTGACTATTGCTCTTGGGATCCTTTGTCTCTCCCTAAGTTGCCTCTTCCAGCCTTGTTATGAGTTTGTGTGTAGTCTTCTTACAACTCTTTAGGCTGTGTTCCCTTCATAGCCCTGGGTGGTCTGCTCTTTTCTGAAGGGGAATGAAGGAAAAGTGGATATGAGAGAGAGGGGGATTGTTGGAGTTGGAGAACTGGGAGGCATGGGGGAAGGGGAAACTGTGGTCAGGATATTATATATGAGAGAAGAATAAAGGAATGAGAGAGAGAGAGAGAGAGAGAGAGAGAGAGAGAGAGAGAGAGAGACTGTCTCAGTAGTTGAGAACACTTCCAGTTCTTCTAGAGGACCTGGGTTTGATTCTTAGCACCCACATAGGGCAGCACACAACCACCTCTAACTCCTACATGCACATAGTGAACAGAAACTCACATAGGCACATCAGTGTAACTAAATAACCCCCTTTAAATCAATTACAGTTCCTTACTGTAGGCATCCTAGACAGCCTGAATTCTGTTAAACATAGGATCCTCCCTTCAGTTCTTTGCAGATTGTTTACAATGCTGTATAGCACAGCAGTGGTTCCCAATGTCGGCCTTTGGAGGAACCACATTTGTTTAAAATGCTAGCACTGTAGCCTTATCCCTGGAGGGTCAGACTCCATAGGACGGATGAGAGACAAACCTGGGATAAGTACCTGTTCAAACCGACTGATTATCATTTTTGAGCATCCTATCTCTGGTCAACATTATACTTTCTTAGTCTTTTACTTTCTTTAAAAAAACTCTGTTGTATGTACACATGTACATATGTGTGTGTGGATGTGTACATGTCTGTGAGTGTGCATGCATGTGTGCATGTGTGCATGCATGTGTCCAGAGAACTCTGTGTAAGAGTGTGTGTGTGTGTGTGTGTGTGTGTGTGTGTGTGTGTGTGCCTGTGTCCAGAGAACTCTGTGTAATACTGGGATTTACAGACACAGGTTACCCTATCTGGCTTTTTCTGTGGTGCTAAGGATCAGAACTAAGGTCAGGTGACTGACTGAGCCATCTCCCTACTCCCCTCTTTCATTTCTGAATGTTAGGGCAGTAAGGCAGGGGTGGGGTAGCATAGGGGGTTTTGGAGGGGAAACAGGGAAGTGGGATAACATTTGAAATGTAAATAAATAAAATGACTAATAATTTTTTTAAAAAAGAGAAATTAAAAAAAATGTCTTCTCAACCAACACCCACGCACTGCTTCCATTCTCTACTTACCAATTTAATCAGCAGTATAATCTCCTCCCTCATGTGTAGAACTTAGAACTGCATTTCTGTACGTTTCTGTGAGGGCCGTCAAGTACCCTGCCAGACTGTTTCTCACGGGTATTCCTCCTTTTGCTTCCTTCAATATAAATCGTATTATTTGCGGGACTGAGTCCTGTGAAAGCTGTGGGGTTGCTGTAATACTTACCATAGCATTGCGCATAATCATTGTGACTAGTTGCTGAACGTTCTCCTTCACTGAGCGCACCATTATTTAAACATCACTGACCCTCGTGTAGTCTAAGAGTCCCATTTTATATAATGCGGAAACAAGACACCGAGCAGAGTCCCACTGCCACACTGAGCCGGGAAGGACCAATGCAATCTGGCTTTAGGCGCAGCACTCACTTCTGCATACGAGGGTAACATGATCAATGCCTTTCACCATCTCACCAATTCTCTGCCCGCAGGGTGAAGAAGCTCAAGGAGACCCTGGTGGCTGTGCAGCAGCTGGATAAGAACATGGGCAGTCTGAGGATTTGGCTGGCCCACATGGAGTCAGAGCTGGCCAAGCCCATAGTCTACGATTCTTGTAACTCTGAAGAAATACAGAAGAAACTGAGTGAGCAGCAGGTAGGATGGAGATTGCTATGCCATGCAGCCCATGTTCTCTTGGCCAGGAAATTAGGTGGGTGCAAGACATCGACTCAGGGTGAAAAATCAAGAGGAAATTAGGAAGGACTACTGACAATGGGGAAGCGCTGTGTAGGAAAGATGTGGGGACAAATAGGTTCTGTATCACTGCAGCGTTGACTCTTAAAAGATTTCTGTGCCTACACAAATGAGCAGGGTGGTAGGAAAAAATAGTGATTGTCTTAGGAGGAAAAGAATTGCAATGTTACTGAGCTGCAATAAATGCCAGATGTGGTGGTGTGTGCCTTTTAATATACAGGAGGGAGAAGCAGGTAGAGCTCTGTGAGTTCAAGGCCAACCTATTTCTACATAGTGAGTTCTGAGTCAGCTAGAGTTACACAGTAGGACTCTGTCTTAAAGTTAAATAAATAAGAAAATTAATAAGAAAGAGGGGGAGGGAAGAAGAGAGGGAGGGAAGGAGGGAGGAAATAAAGAAAGAAACAGGAAAAGAAAGAAAGAAACAAAAAAGAAAGGAAAGAAACAAAGACACAAAGAAAGAAAGACACAAAGAGAGAGTGAAAGAAAGGAAGAAAGAAAGAAAGAAAGAAAGAAAGGAAGGAAGGAAGAAAGAAAGGAAGACAGACACAAAGAAAGACACAAAGAAAGAAAACATTAGTTCTGGGAATTTGGAGGTGGCCAACTCAATGTGGAATTATGGGGGCAATAAGAATTCTGGGCAAATTTACAAATTACTTTTTAAAAATAAGGAATATATGTTAAAAGTATCGACAAGTTGGACAAACTTGGGGGTGGAAATGACACCTATGAAGTTCTTCCCCCACTCCGAAGAGAAAGTATAGATTCGTTAAGGAAAATCGAGAAGAAAAATATACCCTGGAATAGGAAGGGCACTAGGGATGCACTTTAACGGCAGAATAATTTGAGCAAGTTGAACTCCTAAAGCTTACATTAGCTGGCGTTCTATCACTGTGAAAAATCTATGGTTGCCAATTTCCAGGAAGGAAGGCTTTATTTTGCCTGAAGGTTTCAGGATTTCAGTCTATGATCACGTGACTCTGTTGCTGTGGGCCTATGGAAGCACTGTGGCCTGTAGCAAGAGAGTGGGTCCAGGAGAGCTGCTGATTCTTCGCTGCCAAGGTGCTCAAAAGAGAAAGAGGAAGGAGCTAGGATCTCAAACCCTTTACAAGGATAGGCCCCCAGGGACGTAACCTCTTTACCAAGGCCCCACCTACTAGAGGTCCAGCTGCCTCCTCATACCTCTGAAGAAGGTGACAAAGCCTTTGATATGTGGGCCCTTAAAGAACATTCTAGAACCAAATTATAGTAAAGCCCAAGGGGGAGAAAAGTGGACATTTTTGATTCACATTCTCTGCATTTAACATGAGTGCATATGTTGGAGTTGGGTAAAATCCACTTTCCTGCTTTTGATCAGAAACTTCCTATTTCTGTCCTACACTTAAAACTGTGCTCCAAGGAAAGTAGTGAAGATCTCCTTTTTTAAGGGAACCTCAGTTTCTTAAGCCACAGTACTTCTTATTATTGTCCTGTGTGCTTGCAGATCTATAACAAGTTCTGAGGTGGGAGATGCTCATAGATGCATGCACACTGAATTGACTAATCCATTGGAATGAGTGTGATGTATCAGTAGAGTCCAGGGCAAGATTCTGTCTCTCTGTCTCTTTGTCTCTCTCTCTCTCTCCCCCCTCTGTCTCCCTCTCCCTCTCCACCCTGTGTGTGTGTGTGTGTGTGTGTGTGTGTGTGTGTCTACAGCCAGGCATGTGTGCACTATAGCATACATGTGGAGGGTTGGTCCTCACTTCTTATTTTGTTTGACACGGGGCCTCTTGTTGCTTACTACTGTGTCCACCAGGTTAGCCAGCCACAGGCTTCTAGAAATGCTCCTGTTTCTGCCTCCCATCTTGTCTTAGCTCCAGAATTATACGTGCATGCTACCTATAACATCTGGGTGTACATGCTTCTGGGCATTCAAATCAGGTTATCACATTGGTGTGGCAGGCACTTTCTGGTTGAACCATTACCAGAGCCCAACCCAGGATCTATTTTTACCATCCATTACTAAAGCCAGTTTTACTCTTAGTGTAGTAGTGAAGTGTGTGTGTGTGTGTGTGTGTGTGTGTGTGTGTGTGTGTACAGATATAGACAAAGGTCAGAAGTGGCATTAGGTCCCTTGGAGCTAGTTTCAGGCATCTGTGAACCTCTCAATACAGGTAATGGGGTCTGAACTGTGGCCCTCGGCTGAAGCAGTTGGCATTCCAAACTGCTGAGTCATCTCTCCAGCCCCCAGAGCAGTCCATTTTAGCTTTCAGTTTGTGTTTTGGCAAATCTCACATGGGCTATTTCCAGATCCATCTCCTTAGATTGTACCTTGAGCTTCCAGGATGTCATAAATAAGTCTTGGGAAACGTACTCATTAAGGAAAATGAACCACTGCCAAGTACAGCAGCATCACAGATCAGCCTGTGAGCGTGGCCAGAGCCCCCTCATCCACATCCGCAGGCTTTCACAGTAAAGCACACCTCAATCCCCTGCAGGAGCTGCAGAGAGACATTGAGAAACACAGCACAGGCGTCGCCTCTGTCCTCAACTTGTGTGAGGTCCTGCTGCATGACTGTGACGCCTGCGCCACCGACGCGGAGTGTGACTCCATCCAGCAGGCCACGCGCAACCTGGACCGGCGGTGGAGGAACATCTGTGCCATGTCCATGGAGAGGAGACTCAAGTGAGCTGGGATGGGAAGTCACAGACCAAACCAAAAGAACAACAAAACACACCAACAAACAAAGCCCCAACCCGGAAACGCTCCATCCATTTTTCCACCCACTGTATCCACTGTTTACTGTTTTCCATTGGTTAAAAAGTCCAGAAATAACCTGGACTTCCCCAAATCATCACTATCTACATATAATTGCAAGTATAAATAGGCATAAAGTAATCTAAGTATAACAAGCCAATTTATATTGGAACCAACAGCTTAAATATTACGTAGAAAAATTTAAATTTTCCCTTGCAAAATAAGTATGACTTTATTGAATCTGTTGTCACAGATAGGTAACTGTAATTAAATTAAATTCTACTCTTCATGTTATTAAATGAAATAATCCACACTCAAAAGAGACAAATATTTCACGTTGTCCCTGGGTCTAGATTTAGAAATCTAGATTTAAATGTATAGATAACACATAGAAATCTAGACTTAAATGTATAGATGACATACATGTTTAAACATAGGACATAAAAGTCACAAGGGCACTAAGAGGAGGAAGGACTCTAGAAGAAAGAGATGGGGGAGGGTTGAGAGGGAGGAGGAATGGGGATGGAGAGTGGGGGAGGGAGAATGGGGAAGGGGGAATGGAGGAGGAAGTATTTAGGAGAGAAGGGAGACAGCAGGAGTGAGAGGAAATGAGAGGGCCATGGGGGCAGAAGTAAAAAATCTCTTGGCACACATGCACAAAAATGAACATTCCAATGAAACCTATTGCTTTCTGTACTACATTGGTTAAATAATAAGCACTTTTACGCTCTTCAAAAATTCCAATGGCAAAATCTCAATGGCCTGAACCTCAGGGACCTAAAGCACAAAACTATACTGATCTTTGGCCAGTCCTAAAAGCTCCATGTTACCTGTCAAGGTTAACTATAATCACTCTGAGTCTGCCATTGGCCTTAAAGGAAATCTCCAACTTCACTTTTATTTAATGCACTGGTCTAAAAAGCAGTATTTACACGTAGGGTTTCTAACCTCGTGTGCACACACCAGGGCTGCTCATGAAATGCATTTTAATATCTGGTTTTGACTAATTCCAAATTCAAAGCTGCAAGGCATCTTTTAAAACCAACAGCTGTTTTGTTTTAGCTCCCACAGTTGTCTGTCTCTTTCCCTGGGCGGTTTGGGTCAAAGCTGTTATTGTTTTGCACAGCAGTTGCTTGTCCGGGCACTCTTAATCCCACTGAGGGCATCAGACAGGGTTCTGAACATCCAGTCTTCTTAGTAATGGCTGCGTTCTTCCATCTTCCGCCGCAGAATTGAAGAGACATGGCGACTGTGGCAGAAGTTTCTGGATGACTATTCTCGTTTTGAAGACTGGCTGGAGATCTCAGAAAGGACGGCTGCATTCCCCAGTTCTTCTGGGGTGCTCTATACAGTTGCCAAGGAGGAGCTGAAGAAGTTTGAGGTGATTCATGCTGCCAAATGTTCAGCTGCTCATTGTGCTGTGACACTAGCCAGCTGGTGCCACAGAGCATGAACTGACTAATGTGCCACATGTTATCTGCTCAAATAGCTGGCAAATGGCTTTGTAGCCATGGGTAGCCTCGTGAGTAGACAAAGAACAGTAGTGATTTTATTTGAGGATTATCAGAATTACAAGTAAGATGGTAATAAATAAAAACATCAGCCAAACACAGTAGCAGATTCTCATAATCCCTGCACTCAGGAGGTTGGGGCAGGAGGATCTCAAATTGAAGGTTAGCCTGGGCTACAGAATACTAACTTGTCTGAATGAGGAAAAATAGCAAAGAAAGTGGAGAGGGGAAGGGAAAATAATTCTCTTGGAAAACAAGGCTCCTAATTCTCTCCAAGCTCCCCTGGCATTATTCTTATTTCAGAATTCTTCATCTATGTCCTCTAAGATTGAAATATGATTCTTTTTATAATATGAAAATCTACCTGTAAATGTATTCTCTCAGTTCTTTCACATTATGGGAAGGCCAGCAAGAGTCAGGAAGAGAGGAAGGTGGGACACAGTGGGGACTGGAGGCAGGGAGAGCAAATCATGTTGCCATGTATGTACAAAAATGTACAGAAATGTATGCTAGCTCAAAGAATTAAATGATCAAATACATAAGAGTGATAGTGATCATTTATAACATACGGTTGGCCCCAGGATTGGCCAGAACATTGTCATTGTAGCCAACATCTAAGAGAGCAGAAGAGACCAGTACTGTTCTTGAGCCACAGGGCTTTTAAATTACCAAGAGATGAAAATAGCAACAGTTAATTACACTTAGGAAGGAATCATTAAATCACTCTGTTCAAGGCCCCTTGCCTTCACAAGCTCAAGTCCACTCTGTAGCTCTGTGACAACCTGAACCCCAACCATTGGGTAACTGATTTTCCCATAGACATTGGTGTAGATAGAACAAACCATTCTATACACATACTGATAACACATGCGTGCCTGTGAACTCATTGTAAATGGTTCTGACATGTTCTAAATAGTCCTTTCCTGTGCCCCATTGGTAAATTTTCCTCAGCCCTCCTCAAGACGTTTATAAATGAAGCTAGTATTTCAGCTAAACCCATAAATGACTCGATTTTCTCCTGTGACATCAGTGAACCAAGCCTTGAGCTACTGGGCTAAAAGTGAAATTTCTTCTCATTCTCGTTTGACTTACAGATCTGAATCCTTGATGGAGAACTCTCTGGGTATAATAGTGTTTGATGCATGTGGAATAAGTGATTCTGAACAGACCCATGTGAAACTAGACCACTAAATCTAGAGAGAGAAAATGCCTGTGTAAAAAGTTTTCTTTAGGAGTCTGGAAAGATGGCTCAGTGGTTAAAAGCACCGACTGCTCTTCTAGATGTTCTGAGGTCAATTCCTAGCAACCACATCGTGACCCACAACCATCTGTAATGGGAACTAGCACCCTCTTCTGGTGTGCCTGAAGACAGCTGCTCATCATATATATATATAATAATTAATATCTTTTTTAAAAAAAAGTTTTCTCTAGCAAAAAGCCACCATAAACTGTCAAGGAATCCAGGTCACTCCAGTGCTGGTGGAAGTGACCCTGTCCTATGCCTTGTAGCGCTCTGCTTTGTAAAGGTTAAAACCTCTCATAATTGGCTTATACTACAAAGCAGATTGTATGGGATCATTCTTGATGCTATTTTGGACTCAGATGTGGCCAGCACTGAAATAATTGATTTCTACCAAGTATCATTAGTCTTAAACTTAATTTTCTTGCAGACAGAAAATGTCACAGGAACAAAATTCTGCCTAAGGATCATTCAGTCAGTCACATAAATGTCTGGAAGGACATTGGGCACACTAGGATGCCAGCCCCGCGTGCTGTACCTTCAGAGTGGGCAGATCTATGTTCTGACGTACTCTAACAACGAAGGTTGAACCTCCTTCTGCACCTCCTAACTTCTTTAGAACTGAGGGCGACCTGTGGGGACAGGTGTTCTGAAAGCAGCTCTCAGAAGGTGAATCATTGCCAGAGCAGGGGTGCCATCCTGTGAGCAGTGTGAAGAAGCAAACAGCACTGAAGTGTGAGATGCTCAGAAAAGTCAACCAAGTGAACCATTCTTAACATCTGGGTTGGGGTGTGGGATCAAAGTTAGCCACAGAGCCTGGTGCATGCATTTAGAGTGAAGCTGTGTTTTATTTGTGTGGGTGTTTGGTTGGTTAGTGCTGGGCCCTGCAGTGGGGATAGAAGGAAGTGCTAGCATCTGTACAATTTCCACTCCATGCCACGTCCTCAAGAGCAGAGCATCCATGCACTGTGCCGGGATAACAAGTCTGGCGTCCTTTATGAAAGCTGACCAGTTCATCAGCAGAAAAGAAAGGCCCTTCTTCAAACTGCAGTGTCTTTTGTTATTGCTGTTGTTAAATGGAAAGTTACTTGTGTTTTATACTAAACTGATTTTCTTAAAAGCAGGGTTAAGGCCTTACATTAGAGGCACTTCTGCCAAAGATGGTTTTAGTTTTGTTCCTAATGGACACCAGGATTGAGGTGATTTCTGCATTTTGAAGAAATTACATATTCTACAAATGCACAGTGCCATTTTACATATCATTTCTCAGTATGGATACAGAAATCTTGAGAACACTTTGATCTAACATGTAAACACATGTATATGTTCTTGTAGTGATTTCTAGGAAGATTTGCTTCCCAGTTATTATTTATTTTATGTGTTTCTTTTTGTTTTTCAAGACAGGGATTCATCTATCCCAGGGTAAAATGGATTTTAATAAGCTATCAGTTATTAATATGACATGACCAGCCTCCAACCTGTGGATTTATTCATTTAGCTTTGCACAATTACTGGAACAAGTCCCCTCATCTAATTTTCTAATGGCTAAACCGGCTACTTCCCCAACTCTGCTTTCCCAATACTTTCTGTTTGAGTCTGTGCAGTCATTTCTGCTCCAGCAGTCTGTTCTGGGGAGCATTTTACTCGGACACGTGCTGATGGTCCGGTGTACATGGGAATTCACTCATACAGAGTGAGGCAGCCAGATCTTGGGGTACAGAATTTAGTATTTGAATATATAGCAGCACCAGACCAACCCCCAACAGCCTAGACTGGCTTTCAGTTCCCTAGGTAGCCTAGGATAACCTTGAACTTCTGATTCTGATGCTCCTGCTGCTGCTGCTGCTGCTGCTCCTTCCAGAGTCCTGGGATTACAGATTTGTACCTCCACACTTGGCTTATTTTAATTAGTCATTTTAAAAGCTACATTATGTATGTATGCACACATTCCATATGTGATCCTTGTGTGTACATACCAATATACAGTATATATGCATACATTTTGCTTTTCTATATATTTATTTATAAGTACAATCGTTCCTTACAGTTCTGTGATTTCTTGCTGGCTCTTGGTCCATCTGCTGGGTCTGGTTCTGTGCTCCCTGGCTGTGCAGTATGAAAACCAAGAGATGTAATAACCCTTTGAGTTATGACCTTTAAGGATCTCTCCCACACTGATTCACTTCCCTGTGGCTTCAGGCTTTCCAGCGGCAGGTCCACGAGAGCCTGACCCAACTAGAGCTCATCAACAAACAGTACCGGCGCCTGGCCAGAGAGAATCGCACAGACTCCGCCTGCAGTCTCAGGCAGATGGCCCACGGGGGCAACCAGAGATGGGACGACCTACAGAAGCGGGTCACCTCCATCTTGCGCAGGCTCAAGGTTCTGATTAATCCTTGTCACATAATTTAGGGACTAGAGGATAAACCCTGGCGAGTGAGACATGTTCTTGGGGACAGTGGAAGTTGGAATGGCAGGGGGGGTGGAGGGGCAAGTGATATGAGGACAGTTTAGGGTGCTCCATGCTTGTGAGGTGTTGACTTCCCAGGTTAGAATTGGTTGGGCCGTGTCTGGGTGTGACTGCGGACATATTAATGCCTTCCTCTTCCCTCAGCATTTCATTAGCCAGCGTGAGGAGTTTGAGACGGCACGGGACAGCATTCTGGTCTGGCTCACGGAGATGGATTTGCAGCTCACCAATATCGAGCATTTTTCTGAGTGTGATGTTCAAGCTAAAATAAAGCAACTCAAGGTAATGAGTCAGTTATTTCTGCAAACTATCAGTATGGAAGAATGCTGGAAAGGAGAGGGTTTGCAGATCCTTTTGTGTAGAGCTGAGTAGTGAGCCTTTGAAAACTTAGTTCTTTGTGAACAGGAAAATAACCAGAAGATACTAAACATATGGAATTTTGTTTTATTTTGTTTTTAATTTCTGAGACAGAGTCTCTCTCCCTGTAGCCCTGAGTGTCCTGGAACTTACTCTGTACACCAGCCAGGCCTTGAACTCAAGATATCTGCCTGCCCCTGCCTCCCAAGTGCTGGGATTAAAGGTGTAAGCCACGATACCTGGCAATGTTGAAATCTTTTAAAATGTCTCTAATCCACAATTAACATAAAAACTTAAAAATATCAACTTGGTTGTCAGAGTTAGGGATTTCTATTGTCATTGTTGCTTAACAGATTACTTATTTCCAAGATCTATGGAGAATTTAGGTGGTTCCAGTTTCCAGGGAGAAAGAAGGTGCAACCTTCATCTGCTTTATTTTTTAAAATTACTTTCCTTTATTGTTTGTATGCAGCAGGAGTCAGGGAAGTCCATATGTGGCTGTGTTCACTCGGCGGTCAGAGACCAGTTTATGGTTGGTTCTCTCCTTCCATTATGTGGGTCCCAGGAGTAAAGTCCCCATCTGTCCCCATCCTTGGTGGCAAACACCTTGACCTGTTGAGCCATTTTGCTGGCTCACAATGCTACGTTCTCTTTCGGGGATTTCATTCCACACAGTCCACATATTTGGAGGCTAAGTTGATTGTAAAGGCTACATTATTCACTGTACAATTGAGACTCAGTGTAGCTAGAGACCTTCATAAAAGACATGTGCAAAAAGAGGGAGTGGTGAACTTAATCATGATCCAGACAGTTTCTGACATCATATCCCCAGAGAATCTGGATGGGTGGAGGATCATATGCCTTTGCAGCACTGTGGAGAGGAAGACAGGAAGTTTTCTGGAGAGTGAGTTCCAGTCTAGCATGGACTACACTGTGAGAACCTGCTTCAAAGGAAAGCAAAACAACACTAAAAAATAGATGGTAACGTGATGTATACTTCTGTAATCCCAGCACTTGGGACTTAGAGGCAGGAGGATCAGGCCTGTCTCAAAAAAAAGTGTATGTATGTTTGTATGTATGTATGTATGTATGTATGTATGTATGTATGTATGTATGTATTTATTTATTTGCTTGTGCTGAGAATTGAACCCAGGATATCATACATGTATAAATGATACCACTTAATCATTTCCTATAATACTCCACTGTTGTGTTTTTGTTTGTTGGTTTGCTTGTTCCCTTTTTAGGAATACTTATAGTACCCATGTAGTTTGAATAAGACTGGCCTCCATAGGCTCATATATTTGAATACTTCATCAGGAAGCAAAACTGTTTGAAAGGACTAGAAGGATTAGAATGTCTGCCCTTGTTGGAGTCTCCTTGAATGTCTCCTTGTTGGAGAAAGTGTGTCACTCTGGGTGGCCTTTGAGGTTTCAAAAGCCTACACCAGACCCAGGCTTTCTCTCTTGACCTGCAGATCAGAGTATATAGCTCTTAGCTACTGCTCCAGCGCCATGTGTATCAACCACACTTCTGGCCGTAATGATAATTGACTAAGCTTAAAACTGTAAACAAGCCCCCAGTTAAATGCTTTATTTTATAAGAATAACCTTGGTCATGATTTCTCTCCACAGTGCTAGAAACCGCAGTATCTAAGACAATGCCCAAAACTTTTGTTTTTATGATGAAACAAAAGAAATTACCCTTATTAAGGTGGAATAAGTTGTAAAATCATAAACTCTAAAGTTCTGCCCAATGCTTCGCCCTGCCCCTCCCTACACAACTGTCTCAGCAAATCTCACAAGCAAATCAGTATTTCAACACGTCAACAAGATGTTTCCACCAATTGGTATTTGGAATTCCTTTGAGATTCTGAAAGAATCTTGAAAGCATTACGACCCTCCATTTTCCTTACAGTCTTTCTCATTAGTGGGCAATTTAAACTATTCCAGGGCTTATTCTTGGACTGAATGAACATCTGTCACTTGAAACTTGTCCCCATGATATCTGTCTTTGAAATCATATAGACTCTTATAGAATAATCTTCCCCGATCCCTTGCTTTTCAAATCAGTATATCTTTATGTTTTGATGCTTATGTTACAAAACAACCAGAGAATCATGATAATCTGTGCCCCCCTTCCTGTACATGTGACATGGGATGCATATATTATGTGCATCATATATTTTTATCAGGAGTCACCAGCACCATTAATACCATGATGGTTGTCACTATTTCTCTGTTATCCTCCACCCATATTGTGGTAGTAAATTTTTATCACCAAAGGCTCCATATCTGACTCCCATTCCGTTTTAACGTGACCGTTTACTTTAGAAAATAACTGCTCCGTCCTTGTCTTATCTTTGTTTACAATAAGTCAGTATCCCCCGGTGTTGTCTTTCTGACATTGAGAGAAACGTGTACCTTCGTATGACATTGTTTTTGAGATGTGTAACATTCACATTGCCTTTGCACCCTTAGGCTTTCCAACAGGAGATCTCACTGAACCACAGTAAGATCGAGCAGATCATTGCCCAGGGAGAGCAGCTGATAGAGAAGAGCGAGCCACTGGATGCTGCCGTCATCGAGGAGGAGCTGGATGAACTCCGACGCTACTGCCAGGAGGTCTTCGGACGTGTGGAAAGATACCACAAGAAACTGATCCGCCTGCCTGTAAGTAGCACTTGTTTCTTTTTTCTTTCTTTCTTTTGTTTTATTAGATATTTCTTCATTTACATTTCGAATGTTATTCCCTTTCCCAGTTTCCTGTCCATAAGCCCCCTATCCTTCCATTCTTCTATAAGAGTGTTCCCCTCCCCATCCACGCCCCCCTTACCGCCCCTCATGACTGGAGAGAATTGGCTATGTGGGATTAGTTAGAATAACAGTCACCAGTCCAGAGTCCAGAGGAACATCTGGGTTTGTTGCACGCTTTGATACCGCTATCTATATAACCTTTGACAAGTTGCCTTACCTCCCTCACCTCAGTTTGCCCAACTTTAAAATGGATTTATTCATAGTCACTACCTTGTAGGGACAGCTGTTTTGTTCACTTGCTGAGGGATCATGTATTTCCATAAGGACTTAGGCAAACTTGGTATCATTCTTCTTCTATGAGATATGAGGTAGCTTCGAGAAGAAATGAGAGAAAGTAAGCTGAGCAATTGCTCAGCTTGTGAGGTAATGTTTGAATGAATCATTCCCTTCTGTTCTTTTTTTTTCTACTCGCCCCCACAATTTCATCTCATCAACAGCGAGTGCTGTTGTTATCCAAACACTTGGGAATTTCCCGAGATTGCAAACATGTTTTATGTCTAGCATGTAGACTCAAAAGTATAATGTGCCATCATGTGCCTGTTGAGTTGGAGACATGCTACTTGGTCCATTATTTATATACTTTGTTATTTTTTAATATAATACTATTAAATTTCCTATAATGGTCCCTTGAAGGGGTTTTAATAATATTCTCAGGTTACCAGACTGACACTGAAATAGATGAATACATAGGAGTTGTGAAAGCAATCAGGAAAGTTCTGTATTTGTTGCTAAGGTTAACGCCATGTGGTCAGTAGGATGCTGGCATTTATTGATGGTCTTACCTGTTTGCAGTAAGAGGCAGGCCCTATCCTTGCGATAACAGAGTTGTGACTTCCCTTTTAGCTACCAGATGACCATGACCTCTCGGACCGAGAGCTAGATCTCGAAGACTCCATGGCTCTTTCAGACCTACACTGGCAGGACCCCTCTGAAGATGGCATGCCCTCCCCACAGCCTTCTTCCAACCCCTCCCTCTCCCTTCCTCAGCCCCTCCGGAGTGAGCGGTCAGGGAGAGATACCCCAGCCAGCGTGGACTCCATCCCTCTGGAATGGGACCACGATTATGACCTGAGTCGAGACCTGGAGTCAGCATCTCGAACTCTGCCTTCAGAAGATGAAGAAGGCGAGGAGGACAAGGAGTTCTACCTCAGGGGAGCTGTTGGATTGTCAGGTAGGAGAGGAAACTTCCTGTTGGGAATCCATGTGAAGGACACATCAGATATCTGGACTCATATACCTTGAAAGTTATAAGCACTATATGTATGCGTGGTCACACAGGGACATAATAGGGTACCTGTCCCAGGGCTAGGCAGAGCCTTTTGTGTGAGGCTAGAAGGGTGGTGCTGAGTCCGTGAGGTGAACATTGCAGTGAGCAGAGTAAGGAGAGAGAAGAACCCTGCCGGGTGATCAACCTTGGTGCTTTGGGTCATCAGAAGTTTGTCAAGAATAAAATTGTGCTGGAAAGTATAGAGTGGGCGGAATGGGAGAAGGAAAGATGAGTAAGGATCTGGCCCTGAAGTGACCAGTCCACCATGGACAGGAGTTTGGCCCTTACCCTGGAGGCTATAGGGATCCACTGGAAGATTAAAGGAGAGAAGTGATCGATGTCTATTTTCAGTTTATCTTCCTATACACACCATGCTTGGTAGAACATAGATTGGAAATGAGAGGGTTCGGATGAGTGTTATTTATGAGCATAGATAATGATCTATAAGCCTGAATTGGGAAAACAGCTCCAGGAAGGGGTGATGATGCATCATGAGAAACGAACCCTCCCCCTCGCTCCCACACACACCAGATGATTGGAAAGAGGTGGAAATGACTCTGGATCAGGCTTCTAAGTGGAAGATGAAGGTCCTCAGCTGAGAGGATACATGGCATGCGCAGATGAGGGAGGCGAGTTGTGAAATGGTGGGGGTACAGACCTTAGTTGCACCCATCCCCATTTTGAAATATCTATAGAACCCCATTCTAAACTACTGTTTAGAAGTAGACGCATGGGTCTAGGTGTAGGGCTTCTCCGATGCATAACTGGGATCTCTGGACGCACAGGGGGAAATGATGCAGCTAAAGCACCCTGAGAGAAACAGGAAGAGCAACAACAGAACAGTGTCACGTTTAGTGAAGGGGGGGGAGACTGGGAACAGAGGATCTTGCAAAAGACAAATGAAAGGGATGAGCAGTCCGAGGACAGCACAGTCCACGCTGTGTATCATGTGGCCCTCAGCCACACGTGGCTAGAAAGCCGTGAAGTAGGACTGCCCTAGCCATGGTTGATCCTAGACAGAAAGTGCCCTTACATGCACGGGCCACTTTACAAGACACGGTACAAAGGCGGAACACAAACTTTTAGTGCTATTTGTGTCAATTACATGTGGCATTTTAACATTAAACCAGTCCACTTGTTTATGACTATTGTAATGTGGCTATCAAGACTTTAAATTTGCATTTATGGCTCACATACAGATATAGGCAACAGTGGAACTCTAAAAGCTGTCTGCACAGAAATTCCCATTCTAATCCAGACGTGGTGTAATTCGTCTGTAACTCTAGCACTCAAGAGGTAGAGACAGGAAGATCAAGCATTCAGAGTAATTCTCTGCAACTGTATTGGTTACTTTTCTGTTGCTGTGACAGAGCACTATGACCGAAATGCAACTTAAGGAAAACGTTTATTTTGTTTTGTTTTTTTGTTTTGTTTTGGTTTGGTTTTGGTTTCTTTTCATCCATTTGTTTACATCTTGAATGATATTCCACTTCCTGGTTACCTCTCCACCAGCCCCCCATCCCACATCCACCCTCAACCCTCTCCTTTGCCTGTATGAGAGTGCTCCCCCACTCATCCACACTCTCCTGCCCCACCACTCCGGCATCCCCCTAGCTGGGGCATCAAGCCTCCCTGGACCCAAGGGCCTCCTCTCCCATTGCTGTTAGGCAAGGCCTTCCTCTGCCCCATATGTATCTGGAGCCATGAGTCCCTCCAGGTACACTGCTTGGTTGGAAGTCTAGACTCTTGGAGAACTGGGTGGACAGGCCAGCTTATGTTGTTCTTCGAATGGGGTTGCCATCCCCCTCCCCTCCTCCAGTCTTTCTGCCAGCTCCCCTACCAGGTTCCCTGAGCTCTGTCTGATGGTTGGCTCCAAACATCCACGTTTGCTTTGGTCAGTTGCTGGCTGGACTTCCTTAGGAACTGCCACACTAAGTTCCTGCCAGCCAGCACCTCTTGACCATGGCAACAGTTGGGTTAGGTGTCTGCAGACATGATGGATCCCCAGCTGGAGCAGTCCTGGATGACCCTTCCTTCAGTCTTTGTTCCATTTTTTGTCCCTGTTCTTCCTTTGGACAGGAACATTTCTGGGTTAAAAACTTTGAGATGGATGGATGGCCCCATCCCTCAACCAGAGGCCCTACCTATCTGCTGGAGGAGGTCTCTACAGGATCTATCTCCCCTTTCTCTTCCCATTTTGGCTAAAGTCATCCCCGTTGGGTCCTGGGTGCCTCTCGTTTCCCTGGTATCTGGGACCCTCCGGTGGCTATCCCTAGTTCTTCATCCCCCTGCTACATATTTTTGTTCGATTTCCTGACCCTCTATTCTCGCATCTCCTCCAGATCCTGACTTGGGAGGGAGAAAGGAGGGTGAGGAATAAGGGTGGAAAAGTTTGTTTTGTCTTATGTTTCCAGAGAGATAAGAACCCTTTGTGGTAGGAAAGGTGCAGCTTGGGAGTAGGAACAAGAAACTGGCTTGTTACATTGTCACCCATACCCAGGAGGCAGAGCATCAGAAGAGGAAGTGTATAAGCTATAAAATCATCAAGCCCCCCCCCCCCCAGTGACATACTTCCTTTAACAAGGCTCTGCCTCCTAAAGGTCCCAAGCTGCCAGCTAAAGCACCATGACCTCGTGACCAAGTGTTCACATACATGAGCCCAAGGGGGTTATTTCTCATTCAAACCACCACAGCTACACAGTAAGTTGGAGACTTGAAGAGCTGACTGTGCTATGGAGACCATCTCTCAAAGCTAACATGCTGCCAAGGGGAGCCTCTCTTCTGCTACTTGGTGTCTTTATAGGTGTGCATGAGGAACCACATTCCTCTAGACACTTGTTTTCTCATCTGTAAAGTGGAAATAATACTACTGGGCATTCTTAGGATCCCTGTGAGGGTAGAAGTACCTTAAACAGTGGCTGGCACAGAAAACACTCAGTCAGTATGAATTCTTAGCAGGATTCATTACATGAAGCCTTTGGCAAACATACACGGCTCTCCGCTTCATGCTGTCAAGAACAATGAATTTCTTTTTATTCCCGAGGCAAGCTACTTCCCCACCACAAGGGAATTGAGGTGTCCAGCATTTAGCTGTCAACTTAGACTGTGCTCTTTTTGCAGATGTAGTGATCCCCGAGAACCCTGAAGCCTATGTAAAACTCACAGAAAATGCAATCAGAAATACCTCTGGTAGGCACAAAGAGTGGGAACGAACCTCCCACACCTGCTGTCTTACAACAACCCCCTGCCCTGCCCCCCTCAGCTCAGCTTCCTCGCCTCTCACAGCTCTGGCATGCCAAGGCACAGACTTCTTCTCTTCCTCCTGCATTAGGGGAAAAAAAAAAAAAACAAAACTTCTGGCTGTTCTACACCAAGGATATGATCTCCATAACCAGGTCATGAAACAGCTCCTCAGCCTGTCAAGTGGTAATCAGTCTCATTACAGAGAGAACTCGATGCCCAGTGACAGCTGAAAACATAGGAGGCAAAAGCCTTTGACCAGCCTGTGTGCCCTCGTCTTCCGGTTGGTGGAAGCAGGTGCTAGTGGGTAGAAGCAGGCGCATTGTCTACCACAGCCTCCATGCCGGTGTGAACACATTGCAGCCAATAGAGCACTTCCTTTAATCTCAAAAGTGTTATTACCTCCACAAATGAGAAATGCTCTCCATGATATTGTAAGCCTCAGATCGCCATTTCAGAGCATGATTTCTGAAACCAGAGGCATTGAAAGGAGAAGTTAGTTTTGCTCAAGATCCTCTACTCGTTTGCACTAGATGCTGGACGTACTTAGGCCCACTGACGGCCAGCGTGGCAGGCCGTTGCTGTTTCTGAGTCGGAGTCTAGTTTATAGCATTCTGCAGTTTCTGGAGACCAACTAAAGGTCAAAAACAAAGCTGGCTTTACAGTTGACCTTCTCAGTGGTTTCCAGCTAGACATCACTCCTAGGTAGACTTAGGAATACATTTTACAAAGCTTACTGTGTTTGTAATTTTTCACCTCGTCTTTGTGCTACTCAGATAATCAATGTTCCTGGTCAGCAAGGACTACCACATGCATGCAAATGAACACTTGCAAGAGCATGCATACCATAAGTTCAAAGCTCTTAAGGGAAGGTGAGCCAGAACCTAGGCAGCAAGGAGGAACTTGCCTAAAGAAGAGACAGAAGCCAGGTTTTGTTTCAGCCAGATCAGGAAGTGTTCCCCTACGAATGTCTATTCCGAGCCAGCCATTTCTCCGTTAACTTGAATTCCTGCAACCGGGGATGTAAGTGGTGCTGGTGTCTCTGCGATGCACAGAGACAAATCCAAGGCTAAAACCTTCCCTGCTAGTAGTGAGCATGGGAAGCATACTGCTGTCTCCTGGTGCCTGGGACGTGGCCAGTCACTTCCACTGTGTGTAACACTTTGCCATTAGAATGGCTGGAGAGGGAGCAGGACCCTCAGAAGCTATTTAAGATCCACTGCAGAGCTCTCTGCTAAGCCCAGGCTACTGAGTCTCTTTCGGAAGCACACTTACTGGCTTGGCCCCTTAAATGTCTAACCCTCTAGCAGGACAGCACTAAACGCTTTACAACTCCCTCCCGACACACACTCTTTCTGCTTTGCCATCGTTCAAATGCTTTCTGAAGCCTCTTGACTGACAAGCTTGAAATAAATCAAATGCTGTGATACATTAAAGACTCTTATGGTCATCACCACAGGGGATCCTACCTCACTGGAGTCACAGATGAGGCAACTGGACAAAGCTCTGGATGACAGCCGCTTTCAGATACAGCAAACTGCAAATATCCTCAGAGGCAAAACTCCCACAGGGCCAGACCTGGGCACCAGCTACAAGGGCTACGTGAGTATTCCCGCCAGCATGCTCCTGACCGAGACCTGCATTACAACTGTGGCCAAATGAGCTCATCTGCCTGCAGCACATGGGTGCTATGAGGTCTTAAGCCCAGAGGTGGCCCTTGACCTCGTAGACATGGACATGTGAAACAAAGCCCCATTGTTCGAGATTGTTCTTTGAAAAGATGGCAGGCCTTGGCGTCCATGTCACCAGGAACCTGTTCCCTTTCACTGAGCACTTAGTATGATCCACTTAGCTGAAAACAACCAAAACCTTTCACATCCAAATAACACTAGGCGCCTGTCCAAATTCAGCTAATAAATTTTGGACCGAGGTTATCCCCAGATCACTAATATGAGATTTCGTTGTTGTTGTTGTTGTTGTTATTGTTGTTGCTGTTGTTGTTGTTTTAGTTCTTAATTCATTTCATGACCTTAGGAATGTTTGTAATCTTCTGCTTTTGATTTGAGGACATTTCACAGTGTTGAGAACTGAACCTTGTATTCGATAGGCTGGCACTATGCTAACAAGCTACATCCTAGCCCTGCCTTCTGCTCTGTAGGTGCCGAGTCTGAAGGAAGTCATCCTAACTAAAGCAAGCTTTGGGAGAAGGTAGCAAGGGATTACACATCTCCACCAGTTGCTGGTGTATCCAGTAAAAATACATTGTAGTCACTGACTAAGTAATTTTTTCGTTGCCTACACATACTTAAAGCAAGAAAATTTTAAAGTAAATCGCTTCCCTAGCTCTTGGTCAAGGGGATGGAAAGCTAATGGTCTCATCACATCCCACATACTTTCCATTTTGGAATCAGGGAGGAAGCTGCATTACCAATGCCCTTCCAGTCATGACTCTATCACAAAACCTCTTTTTAAAGTATGGTACCAAGGGCTAGAAATGTAGCTCAGTGGCAAAGTGTTTGCCTAGCATGCCCAAGGACTTGGGTTCAATATCCAGGACTGCAAAAGATAAAATTCAAGCATAGCATACCTTCATGTTGACCCGGTTGACATCACTGAGGTGACACTTCCCCTCAATCAAAAGTAACAAAGTGTAATTCAAAGATACTGTCATTGTGAGAAACATTGAGAGACAAGATTGTACTCACCTGGCAAAAATGTGTTGAAAACCATGCTCTGTGTCATTTTAGCTTGTATTATTTTGCTTCCTTCTATTTTGACGCAGATTCTTATCATATAGCCAGGCTGATCTCCAGCTCCTGATCTTTCTCCACCTACCAAGTGCTGGGACCACGGTCATGCACCACCACGCCTAGCTATGATTTGTTCTTTTAATATTTGAGTGCTGTGTGTTTTGCTTTGACTTTTGAACTTAGTCCCCTGATGACTATTAAACATAAATGACTGTAAATTTTCTCATAAAACAGCTGACTTTCATATTGCTCTGAACCCTTAAGTATTTCAGTTATTTAATGTAAAAGATGTTCCTGTGGGATTTGTGGTATTGTTAGTGTTTTCACATTTAGGTTTGTGAAAGAGAAAGAAGAGACAATTTGCTGAAAACTGGATATTGCCTCTCTGGCTGAGGACAGTGGACTTTAATTGTTGATCAGTTTGACCTGTTTAGATTCATACAAAACAGTGGGTCTCAACCTTCCTAATGCTACAACCCTTCAATACAGTTCTTCATGTTGTGGTGACCCCAACCAAAAAATTATTTTCATTGCAACTTCATAACTATAATTTTACTATGATTATGAATCATAATGTAAACATTTGTGTCTTCTGATCACCTTAGGTGACCTCTGTGAAAGGGCCATTTGACCCTAATGGGGTCAGGACCCACAGGTTGAGAATTAATGTTATAAATGACTTTTCAGGCATTTCACACACATGCATACAAACTGTGTTTGAGAGAGAGAGAGCTGTTGAAACAGCATAGTTCTGAATTCTGTTTATTTTTACTGGAGGGACACCAAGAAGTAAAACAGTCACTTGTGGAGGGACCACAAAGATGCTGTCCCCAAGTACTGTGTGCTTGTGAGGGTTGATGTGACAGGTCTGGCTCCTTGTTTGTGTAAACAGATGAAACTACTCGGTGAATGCAGCGGCAGCATAGATTCTGTGAGGAGACTGGAGCACAAGCTGGCAGAGGAAGAGAGCTTTCCCGGCTTCACTAACCCCACCAGCACAGAGACTCAGCCAGCTGGTGAGCATGGTGCCCTCAGCTTGAGAAAGCGATGTACAAGATCTCAAACCACTCTGTCACACCAGGTTCTACGGGCTCCTTAGCCTCCCTCTATAGCATTGCATTCCTCGGCAACAGAAGGAGACGGAGAGTGTCATGATGTGTCTTCTCTGGCTCCATTTATTCCAATGCCCTGTCTGATCTACACTGTCAGTTCCTTATATGTGTTTCCAGGGCACTATGACAGAAGGAGATCAAGGATAGATTGATCTCTTCACACGCTCTGCATCCCTTCATAAAGCTTGTCATGGCCTCATGCACATGCGCAGAACATCCTGAGTGGCGAATGTGATTTACACCATTGTCCGTGGAGCAAACAATAGGAAATCAGAGCCATTACACCCATTGAGCTGATGGCAGCAGAAATGACCAGTGGCATTATTGTCCTGTCTGTTGCACTTTAAAGTTAGCCACCATATATATCTAAAGGGTTTCCTAAACCTCACGGGTGTCGAACTCCTGCTCACTGTTCTATGCATGCATTGCCAGGTGTGATTGACCGCTGGGAGCTCCTGCAGGCCCAGGCAATGAGCAAGGAGTTGAAGATGAAGCAGAACCTTCAGAAGTGGCAGCAGTTTAATTCAGACCTCAACAACATCTGCGCCTGGCTAGGAGAGACCGAGGAGGAACTGGACAGGCTCCAGCACCTGGCGCTCAGCACCGACATCCACACCATCAAGTCTCACATCAAAAAGCTCAAGGTACCTGTCCTTGCTTTCCTTCCACAGAAGCCAGAAGGCCATGGTCATGCATAACAGCTAACACATCTCTCTCTCTCTCTCTCTCTCTCTCTCTCTCTCTCTCTCCTTGTCTCTCTATCTCTCTGTCTCTGCTTCTGTGTGTGTATGCTTGTATGTGCACACGTGTGTGCATGCCCACATACATGCATGTGTACATGTATGTAGACATGTTTATGTAGGTACAGAAGTACATATATGTACCCATGCTTGTAGAGACCAGAGGACAATCTCACTTCTGTATTTATCATTTTGGCTGTAGAGATTTTTTTATTTAATTGTTTCTCTTTTTTGAAATATTCATTGCCTAGAATGTGTGCATTGGCTATGTTGGCTAGCCAGTGAGTTTCAAGGATCTTCCCATGTTGCGGTGAATCATATATATACTGGCAGTGCCATCCATTCATAAACTTGTCTCTAGTTCTTCACTCTCACAGGGCAATAGCCAGAAAGTATCTGGGTTAATCTGAGCAGCATGACAGAAATGCCTAATGTAATTAACCCTAGAAGAGGCAAGAAAAGACTGGTGGTTTCTGAGGTGTTAGTTAGTGGTTGCTTAGTTTGGCCTCATGCACATGCACAGAACATCATAGTGGCAGGCACATGTGGAGAAGGATGCTGCTCACCTCATAGCACATAGGAAACAGGGTGAGAAGAAATAGCTAGGAAACCATATACAGCCTACAAAGGAGACAACTTTCTTCTCTATTTCTACTAGTTGGGCACTAGCTCCTAAATTTCTAGAACTTCCCCAACCAGAGATCAAGCATTCAACACATGAGACTGCTGGCAACATTTTACATTCAGATAATGTCTCTCAAGAATGAATAGAATATTCTCCTTTTCCCCAACCATTTTAAAACCCAAGCTGTTTAGGAAGTTGGTTTTTAAGACTAAAAACAATAATAAGACATGTTATCCATCAATCTACCATGTGAACTGTCCTTTAAGAGATTAATAAATTAGTGTTTAAGGATGGCCAGTTAGGTTCAATAAAGGTCCTGGGACCTCTAGAACCTATTCAATTTCTTCATAAAAGGAATATAAGTCTAATCAGAGCCTCGCACATCTCTGTAGAGCTGGAGAGAAATCATTCCCAAGGTCACTCTAGTGTGAGTCTGGGGGAGATCCATGAAATCATACAACCTCTCCAGTCAGTGAAAGGTACTGAATCCATTAGGGCCATGGCAAAAGCCATCACATAGAAATGAGTCAAGCAAAGCAAATCCATTGAGTTTCTGTGGTGAAACATTTGCCACTGGCCTCTGATTTTGTCCTGGGCTGGTGAATGCACAAATATTGTCCCTTAATTACAGGTCTGGCTCTTAGACATCCTCCCCCATGGAGCTGTACTCTCTTGCAGATGCTCGAGAGTCCGCTGTAGACCTGGGGTTGCATTTCTGTTCAGTATCTCTGTAGCTCTTGTGATTTTTGTCGGGAGAACATCAAAACATGTTTCTCCTCAGAACAGAGCCTCCAGGGTAATGAGCACATCCCTTTTTCTTCCCCTGCTCTTTAGGTTATGCTCCTCATTCCCTATTGACGCTATTGTGGCTTTTCTTTTGATGATTATTTTGCTTTCCTTTGAACCTCCAAACACAGAAAGAATCTTCCTGCATTTAAATCCCCAGAGAATTAACCCAGGGGATGCTCTTTGAGCCAGCCCAATGACCTCCAGGACAAAGCGCGTGTGTGGGGTGAGATTTACAGGAACCACATAATGAAAGGCATTTTCTCTACAGTTCCTGAAGCATTGTATCTAGGTAGCATTGCATTTTAAACAGGCCCCTTTAAAAGAAGACACCTTTCATTGACCAGAATCTCAGACTTAAGCAAAATGAGGCAGGAAAGTAAAATCCCGATGCCACTCTGTGTGACAAGCAAAAGACACTTGTCTTGCATCATTTCCTGATCCTTTATCAATAAATCAATGTTGTGGTAAATATTAAAAATGGCTGAACCTTTTAACCCACGCTAGCATTGGCACCCTTGGGCCACATGGCACTGCAGGGTACTTTCATCTCAGCAGCTCCATGCTGCCCCCAAGTATTCTCAGACGCAGGTGGTGCGTGAGCTGTTCCAGTTTAACACCTTACCACGCTGGTCCCTAGAGTTAGTTCTGGCACCGGAGGGCCATATGGAACTAACCATAATTTATCTTTGATTAGTATCTTTCCCCTCCTGGCAGCTCTCTGCTAGCTGAGAACTCTCCGGTTTCTAGCTACTGGTAAAATCAGGGCTCTAGAAGTCCAGCATGGGCTGGCCTATCACACTCCCTGCCACAGACTCTGCTCACACTCCTAGCAACCACCCCCTGGGAGTTAAAGTATAAACTCTCAACTATCTGGTGAAATCATGACTCAATAAACTGTAATTTAACAATCAGATTTATATGTTAAATTCTCCATCCATAATAAACTCATAACTAAACAATAAAGCTATAAACTGCCTACCTAGATAAAATAAATTGACCTACAAAATCCATCCCTTAAGAAATATTCATAAACTATCTAGGGCCATTTAAGACCACCCAGATCTGGGTCATCCTTCTCTGTCTTCATCTTGACTCTCCTTCCCTTCTCTCCCACCAAAACTTTGTCCCTGCCTTACTTTTTACTGTCCAATCATGGACCTTGACCTAACTTGTGCCAGCCCTCACCTGCATATAGTCATGAACCTACAGATCAATGTTCTCTGTCAACATACCCATGGAGTAATCAAGGATCTTTCAGAGCTTCTCTTGATCTATGCTGTCTTAGTGGTGGTATCTGGGGAATCGTGTTGAGGATCCATTGGAAAGTAAAAAAAAAAAAACAAGAAAAAAATTAACTTGAGTTAGGAACATGACAGAAATAATGATAAATTGTAAGAAAATTTACCCTGCGTAGTTTGATTTCCAGAATTGCTCACCCAATATGGATCTTTGGGTGTTTACCAGCACCCAAAACTTTCAGAATTAAAAACTCTCAGGTTCTTGGCACTGAGCTCTAAACTGTTTTGTTCTTGCCTACGGACTTTGTTTCTTTGCTTATTTTGTTGCCTTGTTTGTTTGTTTGTTTGTTTTTGAGGTCCAACTAAGTTGATTAAATCATGAAGTAGCTTATTAATTTTCTTCACCATAGCAACAGTGTGGCCTTTGACACAGTCATCATTAACTTGTGGGCCAATGTGCCTGTGTATTAGACCACTGGAGCCCAGAACCTCAGAACCCAAAGATATCTCATTTCACTCTTATACACAGAAGTTTGAGCGCCATTGGTTCACTGAAATAAGACTATCATGGAAATGTTTTAAAAAGCAATGTCCTCCTCCTCCTTCAAACTATAGAGCTAAGATTCCGGTTTTGCTGTGGTTGACGGTTCCTGCACAGGGTTCCGTTATTCAGACTTCTTCGCTGTACTGGCTAACGTTACTCTCTGTCAGGCTTCTCTTCCCCTTGGGAATTCTTTCCCTGTGTAATTCCTAATTTCCATTCTGCAATGACCTGGTAAACATCCTGAAAATGTAACAGTTCATGAAAATGTAACATCATTTTTCATGTGAACTCTTGAAACATGGATTGTGTGTGTGTGTGTGTGTGTGTGTGTGTGTGTGTGTGTGTGTATGTGTTGCACATGTGTGTCTGTGTGAAGGACAGGGGACTCTTGAGTGTGCTTCTGATAATACTCTTCACTTTTTGCTTGTGACAGGGTCCCTAACTGATCTAGATCTCAATAAGTAGGGTGCACTGACTAGGTATACTATAAGCCCCAGTAGTCTAACAATCGCCACTCCCAGCTCCGGGTTACAAGCATGTGTCACCAGACCAGGTTCTTTTGTGTGGGTTTTGGGGATTGAACTCAAGTTCCTGCTTTAACAACAGAGCTTTCTTCATCTCTGAGTAAAATGTTTTCAAGAGTCTTCAAAGTGCTTTTTAAAAAATGTTTCTCTCGCCGTTCTTGCTTGATTGCTCTCTTTAGGAGCTCCAGAAAGCCTTGGACCACCGCAAAGCCATCATCCTCTCCATCAACCTCTGCAGCTCTGAGTTCACCCAGGCCGACAGCAAGGAGAGCCATGACTTGCAGGATCGCTTATCCCAGATGAATAGGAGATGGGACCGCGTGTGCTCTCTGCTAGAGGACTGGAGGGGTTCGCTGCAGGATGCACTGATGCAGTGCCAGGTTGGTTGGGCTTTGGGCGGGTGATGATACCAGACCAGACACTACATTAGGGTTGCTTGAAGGATATGACTGCTCTTAAAGGCAGCATCTGAATGAGGTAACTGTTCTTATTAGGGGGGGAATGTGTTCAAGGAGTTTTGTCTAATCTTTGTAGATAAAAACCAGTGCTTACCAAGTTGACAGTCCTTCTTTGAGTTACTCATTTATTTCACTTACGCACTCAAAACACATTTACCAAACATTTAGACAGGTAAGCTTTGCACAGCAATGCCAGCATGACAGATCTCTATTCGTCCATTTATGCCAGTATTTGCCGAGGTTCTTCTGTGTGCCAGGTAAGGCTCAGAGCAATTGAGATACAGCCTAGTCTGTGCTTCTATTAAAGAGGCACTAGCAACAAAATCTATGGAGAAACTGACAGGATATCTCACTGGGTAAGGGTGCCTGTCACCAACTTGGAATTCATGTGGTGGAAGGAGAGAACTGACAACTGTAAGTTGTCCTCTGACCTCTACATGTGTGTCATGGCATATAAATGCCCACCCCCCACATGTACACACAAATAAGTGGAATATAAATGTAAGGTAAGGGAATAGTTATCCAAGGAATCAATAAGTATGGGTTGGGACTATAATGGCGAAAAGCCACTACAGGAGGGAGGGCAAAGGATCCTGTAGACATCTGAGTAGTACTGGAAGGTTGTTGTTATGAAGGAGTTCAGCAGATGGGAGGTCCAGAAAGTATAGGTGTCGTCTCTTTACGAGCAGGCAAGAAGGCAGTGTGGCCAAGTGATAGTCAGCAAGCCAGGAAATGATCAGGTCAAGGGCAAGGTCACACAGAACATCACAGCTCTGCCAGCCTTGGCCTGTATGCAACGGGATAGAGCAGGATGGGAAGCCTCCTGGGAAGTGGGTGTCCCTGCTGTGTCTACTAAAGAAAGGCAGTGAATGCCTTGTATGTGGGAGCTCATCAATAACAATGTCAAGTAAGGATGTAAGAAGATGAACGAAGGGGATATAGGATTGAGCCTGTGTCTTCAGCAGTGGAAAGATTTGAGCACACAGGGGTGAGTCATTTCTTTTCAGATTATCTATTAGCACTGCTAGGTTCTTGTTTTGTTTTGTTTTGTTTTGTTTCTCAGAAATTAAGTGTTTTAATGTCAGTGTGCTTTCTGTCTAAATGTTCCCACAAGGGTAAGTTAGAAGAAGCTTTAAGTAAACAGATAAAATCATGCTGTGTGAGTTACAACACGGCTGCTGAGGTAAGGCCGTAGCTACTCTACCTCCTATAACAAGCAGGGGCCTTCCTCAGAGCAGGGTCACGTACTGGTCATTATGGTGTTGTATGTTTACTGTTGACAGCCATAGAAAAGAATCGGTGTGCACCATTAACCCCAGCACTTGGGAGGCAGAGCCAAGCAGATCTCTGAGTTTGAGGCCAGTCTGATCTACAAAGAGAGTTCCAGGACAGCCAGGAACTTAAACTTTTACACAGAGAAACCCTGTCTTGAGAAAGCAAAAAAGAAAAGAAAGAAAATTGAAATATATTCTAGAAGATGATTTTCTATGTGCTGTTATTTCATGCTCCGTCTTTTTGATAGGATTTCCATGAAATGACTCACGCTTTGCTTCTCCTGCTGGAAAACACTGACAGAAGGAAAAATGAAATTGTCCCAATTGATTCAACCCTTGACCCAGAGACACTTCAGGACCATCACACGCAGCTCACGGTGAGAACTCTGGGTAATTTTTAAAGATCCATTAACAAAACAAAATAAAACCCTTGCATGCTCTCAATGTAGGCTCAAACTAAAGCCTCGAGCTTAGTTCTGTGAGGTTTCCAGTCATGAAACAAGCATGTATGAATCACTGAGGCCAACATGATTACCCAGTGCTCAATTATACTGTCTGAAGAGTTCTTTATCTCAGTTCCATTGTGTCTGTTAAGGCAGCCGTCTTAGGGAAATATACTTACTCTTAATTCAGATTTTGTTGGCTGTGTATGTCATCTTGAAGCATAGGTCTGGGTTTCTTTTTCTGTTGCTGTAAAATAAAATACTCTAACAAAAGCAACTTAGGAGGGAAAAGGTTTTCTGGCTCCTAATTGAGAATCCAGTCCATCCTGGCAGGGCAAGCCAAGCAGCACAAAGTTAAAGCAGCTGGTCCCATGGCATCAACTACCAGGAAACGGAGAGATGAATGAATGAATGAATGAATGAATGAATGAATGAATGAATGAATGAACGAGTGCTGGCACCCAGCTCTTTTTCTCCATTTATACAGTCTCAGGAATGGCCCCTCTTACAACCGAGACAATCCCCTGTAGGAATGGCCAGAGATTTGTACCCCAGATAATTCTAGATTCTGTCAGGTTGACACTTAACAGCATCTACCACAATGCACTTAGTCGCTTATAACTGTAAAACTGAAATTGAAACTATTTAAATGAAAAGAGATGGTTAAATCAATTCAAGAGGAATTCAACAGGCCAGGTAAGAGAAACACGAGCATTGGTGGCAAGTTTGCAGAAAGCTATGAGGTAACTTACTGCCATATCTTACAGAACCAAAAGTTATCTATCTCACAGAAGCTTTTTCTGGCATTAAATTCAACCAGAAAGAGAGCACCCTTCGAATCTCGTTTTTCTCTCTCTCTCTCTTTCTCTCTCTCTCTCTCTCTCTCTCTCTCTCTCTCTCTCTCTGTGTGTGTGTGTGTGTGTGTGTGTGTGTGGCCTTACAATGTTATGGCACAGCACTTAGAACCCATTAATCTAAGCTATTGAATGAGGAGCTTTAAATTCAGTATTAGAGGGAATCTTTGAAACCAATAGGAGATAATGATCCTTATGTATTTTTTTAACCTTGCTCTCTGGCAAAACCTTGCAAATTATCATTCACTGCAGAGCATTTAGAAAGATTTAGCTATACCTCAGAGTATGCCTAGATGCATTTGAGTTTTGCTGTACCTAGATTTTAATGTTTTATTTTTCTGTGTAACAGATTATCTTAGATCGCATTTTTATAGGAAATATCTTTACATCCCTTACTCAATTTAAACTTCCCCATAGTTCTTACTAAAAACCCATGTGTCCAATGAGACCCCTGAGCTCAGAGAATCTAAAGGTCTTTAAGAACATATTTGGCCATAAAGGTTGGTTAGCGTGGAGTCCTCGTACCACATTCCACAGGCTTCAGTCCTGTTTGGAGGCCCCGTGCCTTGGGAGGTTGAGATACAATGGCCCACTTGGGCAAGTCCCTCTAGGTACCGAAACATCTTAAAGAAATGTCTCCTGTTACATCCACAGCAAATAAAGCAGGAGCTTCTGAAGTCCCAGCTCAGAGTGGCCTCACTACAGAACATGTCTCGCCAGCTCTTGGTGAATGCTGAGGGTTCAGATTGTCTAGAAGCCAAAGAAAAAGTCCATGTGATTGGAAATCGGCTCAAGCTTCTCCTGAAGGAGGTCAGCCGTCATATCAAGGATCTGGAGAAGCTACTAGGCATGTCAAGCAGTCAGCAGGTAAGCCCCTCAGACACCGTATGCGGCATCACTTCTCCCAGAGGAGCCTGAAGCACCGGATCTCCACCTGTCATAGAAAGGCTCGGCTGTACCACTTGTCACACCCAGAGTGGCCACTCTCCGATCCGCTCTTTCAAGAGCTGTCTCAGAATACAAAAGCAGACTCCTAAACTTTTATAACAGGACGGTGCTTTTGATTCTGTGAAATCTAAGAGACCTCTTCAGCCTGCTACCTCCAACCCTGTTGCTGTGACTACTGTGGCATTTAATTTCAACCGTTTATTTAAGAAATGACATGTTTTCCGATATACAGCTGTGGCAGACCGGCAGCATGGTCATTGCATGTGGGTTCCGTGTTAAACACTGAGGAGCGCATGTACTCTGCTTCCTTTTGAATTGTTCATTTAGTCATTCGTTCATTCACTGAAATGGTCCTCTATGCAGTATTTTGCCCTTAAATAAACTCTATCACAGCCACACTGTTAGTTTTAAGACGTGCACCTAATAGATACAGTGGGGCTTGGTAAGGTTTTCAGCCATTCCGTTGTGAAATCTTTTCACAAACACCAAACTGCTCATTTGTCTGGAAGTATTCAAAGCACAGCGTCCCCTGAATCACAGCAGAGTAGAAGCTATTAAGTTTTCCTGACCTTACAAAGCAGACTCCTAGACAGCTGTCACTTGTTTCGATCATAAATGAATTGGACTCTGTCCTGAGTGACCTGTACTTGTAAAGGGACTCTCCTCACCAAGCAACACCCTCCAACCCCAAAGCCAGTAATCATCCCACTGTGCTCATGTCACAAAGAGATATCAAAGCCACAAAAATAAAACACTAGCTATGTTTTCCAGAAGGGCCGAGCTTATTCCAAGAAATTCCAGAACCCTCAAACAAGGTTTTGCTCTTGTCATCCGAATCAGGTTTGCCTGCAGATAGTCTGATCTTTATGATGGAGCTGAAGAGGTTGCTCTGGGATGTGGAATTGTTGAATGCCTCCTCCTCCTTCTTCTTTTTATTCTCGCAGGATTTGTCTTCATGGTCTTCTGCAGATGAGGTGGACACGTCGGGGTCAGTGAGTCCTACATCAGGAAGAAGTACCCCAAACAGACAGAAATCGGTAACTTTTTGTTGGCCCTTTCCAATTGGTCCATGGTGGGAAGTGTGAGATGTGACAGGTTTTGTGACTACAGGGTCCACAGGTTCAAAACACGGGCCCCCAAATAGGAAAGGGCAGTTACCCATGTGAATTTATGTCTCCAGTCTTGTAGTGTATTCTCAGCAATAAAAAAGTGATTTTGTTTTTGTTTTTATGTTTTTCCCCCTTTTAATGAGCTCAACATGTGCCTCATATGCAGGAAGGATATTTCTTTTTTCTTGATCAAATGGCCATTTCTAGAAGTGGTACTCATGTGTACCATTGATGGCTCCCTTCTTCAAATTACTACTGGCATGTCCACTAAAAATGGTGGGTTGTCGTGCCCAGAAGTGCCTCAAACAGTGGAGGCGAATCATGAGCATCTTGTGAGTCACTGAATTGACAGGACAGATGAAAGTGGCATTGACTCTCAAGAGAAAGGGCTTCTGAGTAATGACACCCAAGGGCTTCTGGGTATTAACGCTGAAAGGGCAACTACTCAAGCCTACACCAAACCCTGCCCATGTGGAAACTGCCTCACCAGAGCACATAGATGATAAAAGGCAGAGCTGTCCCCTGCTCCCCTCTCTACCTCAGTTCTCTCTGCATAGGAGCTTCTTTTCATTTTTTGTTTGATTTTTTTGGTCTGGCTTTATAAGTATATGCATTCCATTTCCCCTTAGAGTATAGAAGTAATAATTTCATTTGTATTTTGTCATATATACTTACGTTCTATGCTGATACATGTGTTATCCTTATTAGACATTTGTTTGTGTTTTACCAACATTCACTAGTTTCCTATAGATCCTAGTTTAAGAATGTGAAGGAACACTGGCTTTTCAATTCAAAATTTAGCCTCGATTTGTCTCTCGAGGGTGTAACATGTCGAGTTTCACCTCAGTTTCCTATTCAAATTCTTACTATCGACTCTGTGCCCTCCAGGTTGCCAAAATGCAAAAGCCTGTGTGAATTATTTCTGAAGTAGGCAGAAGGATGAAGTGAGCTTCATGTTTAGAATTACTAAATGCACAGAGAATCTTATAACACAGAGTCATCTTCACTTTAGCCAGGAGGAATGGCAGAGGCTGTGTCTACTGTGGGCACAGGCCACAGTCGTATCTCACATTGAATTAATGGCTGATACTGTAAATATGAGTCTAGCCCACTCCTTCCACTGAAGAAAAGCCAGTTTCCTTGGTCCATGGGTACCGATCATTGCATTTGATTTGTTTGCCTTTTGCTGCCTTCTTAGTTGTGCTCATTGGTTAGCTTGTCTTTATTTGCCTGGACTGAACATTCTTCTTTCTTTACCCCTGTTCATTGCAAACAGCCACGAGGCAAATGTAGTCTCTCACAGCCTGGACCCTCTGTCAGCAGCCCAAAGAGCAGGTACCTTGTTCTCCTGGTTTCCACCTGTTCTAGACCACCCCCCTAAGAGGATGATAAAAATTGCCCATGAGTTAGGGAAGCCTCTAATCTGGTGTGTGTCGGGGGTAGTAGAGATGTTTCTGTCTATCCATAGAGAACAGGTAAATATCATAGCAGAATTGGTCTTCCATCAAAATTTTGTTTTCCTGTATTTACCTGATCTGATCTTATGGATCAAAAGATGCACTACGTGTCCATGAATATGCAATTCAATTAGTGGCTCAACTGCCATTGGTTCATGGCAGATTTTATCATCCTCTTTCCTTCTCAATCTTACAAGAAGGCAGGTAACTGATCAGTGAATTATTTCACCTCTCACAGAACCCACAAATCTGCATAAAATATACTAACATCCCCAATTTTTTTTTTAATTTTACCTTCCCGTTTTATCCAGATTGTGGGTTTTAGATTTTTGAAACCGCCAAGCCAAATGTGGTGTTCTTCATTTAAAATCACGAAGCACTTTTCTAGCCTCTTCTGCTTGCCCTAACATTCGGCTCCTAGCAACATGCTCCAGGGGCGGCCCTTGCGCTACTCAGTCGCCCCTGTACTCCACTGCCACTGCACCTCACCACGTTTGCCTCTCAGGGTCCCCTCTGTCCCTGCAGTTAGCAACGCTTCGCCTTTTCTGTTGTTGGTGTGGTGTCTGTACGCCTCTGACCTTCCACCACTCAGCTTTGTTTCCCCAGAAAACCTTTTTCTTTCTTTTCTTTGTCTTTTTTTCTTAATTTCTTTCATTTTGTGAAATGAAAATACTTTTCTCGTAGCTGGGTGTTCAGTCACAGTTCCAGCCAGTTTCCTATAAACTATCTGCCCCTTTGGAAACTAATTAGCACTGAGAAGAAATCTAAATGGAGATTAGAAAAGACATAGCTGTAACTGCCCCCTCAAAAATAGTCTTGGTTTATCGGGCACGCAATGGGTGGCGGCTATTTTCTGCTACATCCCTACTCAGCTGAAGGAATAGCAATACATTCATGTTTCAAGCCCCTTTTACTGTTACCCCCTTTCCCCTGCTTTTATTTTTATATTGGTTTGGTTGGTTGATTGGTTTGAAAACAAGTTTCTGTTTTTGTTTTCAACAACCTGTAATAAAATAGCAATGATGAAATGTGGAATAAAGTTCCCCAAGACCTAGGCAGAGAACGATGGTCATCTGTGGGTGGTCTTATGCCCTCTTAGCCACCAACGAGGAAAAGCAGTCACCTCCTGGAGGTAGCATTGTATTATCTAATTCCCACAAATTAATTGTGGACGTGCCATGGCCAGAGATGAAGACATCCCACAGCAGCCCTTTGAGATAACCACAAGCCCGGTCTCCTGATTGACAGAAGGGATTTTGCTGATAAGGAAGGAAGCAGTAAGACAGTAGCAAGACCCCATTGGCTCACAAATACCAAATCTATCTGCTCTCCTTGCTGCCACCTAAACCTTCTGAATATGTCTAAGGTGTTGTTTCTGAGGGCACCGATTGCTTTCATGTGCCTAACAGGGCTTTTGCCAATGGGCCTGCCACATTCCTGCTGCGATACCCACGAAGCTCCTATTGGCTCTGTTCTGCCCAGCATCTCTAATTAACACTTGTCTGAAAATTTACCACTGCTCACTTGGTTACTTGGGAGGGAATCGATTACAAAGACGCTTTGCCTTGATGACATGCTCCATCAAACACCTTGGCAAACAAGCTATGGTTGAACATTCTGGGGCTTCTTAACTCCATGGCACCTTGGATTGGGTGCACTCAACCCTGTCCATGGGCACAGAGGGGATATTCACTTTATTTAAAGTGTAGGCAGCCATCCATGCCTTGACCTGGAGTCTGGCCTTGTGTTTGATCTTGCACTGCTCCAACAAATCCGGAAGGTTGTGGAAGAAGCCCCGGATTTAGAGACAGATGCTGTCTTCTGCCAAGAAGGAGCTAATTTGGGAAGGTATTGGTTTAAAGGGAAAGGTTGTATTTTGTTGTAATTTCAACTCAATGGTAACAACATCCTCACCTGTTACATATTTCACTTGAAATTTAAGTTAAAAATTCCCTGTCCTCATTGAATATTATAATAATCTAACTAGAGGTAGGCCCATAGTTACTCAAACTTACAAAATCAATACATGATGGTTTCTTCAATTAAAGGTTTGCAATGTACGAGAGTCCAGAGATTCTTAGAATCAATTACAAGGAGCTTCCAAAGAACTTGCCAAGATTATAAGAAACCAAAAATAAAACAAAATTGTGCCTGCATTTATACTGCCCCATGACACTTGTGGGGTTTTATTTGAGGTTAAACACTTAGAAGTGTGCCTTCAGAATAGTGCTGTTTGTGGCTCAGCATCTGACTTAAGATTTTGTAACCCTGTCACCAAACGTCTTCCATACACATATGCATGGATAAGCAACAGTTTACAAAGAGGGAGGATGGTGTGCTGGTTTCAGCACGATGATAGACTGTAATTCTTTTTCCCTGTGTGGGATGAAGGATGAATTCACTCTATAGCTGAGAACACAAAGAGGCAGAACTTTTCTGGATGCTTTTACTTTTGGCATCTTCTACACAGAGAATTAAGAAGAAGCAACAGGAGCTGAAAAGGACTGGCTGAAGTCCTGGTAGGAGGGACAAGAAAGAGGCATCCTTTCAAATAGATTCAAGGTAGTCAAATATATTTAAGCACGCCAGTAAGGGGTCTCTTTTGCTTGTTCAGTTTATGGTGAAATTTGTTTTCCAATTTCTTCTGTTGAACACTTCCTGGAAGCCCATTGTTCAAAGCATCCAAAAGTCTTAGCATAAAGCATTTGCCCTTAGAGAGCCAGCCACCTGCATGCTCCAGGACAGCTGTGGGCTGGGACACCAACAGGCTTCTCTTTTGCTCTTTTGCTCACTTTTGAAGTGAGGTGTCCCAGTGTTTGGGGGTAAGGAGTCAAGCAGTTTGCGAAACCGTATCTTTGAAATCACTGTTAGTAAGTCAAAAATGTTTTCTGGAGAAAACAGACTGAACTCAGCAGTTTTCAATGCTGTTTCTCAGCACCCCCAACCCACACAGAGAATAACTGTTAGGTGCTGGCATTTATTTTGTACTTAATGTGTTTCAAGCACTATGCTATGCATTGTGTGTGTTACCTCAGTTAACCTGAAATTCCTGTGACATGGCTAGCTAGATTCCTCAACCTACAGACAAGGGCCTGAGAAGTGTGAACACAGGTCTCACAGTACTCTGGGCCCTACCATACTGAAAAGACACTTGTCTCCCAGTGGAATGTCCACAGTAGGATAAACCAAGCAATGTGAGCATAGGACCAGGTGAACATTAGAATTGGAACAAGGGAATAACAGAGGCCTCAGGTGTTTCTTGCAATTTGCCTTCTCAGCACACATCTAGGAAGTACTGAATTTCAAAGACTATATAGATGGACAGCTAGAAATTTCTGTGTATGAAATTTATTTATTGTGTCTAACCAGTGTCAAACTGAAAATACCCCCCTCACTTTGTAAGATGTATGCATCTAATTATCTCATATTAATATCTCATTGGTCCTATAGAATTTGAAAAATGAGTTGCCTACTATATGACAATTCTCAGGCCTCTGTATTTTCTTTTTTATGCACACTTTTTTTGTATCATTTATTTTTAGGCCCTGTCCCATCCCTCCATCCTCTGTATGTGTTCTAGAAAAGGGACAGTCATTTATCCATCAATTTGAAAGAGAAAAGAAAGACAGGATATATATTTACTTGGAGTGAATAGGCACATGTTATTATGGACAAAATTACATAAAATGTGATTCCCATTGAGAATCACACAGTTAAGCTTTCCCATACAAATGTAGTCTACACTGTCACCCACATTGTACAAAAGCCACTGGAGAATGGCCATGACTCCACTTATCATCACTGCTCTGCCTTCTGTTGAATTCCACAGTACACTTGAAACTTGAATGATCTTAGATTAATACAAAAATAAGCACCCTTTTACTTTGAGATGATCAACCTATTGGTACTAAAATCTCTAAGACAGAGTCACTCAGATGAAGCAACTTTGAAACTACAGGAATTGTAGTAGTTACTCCAGGTTGGGTGAAGACTTGTCTCAGTTGGTAGACTGGACATTTAGTCAACTGCACTGATAGCCACTAAGTACTACATGTTCTCTTCGTCCCTGCCTCAGCCCATTAGTTCTCGCTAAGGTGGCATTCAACCGTAGAACTCAGGTGGTGGTTACATTTTACTAAAGAATGCTCTGGTGTTGTTAAATGTGCCATGTCCTTCAAAGGATTCTGTCACATGTGAGCCCATGCTCTCCAAATGATGACCTTTCTAGTTCTTGTTAGGAATGAACTGGTCATGACAAAGCCTCTGTTTTTGATCCTGACCTTTAACCTCACAGAAGTTAATAATTGACAAAGAGGAGCTATTCAGCTTCATTTGATTGAATTCTCAATTGTTTTGTGGACCTTTGCCCATCCCTAAAGTATCTAATATCTTCTGACGGAAGTGGTCCTGAGAAACGGAGTGTTTTCTTCTGCCATTGTGCTGTTGTTTATCCAGGGTCAATGTTGTTTCACCAGGGACTATTTTCACATCAACTTGTACTGAAGGATCACGCCAAAGAAAGACCCAGTACAGAGTCTGCCTTCCCTTTTATCCCATATTTCTCAGGACACTTTAAAGTGAACTATTGAATAAGCCATCAAATTAAAAAATGGCTTTGGTCTTTAATATACTAAGCCATCCATCTTTTTCAAAAATAAGAAAAGGGAAGCCAGAGAAGCAAGGTTAGCTACCTGTGGATTTTGTGACCTCCTGGAAACATAGTCCCCTGTCAGTGATAGAATAGCATGTAACAAATGCCTTTATGACTAGAAATATTGATCTTAAGCACAAGCAAACCACTTCCCAATATTTTAGGATGAAAGCATTGGTGTTTGCTTCTAGGTGTGAAATGTATGTAATGTGCCAGTCATTCATGTCACCAAGTGAAGGATCATAGTGTATCAAGGAGTGTGGTGGGGGCGATCTTGATAGATTTTTTTTTATAAATGTGTCATTTGGCTCCTGTTAGAGTCAGGGTCCTGAAGCTGGGAAGATAGCTCAGTTATGTGCTTGCTGCATGAGCATGAGGATGTGAATTTGGACATTCAACATCCAAGTAAACTACACGTGAAATTCTGGTGCCAAGGAGGCACAGACAGAAGTGCTCAGCACTTTATTGGTCAGCTAGTCTTGCTGGGTGTCTGAGCTTAGGTTCAGTGAGAGACCCTCTCTCACAAAATAGGAAGGATAGCAATAGAGAAAGACATCTGATAACAACGTTTAGTCCCACAACCAACCATACATACACATACACAAAAAAATGTACACATACCACACACACACACGCACACACACACACACACAAATTGATCCTTAAAGAGGGTCCAAATTGTGATCATTGAAGCCTCAGGCTGTTCCTTCACTGGGCCCCTTGCTAGTGATCTGAACTTGAGCCTTCATTCTGTGAGCCTTCTCTCCATCGCCTGGAAGATGAAGCTAGTGTGTCCATACCTCAGGAGTCTGTTGAGAGGAGTGAATGAGGAATACCCAAGTGTTGCCTAGCATTATTCAGAGTAAGTGTTAACTCTCCTTAGCTACTTACCTACAGCATGAGCAGAAAGGCTACATATCCCACCCTATCTAAGCATTAATATTTTATAATTGGGTAGCTTAGAAAATTTCTATTCCACCTCCTCTTCCCCCAGTAAGGCACATAACATACTTATTTTACATCTTACTGTTTTTCCTAGAAATATACATTTTCTACTATCCAGCTGGTTAGGAATAACTTACTAGATTTGGCATCATGGAATTTTCCATTAGATGGTGAAGGAACTCTTTTGATCTCTCAGTTGGGGCCTGTTTATATTGACAAGTTAGTAGAACTCACACACCACATAGAACATGGAGTTGAAAAGCTAGAAGCCTCCTGGCCTCATTACAAGAGCCTGTCACACAGAGGCAAGCTGAGTTGGTCAGGGTTGCACTGCCTCTCATTATGGGCCTCAGAGAGAAGTGAGGTTGTAGTTTAGGGTGGCGATTTTTCTCCCTCCATTATACTTCAGAGCCCTATTAGAGACACGGGCAGTGTGAACTGCTTAGGACATTAACACTGGCCTCTCTCCTATACTTCCTTTACAGTTGAGTAGCAGATTTGAGTAGCTCCTCTATTCCCTGTAAGAGGATTATGCCTGTATTTTTACTTTAACATTTCTCAGGCACCGCCCCTCCTCCCCCACTAATCTCAGGGTAATCCATCTTTAACAATTAACAGCCAACTGGGAAGCTGCAAACATCCTTCCTGTTTTCTTAGAATCTAAGCCTGTGCAGTTACCGACATAAACTGTATATCTCTTCTTATAACAAAGACACATGATGCCCTTATGTCTAATCACACTTAACTCTTGAAGGAATTCAGACTAGGTCTTTGGGAATACATCTTCTTGGCATATCTAGTATTTTTTTTTTCTCACAGGATGCCGTCAGATATATGTGTCCAAAAAATAGCTGTTGTAAAAACAAACAAACAAACAAAAAAATCTTAGCCATTTTCACAAGTAACCCAACAGAGCATTAATTAATCTCTGCTCCAAGAAGACACCCATACCAACTTAGCACAAACCTTCTTCCACATTCAGGACTTCAGCCACTCTTATGAATGCCCAAACCCCCTGTGCTTTCCCTAATGCACTTAAGGCAAAATAGGAAAACTTGGCACTTTGAATCTGGGAGGAGCTTCAAGGTGACAATCTTTCCTCTCTAGGAAATAGTGGCCATCACACTAGAATCTGCTCTTCACCAGTTGTGTTTGGTAGGCAGACTCCATTGCTGTGCTTCGTGTGGTTTTGAAACTGTTATTCTTTGAAACATTATTCCCGACAGAAATCACTTGAAATACTCACTATCAACATGCACCGATCAAGTTCTTCAGGTAGAGCCACAGTTACGTTTTCCCACACAAATGCAGTCTACACTGGCACCCACATCTATGCAAAAGCCATTGGAGAGTGACCATGAACAAGTCCACTTATCAAAGTTGTTCTGTCTTCTGTTGAATTCCTGAGCATTCTCAAAACTTGTATGATCTTTCTTAGGTCAGCAAGTTAATACTAAAAAGTGCCGGGAACCGATGCTGGGATGGTGCAAGATGAAACCAGGGCATAGGCTGAGATAAAGTAGTTCCTTCATCAGAGCAGTGTGGCTGAGGGCATTCCTACCCTGTACTCCACAGATTCCGTCTTACTCAGGGTGCTTAGAAGTGACACACTAACTAAGGTGTTCTCACAGTTCATTTTGTCTGTGTTCCTGATATTCTGAAAGCAAAACAACAACAATAAACACATCAAACATCTATCATCTATATCTTAATTATCCTGAATTTATTTCATTTATGCAATTACCACTATTGATGGGAAAGGGTTTATCAAATTGAGTGAAGGGAGCCTAAGTTGAATGCATTCTGTCACATTTAATTGACCGATTGGATGTTTAGTTTCAAGTTACTGTCCTTGCCAATCACTGTTCCTTTGGTAGTAGGGAAGCCACTCTGGAAGCCTGCAGAAGACTCACAGCTCTTATTTTGGTGGTTGGGAAATGACATGGGCACCCTACAGAAGGCTAGTGCCGAATTGGGTTGTGTTTTGCATGGCCCTTTATGTCCCAGGAAGGCACTAAAGCAAAAAATGCTAAGCAAGCCCATTTGAGTTGAGTTGAGATGTTTATGTCAATTTTTCCCTTAGGTCCACAAAAGGTGGCTCCGATTCCTCCCTTTCTGAAACCAGGCCAGCACGGGCAGGTCGAGATTTCTTGTTCCGGGTCCTCAGGGCAGCTCTTCCGATTCAGCTGCTCCTACTACTCCTTATCGGACTCACCTCCCGTGTACCCATATCGGAAGAAGACTACAGCTGTGCCCTCTCCAACAACTTTGCCAGATCGTTCCATCCCATGCTCAGATATACCAACGGTCCTCCTCCCCTCTGAAGCAAGCACACGTGCAGGCAGCAAGAGGGGAAGCAGGTCCAAAGCAACCCCAGGCTGTCAGAGAAGGTGTGATCTTGGCAGAGGTCATCATATGGCAGCTTCCGTTCTCCCTAACCCGTGTATAAAAGAAGGAAAAAAAAGCCTTTGGACATGGACAGTAAACAACAGGAGGCAAACAAACATGTAATTGGTACAGTGTCATTTGACACTCTGAGCCTTAATACTAAAGAAATTAGGGACATATAGGGTTCCCTAGACCCATGAAGTCTGGGCCTTTGGCGTAGCCAATGGCTCTCCCTACTGGGCCATCTGGGCAGTTTTCCTATGGTGCTGCTCGATCAACCCGAAAGCCCCTCTCCCAGGTACCATGTCAGTATCATACAATCCACCAACCCACACCTGCTGGAGGGGTTAGGACCTCCTCACCATTTTTAGGAGTTTACGTGGCAGCTTCCTTTGTACCTTGTTTTCTTTGGGGCATGATGTTTTAATGTTGCTTTAGAGGTACAAGCTGTAAATTTGAAAGGCACTTTTTTTTTAAAAAGGGTATAAAGAAAATCTGGATGTAATAAGTAAAATCACAGAAAGCTTTATGTGAAGAAAATTGAATGTTATGGTATAAAAGAGATATTTATGTATGTACAGTTTGCTACAGCCAAGTTTCTGTTTGTTGATTTCTTTGCATTTATTATAGATATTATAAAGACCTTCGTCCGTGTCTTTTCTTCCTTTAAAACATAACTTGAATTTTCATCATTCATTAAGATGCAGCCTAAATGATCTTTTTGTGTTAATCCGTACTTTATGTATGGCAATATAATTTACATGTTAAATAGCACATATATGGATGCTTTGTTATAGGAGGGAGAGGGGGAGGAGAGGAAGAGGGAGAGAAATTTGAAGTCATAGAATAAGTTTCTCCCTGAAAGCAAATTTGAAAATAAAACCAAACCACATTTTCTTTTCTTTTTTTTTCTTTTTAGTGCTAAAGACGAGTTTTATTTTCAGGTACATCAGGGTTGACCTTCATTTAGTCCCTCAAGGCAAGTGACTAAAAGGTGAGCCCAATTGACTATTACAAGCAGTTTTTATCCTTTTTTTTTTTTTTGCTTTTTTTTTATCAGAAAGCTTTTTTTTTTTATTAACTTGAGTATTTCTTATATACATTTCGAGTGTTATTCCCTTTCCCGGTTTCCGGGCAAACATCCCCCTCCCCCCTCCCCTTCTTTATGGGTGTTCCCCTCCCCATCCTCCCCCCCTTGTCGCCCTCCCCCCAACAATCTAGTTCACTGGGGGTTCAGTCTTAGCAGGACCCAGGGCTTCCCCTTCCACTGCAAACCACATTTTCTAAATGGGTCAATATGGCAGGTGGCTGGTCCGGTCTCCTGTCACTAAGGCAGTCAGTAGAATCAACAAGAAATCCCAGGTTTCACAAGCACTGCCTCAAAGGAACAATTCAAACATGTTGGATTCTTTGTGAATACAAAACCCAAAGTGGGTCTTGCTACTTCAGTAGCAAGGAACTCACGAGAGCTGTTTTGCTACACAGGAAGAGGCACAGGAAGTTGAATGCACATATTCCTTATGAAAACTAGAGAGAAATACCTAATATTGCCCTTTGGCCTCTGATCTAAATTTTTGGGTTTTACCCACACTTGCTTTTTCTTTTTCTTTAATGGATGGAGCTAGAAGGTAAGGGTACACTGTCAGGAAAAGGTAGCTAGAGGAAGTGTGTACCCACAGAGGAACCTGGAGGAGCCTCTTCCTGTGTAGCAAAACAGCTCTCGTGGGTTCCAGTTTCCCATCGCACACTCTTGTCTGTTCCCTTCACACAGTTAGGAAAATCCCTTAAGACTCCTGTGAGAGGCCTCTGCTCCAATCAACCCCAAAGGTGCACATGGCCCATGAATCTTCCTGGAGCCCCCGTTTATAGTGCTTCTTTTCCATTAAGCTCCCGTTGATTCTTAGCTGCTAGGTAAGCTAAAACCTTCCTTCTCTAGTATTTGTGTTTTAATATATAAGATGCCAACATGCCATCATCAGCCAAGATAGGATTGAAGGGTTAGAAGCCAGGTAGGGCTTTTATAGTGAGGTGATATCTCAGAGGGAGAGGGAGAGGAGAGGGAGAGGAGGCGAGGGAGAAGGGGAGGTGGAGGGGGAGAGTGAGAAGGAGAGGGAGAAGAGATGGAGAGGAGGAGAGGGGGAGAGGGAGAAGGAGAGGGAGAAGAAGAGAGGGAGAGGAGGAGAGGGGGGAGGGGGAGAGGGAGGGGGAGAGGGAGAGTGAGAAGGAGAGGGAGAGGAGGAGAAGGAGAGGGAGAGGGGGAGAGGGAGGGGGAGAGGGAGAGGGGGAGAGGGAGGGGGAGAGGGAGAGGGGGAGAGGGAGGGGGGAGTGAGGGGGAGAGGGGGAAGGGGAAAGGGAGGAGAGGAGAAAAGAAGAAAGTTGATTTCACTCTACCCTATGATCTTGCCAACTATAGGCCTTGGAGAGTGAATTGATGCGAATGAAATCTTAATTTATCATTGATAATTTTAGGAAGTGCATGTATAAATATACATTTGGAGCTTCTCTTTGAAATAGAAGGTTCCCATTGCCCCAGAACATGCTTCTAAGTTGTGGTGAATACTGGTTTGCGTTGGTCGCTCTCTATGAATTTGAAAGGACAGGTTTCCATTTGCTGTATGTCCTCTCCACTTCCTTCACCACCTGTGCCACACTAACCCCCTAAATAAATCATGTAGGCCAATCTGGTGCCCTTACAAGGCCCTGAAGCTGTCTGCTGTAGTTTCTACAGTGGAGTAGGCTGGGTACCATCTCAGCCAAGGTCTGTTCCAGAGCTTCATAAGCTGAAGAACTTGAACTCGCTTCAGATCTGCCATCCATCCCTGGGGCAGGGCCAGGCCTTGCATTTGCACATCTCCCTGGCTGGTGGTGTCTCCGCTGTGGACAAGCACTTCTTCATTCTTACTATCCCTTCCCTCCCTTCTCAAAAGACAGCTCACAAGCCACCTCCTGGTTGGAGAATATTCTGGTCCCCTCTCAACCCTCCTTGACTTCCCTGCACTGAGCATTCTTCATGTGACATTTCTAAGCATGAATGCTGTGTTGTCTTCTGTCTGGTTTCTACCTAACTTCCCCCATGATAACTCCCAGGAAGGATGCTCCTTCTGACAAATGAACGGCAGCTTTGAGAGACAGCTAGCAGCACGTGATCAGAGCTGAAGGAACCTCTGGGAACAGGTCCTAGATGGGGCATTCTTCTGCTTCCACTCCCCTCTCATGACCCTATCACTCCTGCTTTGAGCAGAAGCTTGGCCTCCAGCTCAGTTCAGTCCTTACAGGTCATGGAGCTGCAGTGTGAAGCAGCCTTAAGGGACCTCAGAGACATCTCTCCATGTGCAGCTGACTCTGCACACTTCACACTGTTGAGGAACCTGGTGTTAAGAATGTCAGAAGCAAAAACATGTTCTTTCCACTGGGCTGGTTATCAAACCCAGGGCATCGTACATGCTAAGCACATTGTGACTGAAGTACACCCCAGACCCTACAGAAAGAAAAAATGATTTCATTAACTCCATGAAACACCCAAAAGTATATGACATGAGCTTCCATAAGCATTAAAAACTGTATTCCACATTGCATGTAGAATGAAGTAAGGAATCTGTCCAGGTAAATCCAGGGGGCAGATCAGGCTCTTCTCCAGATGGTAGCATGGCCGTTTAAACATTGTCATGCCAGTGACAGATGAGACCTGCCCAGGGCCCTCCTCATCTTCAGTGCTTAGGGAAGGGCATGGGAGCATCAACCCCTGAACGCACCTGTTACCCTGGCAACACCCAGGGATGATTATCAAAGGCTTAGTGGAAGGAATGCATATGCTGAAGACTATTGAGGATAAAGGGCAGTGATGGTTGTTGATGTCACATTTCTATAGTATGGGCCGTCAGTGTTCCAACCATGTGCTGAGGAGAGGGATGATGTCCCACGTATATGGGGTAGGTAAGGAAGGGCATGGGTATGTTGGTAATGAGATGTGCCCAATATGAACTGTCAGCAATGACACACAAGGAGGAAGTCTACAAAAAAGAGACAGGAAAAATATAGGGTAGGTAAGCTAGGAGCTCAAAGCAGTGACTTAATAAGAAATGCAAGATGGAGAACAAGCTTCTAGGTAAACAGTATTGGAGGTAGATGAGCACTAACACACACACACACACACACAGAGAGAGAGAGAGAGAGAGAGAGAGAGAGAGAGAGAGAGAGAGAGAGAGAGAGAGAGAGAGAGAAGGTTTGCTTTGCCAAAACTCCAAAGGAAATTAAGCAAGCGGTTATTGTAGAGAGGCACCCTGGGGTAGACTGAGAGGCACACTACAGTAGACTGATTTGCAGCCTTTATCCTAAGTCATGTTACATTTCAGCAAGTCATATAGAAGTATACAGCAAAAACAGTGGAGTGAGGAGTGAGGTGATTTTGGAAGTCTGGTCAGAACCAGGTGATCAAAACCTGGGAGGAGCTGTGGGTGTAGCTGAGGACAGCCGAGGACAGTTCGCTAGTTGAGTTCTTTGTTCCATAGTTTCCTATACACTGTCACCATCAATCTAAGACTCATAGAGAACTGTACTGCAGTTACCAGCCCCAGAAGGCATTGCAAGTAGGCCAATCAAAGACTGGGACAGACCATATGCATCCCATGCCCACTCTGTGGAGAGAAATGACTCCAGCCTTTGTAGACTTAAGTCCTAGCTAGAACTTCAATCCTCCCTGCTCATTACCCATTCATAGCAGTCCCTATTGGGTCCCTGACATGCAAAAAAGCCAAGTCCTCTTCCAATACTCATCCTGAAATGAAAGCAAAGACAAGGCCAGAGAAGTGGGATCAAATACAGGCAGGGGATGGAGATCATGTCTAGCAAGTGTGTCTTTGTTTTCTGAGAATGTATCTCCTTTCCTTGTCACATGATTGATCATAGCTCCTGATTTGTGGCACAGCAGTGGGGTGCAGTTTTGAAGAGTGAGAGGGTGGAAAGAGACAGGCAGGAAGGTTTACAGGGTCTGGAGACAATTTTCTGCTTAGTCATATGCAACGCTGAGGAGCCAATTCGGGTCATGAGAGGAGATGTTTCGCTGAACGGCCACTGCAATTTTAAATTTAATAATACGTTGTGATAACTCTGGCTGTCATGCCTCCCGCCACCCAGATATAGTGAAATTGAAAAAGATTGGCTTTTATTCTACAGTCCCACTTTCTCACTTTCTTCTCCTGCACAGTTGCCTAGTATCCATCAGGACTCCAAGATAGACCGACCTTTTCGGGGACCCCTCTCCTTCAGGTGAATGAGCAATGCAGGCCAGTGGGCTCTGCCTGCAGCCATTATTGAGCAGCCTCTTGGGACTAAGGGCTGAGAAGCCGAACATAGCTGATAAAACAGTCAAGCAAAGTGAGCAGTGGGGAACATTTAATCAGATCTGAGGAAGCTGACTAGACTCAAATATAATCTTTCTTAACTATTAAGGGTGGTGGGGAAAATGGATCTCTCTCTCTCTCTCTCTCTCTCTCTCTCTCTCAACCTCTCTCTCTCTCTCTTTCTCTCTCTGCTGTGATATAAGCAAGAGGCCACAGTTGAACTTGAAGTCACAATTATATCACAATCTCTCCTCAACTTTGGCTGCAGGTGTTACTATTGAGGTAATGTATGGTCTCCCAAAACTTCAGACGCTAGACGTCATTAGAGCCTTGAGAATGGACTCCAGGTCAGACCCACGTCTGGTGAGACACGTTCTTGATAGAATTGCCAGATTCATAAGTGAGACTGCCAAGGAGCTTTTCAGAAGCAGTTGTAAACCAACTCCCAGCCTTGCACATCTCACCACCCGCCCCTGGTACCCAAACTTCCTGCTGAATGTTCAGCCTGACAGAATAACACAAGGGATGCCAAGTGTCCAGGGTCAACGGTTTATCAATCAGTCATTAGTGTCATTTGCAACCTTGTATCGGCACCACATTCACGGCAGGCTGGGCTTTCAGTACCAGATATTCCTACACAAGAGCCACTCAACTGTTCCCAATTGGCCATGATGGCAAGTGATATGAGCAAACTCCCATCCTCCCCTACAGCTCAATATCAGCTTCATCAGAAAACTTTCCAAAAGCCTGGATTTTTAATCTGAATTCTTGTGCTTTTGACCTGTCTGTGATAATTAAACTCAATTGTCAACTGAGTGAGATTCAAATCACTATTGAAACAAACCTGTGGATTTGTCTGGCAAAGGTTTTCTAGAGTAGATTGTGGTGAGAAAACATCCCCAAATGCATAGAGGACCACCGCATGGCTTGGAGACACGAATTGAATTAAAAGGAGAATGTGAGTTGAGGATCAGCATTTATCATTCTTTCTGACTGTAACCACCAGGCGATTTCAACTTCTGCCATACTAACTTCCTGCCATGATGGTGCATCCTCCAACTGTAAGCCAAAGTTCCTTACTCCTTAAGTGGATTTTCAGGTGTTTGGTTGCAGAACAAGAAAAGAAAACAACACACCACCCAATGTTGCTTGTTGGGGTTGCTTTGCTGTGTTGGTTCTGAGATGGGGACCACTGCATAGTCCAGCCTAGCTTTGAACACTTGTTCTCCCTGGACCTCCTGAATGGTGAGCCTAGGCAATGTCTCCACTCCATTCAGCTTTGCCACTGTTCCTTCATAGCAGTAGATCCCAGACTAATTATTGTAATATTTATGTGTCTAGTTTATTACTAGAATAAAACATAAATAACCAGTACACATAAATATAAATACTGTTGTAATATATAATCAAGGCTTTAATGTGTATTAAGACAAGCGCTATTTCTTTCTGCATGTGTCCATTTTAAAGATTGTTTTGTTTATATCTAATCCATGTTTGTGTGTGTGTGTGAGAGAGAGAGAGAGAGAGAGAGAGAGAGAGAGAGAGAGAGCTTGTCTGTGTGTACACCATGTGTGTACTCCCACTCATGGAGGCCAGAAAAGGGTGTCAGATCTCCTATAAGGAGGAATAGGTAGTTATGAGCTAGAAACTGAACCCAGGTTCTTTGCAGGAGTAAGGATCTCTTTATGGCTGAACCATCTCTATAGCCCTGAGTTCATTGTGTCTTCAAAAAAAATAATCAATATTTTACTTGCAAAAGATCCGCTTGTTTTCCAAAGAAATTTAACAATCTCCTATCTCTCTTTCAATCTACATCCAATTTTTATGTACCTTTCTATGGTTTCCTTAATTCTATTTTAATCTATGTGTTCATAATAGTTGGATTACATTTTTATAGATTAAAGAAAACATCCCAGTGCATATAGACCACATGTTCTATATAATTAATCATTGATAGGTATTTAATCTGGTTCCGTGTCTTGTTGCTACTTACACATTATAATTAGGGCTATTTTTGTAATTCCACAATTAGCATTATTACCTGTCCTTATTAGACAAGTCCTTATTTGTGTATTCATCTTCACTATGCTGAATATTTTTGTTTCTCTGTACTGTGTATATCAGAGATTTACAGCCTGGTGTTAGGGGATGTATATAGACAGAAAAGTGGTTACTATAGTAACGATAATTAGCATTGCTATCATCTCCCATAGTGACGTTTTGTGTGAACCAGAGCAGCTGGTTCCAAGTGCAACACAATTCTATTAGCTTCCCTCCTAATGCCGACATTCACTTCTAAATGTTTGTCTGTGTCTGCTGTAGTGAATCCTTCAGCCCTCCTGTCTCCCCAGCCCCTCCCCTCTTCTCCCTTGCCTTCTGTTCTGTCTTTGTGTATTTACCACAGTGTGGGTGGGCCCGAGGGACCCTATGCGAGGTGAAAGAAGTCATCTTTTTCCCCATACATTGTTCTCCCGCTGGCGTGTGCTAAGTTGTACTGCAGTAATACCCTTTGCTTACAGAGGCTCTACTGAATCAACAAGCATGTACAATCTCCTAATGATACATTTAAAGAAATCCTGCCATATTACTTCTTCAAAACTCATGATGAATGGCAGTCTCACCCTCCATGGGGACTCAGCCTTCTTGTTTCCTTGAAATCTCCATACATGGAAGCAGTGCTTTTCAAACCACAAAGTCTTCATCAAAACTTCAATACTCATAATGCGCACACCAGAATCTTTCAGGAAATGTTAAAGATTTAGAACACTGGGCCGCAATTCCAACCAATCAAACCCTGCTCACCAGGGATTCATTTTGTTTGAAATTAGTTTGTCATTTTCCAGAAGAAAAGACAGTTGTCTCTGAACCAATCAAGAACAAAACACAGATGCCTCTTCTGTTACTGCTGTCTTTTGCAGCAACCTAGGTGTCTTCTGCAGGGGGCTTCTTGGACGGATTACACTGCACACTCAGTATCTACTATGGTGCAACTATTTTGTTCTTTTTGAAATTTTATGTATTATTATTGTGTGTGTCTGTGTGTATGTCTGTGTGTATGGTGTGTGTGTGGTGTGTATATGTGTGTATGTGTGATGTTTGAGTGTATGTGTATATGGGTGTATTTGTGCATGAGTGTATGGTATGTGTCTGTGTGTATGTATACGGTGTATGTATATGTATATGCATGTGTGTATGGTATATGTGTGCATGGTATGTGTGTATATGGTGTGTGTATATATGGTGTATGTGTGTATGTATTTGGTATTTGTGTGTATGCATTTGGTATTTGTATGTATTTGGTATTTGTGTGTATTGTGTGTAAGCATGTGTGTATTTATGTACGTATGTATATGTGTGAATGGTGTGGGGGTGTGTGTGTATATGGTGTGTGCCTCTGTGTGTGTGTGTGTGTGTGTGTGTGTGTGTGTGCATATGCATGCCACAGTACATGTGTGATCAGTGGAAAAGTCTATGGAATTGGTTCTTTCCATCTTTAGGTGTTTTCCAGGCATCTGCTCCAATGCATCAATTAGAAGATGCCTACTGTGGTGTTTTCAGGTATGGTTCGTATTGCTCATGTGTTTGAACGCTTGGTTCATGAGAAGTAACACTATTAGCAGGTATGACCTTATTGGAGTAGATGTGGCCTTGCTGGAAAAAGTGTGTTAGTGGGGAGGCAGGGTTTGAGGTTTCAGTCTCCTCTTTGCTGCCTGAAAGATTAAGATATAGAACTCTCTGCTCCTCTTCCAACCCCATGTCTGCCTGCCGGCCACCATGCTTCCCATGATGGTGATAATGGACTAAACCTCTGAACCTGTAAGCCAGCCCCAATTAAATGTTTTCCGTTGAAAGAGTTGCCTTGGTCATGGTGCCTCTTCACAGCAGTAAAACCCTAAGGCCCCTACTGTACATTATTACATTCAAACAAAATCTGAAATAGTTTATATCATATGATTCCAATTCTATAGACACATGCTGTGTGTGTGTGTGTGTGTGTGTGTGTGTGTTGTATTCATCACACAAGACAAGGTAATCAGTACAGACATAGTTGAGGTACAAACCTTAGCAATGTGACTGAATTCACAGAAAATACACATAATGCTTTTATAGTTTAAATTTGACAGGGAGCATAATTTGGTTTTTAAATCCAAGTTGCTGTTATAATGATGACAAATTGAAAAGACAATGGAAAACATCTTTGTTCTTACACAGGAGGTATTTGATTTGTTTTTCAGTTTAGAAGAAACTTTTTGATGTACTCCAAATAAATGGTGACCGGCCATTTATTAAAAGTCTCAGAACACACTGGGTGGTGATGATGTACTCCTTTAATTCCAGCACTTGGGTGGCAGAAGCAGGTGAATTTCTGTGAGTTTCAGGTTAGCCTGATCTACAGAACAAGTTCCAGGACACCTGAAGCTATGCAGAGAAACACTGTCTCAAGCAAAACAAAACAAAAACACTCAGGACCCTAACAATACTTCCAGGTGCTCACCAGAATACTTGGTTGGTTTTAAAGTGTTGGCACAAAGTAGGTGAAAATGATGGATTTTGGAAAGTAAAGTCCACCAAACACTGAATCCCTGAAGAAGTGTCCAGAAAGAGAAGTCAACTGGGCAAAACCATGGAGTTTTAGCCACCCTCCCCCACCAACCACAGTTGGCTGCTAGAAGGTGCTACCCCCAAACTCCAGAACGATCACAGGGGAAGGAGCAGAGATATTGGAGGTGGCCCAGAAGTCCTACCAAAGCCTGCCCTGGTGCCTTTCTTTCTAGACACAGGTACTACACATTCAACCTGCTTTAGCCTTGGGTTCTGGTCCTCTGCTGGCTGATACACACTCTCCTCATGATTGCCTCCATCACTCCCCAGACCTCACCCTAACTGGAATGAGGGAACAAATGATTTAGATTTTTTTGGAAAAGATTGCCTTGGCCAACAATCAGAGAAAGTGCAGTCTATAGCATGTGCTCTGAAGCCCAGACACTTCTTAGTCATGCAATCAGCGAATGACTCAGCCTTTCTGCTCCCTGGTCTCCTCCTCTGTAAGTGGGATAATCATGGTTTGCTCTGAGTGTGTCTGCTATGTCGGAACAATGCAAGACAAGTGCCAGGTGATGGCCTTGAGTTGCGTTTGTTTTTCTTTTAGTTTTAGATTGATTTTGCTAATGGAAACTGGGGGACACTGGCTCTTTCCAGTCTTGTAGATTTTTTTAAATGATTACTTGTGTGTGTGTGTGTGTGTGTGTGTGTGTGTGTGTGTGTGTGTGTGTACCATGTGCATGCCTGCAGGCCTGTCCCAGAGAAGGAGGGAATCATATTCTCCAAACCTGTAGTTTATGGTCAAAGATGGATTATTTTTAGGGCTTGCTGAGGTATGATCTGAAATAATAATTTTATAAGTCACCCTAATTCGTAATTTATTCTCCTTGGAGAATTATTAGAAACTCCTTGCAGGGAACTAAGGAGATAGTTCAGTTCCTAATGCACGAGTACCTGAGTTCAGTTTCAGCTCCCACTTTAAAAGCCACCTGAGATCACCTACTTTTATAATCCTGGCAATAGAAAGGCAGAGGCGGGCCGATACGTTGGCCTCACTGGCAAACCAGCCTTATCTGGAGCTCATGACCAAGCCTCAGAGGCTGGCCTATGCCAGGCATCCCAAGGGAAAGGGCTCCCTGCAGAGGTGACCCAACTCCTGCAGCCCTACTGCTGACAGCATGCATGCTTTTGCCTGTTCTCCTTCCCATCAGCCTGTGGGCTGAGGCCCTAGGTGTTCAATCATGTTCTTTCTGCTTGTAAATGTGGAAATACTCTGGGCATTTTACAGCTTTCAACTCCGCTGAGTCTGAATCTAATTTGAGAACTCCATCAGCCCATAAAAACGTTTACCAGCTCACAAACCTTTCACTGGCTATGCCCAGAATCATTGATGTCTCAATGAAAAGGCAGCTGATGACAGGTTAGAGTATAGCGGGGGCCTAAGAGCACACAGTGTGTTCTCACAGTCCCGAGATCCCTGCCTGTCCTGCAATGGGTGGATAGCTGCCACTTGGCAAAGGCCCAGAGTTGGCTACTTGGTGCTGCTTTCTTTGCTTCCAGCCTGGCTGGACCACTGATATTATCGCTTCTATTTTCATTCTTAAGAAAATGTTTGCCACATCCCATCTTTGCCTTCACCCTCTTTCTTCGTAGTCACCTACAAGGGGTTGTCTTATAAGTGCCAAGCAGATGCCCAGTGGCTGGATCCTGAGCCAGCAGATAGGAGGACTTAGTCTTAGACTACTGAGGGCCGCTGAGCCTGGTCCTGATACTGACACATTCTCAAAGAGGCACTGCTGTGACAAGAAGCCTAACCCTCAGTCTTCAAAGTCTAGGATATGGCTGGAGACAGTTCTTCCTAGTACACTGGACCAGAGATAAAACTATTTGGTCACCTTCGCCAAGGGCAGACAGGAAGATGAGGGATAACCTCTGAATCCAAAAATCTAAACGCAAGGGAAACCATGTGTGCTCCCATCTCTCCAGCATGCCAAGGATAGAGCATTTAGCCTCCTGTCCACTGTGGCACACTGTTTTTTTGTTTTTTGTTTTTGTTTTTTTTTTGAAGAAGTGTGTATTGCCTTCAAAGTTCACTGATGATTTCTTTATACTCATGATTGTAAAACCTGTTTAAGAACAAAATCCACAGTCTATGTATACTCTTTCAGTTGCCCCTACAGAGCTCAAAGTGTGAGGGGGAGAGGGGAGACTTCCTGTCACTTGGGTGTTAAATGCAGGAAGAGTCATCTCATATCTGCCATTCACTAGATCTGCAACTCTGGCAAAGTCACACAAATGTGTTAAGCCTCAGGTTTCTCACCTGCAAAGTAAGGATAACTGTATTTTCACTGTTGGGAGAGAGCTGTAAAGAGGACCAGGAAATAGGGTCAGAAGCAGAGTGAAGCTCACTTGGAACCTCAGTGGGGAGGGGGGCTGGGAGGGTAAGGTTAGGGGGGAGGATTTGGGGGGGCAGAGGGTTTATTTATTCTCAGACTAGCAAGGAGTGTCAGTTGTCAGTTGTGTCTCCGATGTGAAGGACTTTCTTTCCTCTGTGCTTTGCTTAGTTGCTGTCTGTTCCATGCAAAGTGCCTCCTATGACAAGGAGTTCCCCCATCCTTTCCTTCCACCAGACACCCAGACAACTTGGAGATAGTTCCATTAAATGACTTGTCTCATCTTGAATGGACATCATCCCTCTTTCTTATCCCTTCTCATTCTGCAGTAACCACAGTGTATCACTTTGTGTGTGAAGGAACACTTTGTGTGTGAAGGAATTACTTTTAAGTTCACACCCATGGTCACTTACAGTGTCACAAATAGTGAAGAAAACAGCGTGTTGCCTTGCCTGGGTCATACATTCTGTATTTTCAGACATTGTACCATCAAACCTTAAGAAGGTATCTTGGGATTCTGAGTCAGTGTGTGAGCTGAATGAGTCCTCAACCCACGCATTACCATCGTCACATACCCTATTAGAAGATTGCACTATTCCACAGATACTCAAAGATTCAAAACACTGCTGAACAGGGGCAGTGACAAGGGATCTTACAAGGCACTGGTGTAGGTCTCTTGGGATCCCAGTTAGTTCCCTGGCAGGAAGGTTACTATCAAGGAGGTAAACTGTCCTCTCTAAGCTCTCTGGTTCTCCAGTTCACTATGGAACCCTTCTTGTCCTCAATCCTACTATGATGTCATCTGCCATGACACTTTTGTCCCAGCTTCCACCACATTTCTTAGATTCTCCACCTTCAGAGCTAAGTAAATTTTACTGTGTTGGTTACTTGGCCTCAAGTGTTTCATCATAGCAATGCAGAGTGGACTGATTCACACTTACAAGTCAAGAAACTGGGAATACAGATTTTGTTGTAAGTGTAAATGTAAAACCCTAAGAATAATGGTTTCAATTGGGCAAGCTAGCTGCAGAGTGTGTTTGTACCTGGTGTTGCCTTTTAGTATGTCTCAATCCCCTCTTCCCCTTTCATCAGCTAAATCATAGAGATGGCATAGAAAAGTGACATTGTTGGTAGCTCTGAGAAAGAAAGGGTATCATAAAATGGGAACCTTGACTTGCCTTCGGAGTAGGGGGGAAATTTTTAGGGTAATTATTGCTGTGCTAGAACATGCATCCATGTACTCACCTAATTATAATAAGTTATCTGAAGCTCTCTTTAAATAAGTACCCCACTTGATCCTCACACTCATTCCATGCAAACTAAATGTTGATTAATTGACAATGATCTTAAAATTTGCCTATTGTGGAGATCCAAACTAAGGCTGAGTCACTGTAATATTAGTATCCCTACCTCTTAACTTGGTACCAGGTAAATGGGGAGGTCTTGGCATTTAAACTCACTGTACTCTCTACAGATCCTTGAATCCCTTTGCTTTCATTTGGTTGGCAATGAACTATCAGCAAGAAACAGAGCATTAAAAAAATAATAACACAACCTGTTGCCTTTATTTTATTTTTATTTGAACATCAAATATGTTTATAGAAGATGGTTTACAGGTGCTTGAGCATCCCACTGGATTCTCTACCATTTCAAGGTGCAAAAGAGGCTTACAGTGTGTTTCATTAAACAAAGCAAAGCTGCGACAAAACAGGATCACATCAATAGTAGTATGCATCAGAAGAGTGTAGTAATCCATCAAACACAATTGGGCATCTGTGCCTTTCCTCAAAAAGAACAAGAGCTCTACACTGAAGAATATGTAGTGCACAAGAAGCATTGTTTGTAGGCTGTGAAGGAACATAAACTGGCATAATGTCACTTATTAATTCAAGTCTCGATGACCTATGACCTCTCTGTGAATACAAAGGGGTCCAATGTCTTAGGCACCTGCTCATGGGACTGTATGTTTATTTCCAGGGTGCACAGCTCCATACAAAGACACTAAAGATGGGTTTGGAACATGGCAGCATTTACATATTTGAAAAAGTTCAGGCACATTCGGATACAAAAGAAAGGGGGGAAATGCAAATAGAAATTTCTCTTAAGTCTCTGAAACACAGTGCAAAATTGAGACAGCCATAATCACTTAGAACGTGAGTCTAACAGACGTTACAAAGAGACTACACTTTAATTTAAATGGATAAGATATGAAGCTAGAAATGGAGCATACTCACACTAATGAAAAGATGGATGTTTGGGACCAAAGTTAAATTTGTTTGCTCCAGTTGAAAGAGCAAATTTTCATGGAGTTAATCTAGGAAGTTCGCAGTGTATCAACCTCCCAAGATTTGTACCAAAGAGGATCATGGTTGCCTTATGTGCTACTCTATGACTCTATTTACCTTTAAAAGACTTAGGTTCCCAAGCAGGTCTAACTAAGAGTATTAGACATTACTATGGTCCTAGTGATCATTCTCAGTATCTCAGTACATCTCAGAGGTTCAAGGTATGAATAAGAGATTTGTAATTGACTTCATGCAGGTGTATGGGTAACTCCAAACCAATGGGTGGAGTCAATGACCTTTCAATGTATAAGACTTCAAAGTATGGACACCACAATATGATTAAAAAGAAATTATCAGTAAGTTGCTTATTTGGTCAGCCCCAAAGTCATAAGATACAGGCATGGAAAATCATATCTTTAATATTACCAGGGAAATCTATCAAAGACACAACTTCCTTGGGGTCTAGACTTTGTTCGTCACCTACATTGATAGGGTCATTTCTTTGGATGACCAGAATCAAATTGGCAAGCTAAGCAATGGCTAAAAGAAACATAGGCAGACCCCATGTTGGATTTTTCTTTGGATTTCACTGCTGCCGCTAAACTCTTCCTTGGAACTCAAGCTGCCATTTTGGAAATGGCTGCCAACGGAGATAGTTATTATTTTATTACAGTGCAGACAGAAGTGAAATTCTGAAACCTGGGACATATTCAGGGTGCCAGAATAATTTCCATACTCTTTATTCTCATCTCCCCACCTGTTATTCAAATTCCCACATCTCCCTACGCACCTCATGCTGACTCTTAGGGTAGATTATAACATTCAAATTTTAAATTACCTCCAGGTGAGGGGAAAGTCCAGGTACGCCTCTCTATCATGTCCCCAATGCCCCAACATGATAGCAGCTGAAAGATGTCAGCTGATCAAAATTGGCACTTCAAATAAGGATAAAGATATTTCCAAACATTGTTTGAAACTCGTGGGCTAACACTTCAGCTGTCTGATATTCTCTGCCCATTTCAAACTTATTATCATAACACGAATACAAACACAGTAGATGGGATAATGTGAAACCCTCCACTAGAGTATTGTTTGGATTTAGCTGGTATTACATCATCTAAAGTCCTAGAAGGTTTTTTTTTTAATTTTTGTTTTTATTTTTGTAAAAGAAAAATCTCAGTATAAACATTAAAAAGAACCCACTGACCCATTAGCTACTGTCCAAAAATATTACTACTGATATTTTGGTAAAAGCAAAATTAGCTGCCCTGAATAATTTTCCTTCTCAGGCATAATCTCTGCTACATAAGATTGTCTGTCATTCAACATCCAACAATAGGCATGTGGATTAGTGCTATTTTGTCTACTGTGGATACAAAAGTTGATATGAAATGTGATCTTCATTTAAATGAAAATCACCAGGCTTTAGGCATTAATAACTGCATACATGACACAGTAGTTTGAAAAGTCTACAAAAAAGAAAAAAAAACCTAAATATTTTCCCTTGGTTTTTGCAATGTTAACCCAATCAAATTAAAACCCAGAACAGAACTATTACATTCAATTGTCCAAAAACAAGCAATTAAATTTCAACAAAAAATATATATTATACTATGTAAGGTGCTTCTTAAACATACACAAACAAAAGAGTTAGGTTCTTAAACACATTCTTAAAGCAGATACATAAAATTGTCCCAGAATTTGATGAACAAGGATGAGGAATTAAAAAAAATAAAAAGAAAGAAAAAAATGGCTGTCCCAATTTCTCACTTCTTTGGTAGTCAGTTAACTGGGAGAGCAGAAATTAATGGAACCCACCATTCCAAATAGGACAGAACAAGAGAAGCCTAGCCATTCACCTAGGTTGTTGATTAACCCATCACATCTCAATGGAGTTCAGGAATGTGTTCATGAAGTCAGGAATGGACCCAAACTTTCCTTTTGGTTAGGAAAAGGAAGAAATCCTTAGTTGTCCTAGAGAGACCAAGACACCAGAAGTCTTGGGTGGATGTGGCTAGAGTAAGCCTTTCTTTTTATCCCCTGTTGAAAGGACTCTCATGATCTAATTCTGGTCTTCCTCTCTGACTTATGAAATTTAAGAACATGAACTGTGTCAGGGAAGGAATTTTTCTCCCTAAGGCCTTACTAGCTGGTTTTTGGATGAGTTTTAAATAGTTAAGGACACTCTACTCTGAACAACTTCTTAGCAGCTTGAGTCATGTATGTCCCAAGACCTTGCCCCAATGCCTTTCCTCAAGCTTCTGGAGCATCTATAGGAACACAGGTATCTACTGTCAGCTCTTTCCAATCAGGTTCATACCTGAAATGTAAATGAAGCCAGACCATGTATCACAGGCAGCCTCACTGTGCATTGGGGGACCTGTGAAGCTATGGCCCTGGCCAGGTCATTCTCCAGGTCTTACTTTTCTTCGTGTTCGCATTCCTCTGAGTCACAGTCACTGTCCATGTATTTGCTCCCTGGGCCCAAGAATAAAACTAGAAAAAAACCAAAAAAAGTATCATCAACTTGCAGATTCATTGTGACTGCCCTTGGTTGATCTACATGGTAACAATTTAGGGCAATTCACATCAGGGAAGAGACATCCTGTGCTGAAGAATGTTAGATTCACTGGAACAGGTCCCCAAGCTGCCTTTATTGCAAGCCCCAGAGGCAGAAGTCTATTATAAAATGAAAATCAAATAAAATCAATACACCTTACAGCCCTCATAAAAGAGAGTAATTCATTCCAGGGTATTAACTGAAACTGACTTTCTGGTTCCCACAAGTCATGGGAAGTAAGAATTGTCTAGAACCCATGATGTATGTATGTCAGCAGCTGACCCTTTAGAAGCCAGAAGGTGGACTGTATTAAGTTGGCATGGTCTTGACAACTGGGGGAATCTTCCTTTCCTGTGTGCATCGTGTATTCCTATAGGGGCTCAAGATTTCCCTTTAATAAAGTCATATGTTGCTATAGAATGCAAGAGGGTGCTATAAGGAACCCATGAGATACCTTTCTCAATGGCTTCAATTAAAAGAGCCACTTTGAAGTCTTTGCTGAGGCTTACTCTTGGAGCAATTATGAAGTGCTTATTAGAGGTGAAATGTTTACTCTCTAGGCTTGGGTCTCAACAAGTAGCTTCAATGCAGTTATCTCAATTCATTCATGAAGACTGAAGACTACAGGAATCCTCATAGTTAGTGATGTAGCAAAGGGAGGAAAGAGAGCTGGTACCAAAATTTAGCCCTGGAATCCCTTTTGGCTGTTCCTAACAGAAGACATGCCACTAACAACTGATCAAGGAAATGAATGGCCACTCGTACTAGAAAGCCACTGGTGGTGGATGCATGCCAGAGTGTACGCAGGAGACAGAATTCTGCTAAAGTCATACAGGACATGGGTAAAACGTTTCAGGGATTCGCAGAACCTTGTGGGGAGCCTGGGAGTTCTCAGATGGTGTTGGGGAAGCCCTCTGCTTCCGGGGGGATGTAGTAGGTTTGTAAGGAATGTGCTGAAGTGGAGCTGGTGGTGGTCAGCTGGCTCTGGCTAGGCTCCTCCGGGGGCACTCCCATGCGACTGGCGGGGGCATGAAGACGATGAGCATCCAGCATCTCCAGCAGCAGGTCATAGAGAGGCACGACATTCTTGCATTTCATGTTGTAGAGATGCTCCATGCCTTTGTTACTGGAGGGGAAGGGACACAGAGGGAACTATGTTAGACCATGGCTTAAACCCCCAAGATAGCTGAAATTCTTAGGAGGATGAAGTAAGAGAAACTCTGAAGGCACTTCTGAGTCACTTTTTAAACCTATTAAGGATTTGTCATAAGATAACAATTGTAGAAGCTTAGGGGCTTCAGAGACCCCAGACGGGGACATGTGTCCATGTGTCTTTATTTCCTCCATCCTATAAGGGCACCCCATCCCCAATCATGTTCTTCCTCCAGCTTCTTTCAGTGCGTTTTCTGTGCATTTTTCTCTCTATAATGTAACTTGAATGTTACATTTTTCTCTCTATAATGTTGAATGTCAACTTGACAAGCTCTAGATATCTGTGGATGTCTACAGAATTGTTTCTAGATTACATTGATTGAGGTTGAAAGACCCACCATAACACTGGAGACATCATTATACAAGCTGGGGTCCTTGCCTGAGCTTTTCAGTGGCTTCCTATAATATTCAGAGAATAAAAATCAAATTTTCTATCCAGGCTCTCTGAGGACCGAATGACCTGCCTTCATCTCCCTCACAGAGAGTACCTTGAGTGTCATCCTGCATGGATTCTCAGTCACTGGTCTTTGACCTTCTCTTTAATGGAATGAAGACCCACAGAGACCTAGAGAATGAGACATTCTGTTCTCTTTACTGGAATGAATTTCCATGGAGTCTTCTAATACCTTTTGTGACCAAAAGACCTTTGTGGCTCCATGGCAATGGATCAGACCCTATTGTTTAGGTGTTTCCTTCCACATGACCCTAACTTCTACCATTGCCCAGAACAGTAATGCTGCTCACAAGAGGAAATGGGAGAAAGGGGGGAGAGAAGAATGCGGGCAAATGGCTCTTCTCTTCTTCCTCTTTGCCCTCTCTACCATGTAGGTGGTGAAGGCAGGAAATCATAACTCTTCCATGGCTTGAAAATTTTAATGATAAGTATGTCTCTGGGTGTGATAGAACATGCCTGGAATCTGAGTGCTTGGGAGTAGAGTAGGGTAAACATTTCAAATTTAAGGCTAGCCTAGCTTGTCTGGTGTTTTCTAGGCTAGCCTCAACTGTACAGTGAGAACTCATCTCAAAATAACCAAAATTAGAATAAAACAAACTAGACTCTAGCTGTGTCTATCATGAACAGGTAGAACTAAGAAAATGTCCTGATAATATTTATGTTGCTTATGATAACGAGCCAGCTCAGGTTTGATCTGTGCCACAAACACATGAGAACCATCAAGTACTGAAATCCAAACTCAATCACATGTTTAAGTGTTACTTGGGGTTTTTATGTGTGTGTTGTTGTCGTTTCGGTTTTGGTTTTTTTCTTCCTTTAATTTAAAACACCATTCGTACTTAGTGCTCCGACTCTGTCATTGTCTTTCTCCAACCATCTAATGAATCACATTTATAGTCAGATAAAATCTGAAATCTGAAAATGTTAAATTACTTATGCTATGGCCCTAACCTATGACTAGGGTGATGCTAACAGCACAAGAATTCTATGATTCAGATTGGCTGCAGGGAGCCAATCTGGACAAAAAGAGTGTTTTGTATTGGGATATGAGTGTGTATGAATGACACAGAGTACAGAGAGACTCAAACCTTTGAGTAAAATAGTCATGTCTCCTTCATATTTCACAATTGAAAAGCTCTCTGTCTTGCCATATCCTTTATAATACATTGTCAGTAACAGCAGCCATGGCAAGTGTTTATTGCCTGCTAGTGCTAATAACCCAAGTGCATAATGGGTTTGTAAACTCATAGAGTCCCTATCAACAACTGAAAATACTCAGAGGCGCCATGTGCTTTCTATAAATCCCTTCAAGGATATATAATCATATTTTCTTCAAGGGGAACTTACTCTCTCAGAAAGTTATTTTGGTAGCACTATGCTCTTCTGAGCTAGTCTCTGCTTCCTTCTCTAGGATATCATCAGAAGAAAGAGAAGAGAAAAAGTAGATATGTTTTCCTTGAATGTGACCCCCTACTTGTGGCCCACTATCTAGCTAGCATATGAGACTTACCACATTATCTTGCTTAGATGATAAAACATTACTAGACATGACATAAAGTGTTAAGCTGGTTTTGCTCAAATGGGCTGAATTTCTTGGGTCTCGATGCAAGGGTGGGGCTTGATGCAAGCCTGCTACCGGTGTCACAGAGAGGTATAAGTGAGCCCAACTGAGACCCTCAAGGACACCCAGTCAATCTTCAGCCAGCAGTAGTGCTATATACATGACTTAAAGAACAGCCACTGTGGCATAACTTCAATTATGAAGGACACACAAAAAGATAATTATGAAAGACTGCATCACAAGGAATAACAGAAAAAATAAAAAACAAAGGGTGACATGCTTTTAATGAAAAGCAACAGGAAACCCCTGGAGGATTTACGTAGGGAGATGACATGTCTCTTCTCATTCTCATCTCAATGATATTGATTGATTTTAAAGTGAGCACTCTGCTTGCTTCATAGGGGATGCAATAGAACAGATTGAGATTAAGAAGCATGTTAGGTGACAGATTACAATAAGGACAAAGGAGGTCACAAGAAGGCTTTGATAGCTATGGACTCATCAATGTTGACTCTGCATGTACTTTTTTTTCTAAGCCCAGGGCTCACTCGTTCAGCATTCCCTGGTGTAGGTCAGTAAGTTATAATGCCAGAACCATAACAGATGTGTCTGAAGCCTTGAGAAATGGCTTATGCTCAGCGATACCCTTTGATTGACATGTCTCTTCTCATTGAATGTGTTTTAAACTACCAGTGCATATCCCTTCCTCTAGGGTACCCTCTCTAATGCTTGACTAATGCTTCAGGCAGGTTCTGTGCTCCCTCTTCTGTCCTCCTTTAGCCTTTTGGTTCAGACATTTTTTTTTCGAAGTTACTTTGCCTACTGAGCAGCCTGTCCTGCTTCAGGGAGCAGCCAGTTGCACAGAGAAGGTTAGGTCAGCATCTTTTATCTCTACTGCAGGACTGAGGGCTGCTGTACCTCATGTGCCGGATATGGGAAAGGATGAGGAGGAGCTGGGCCAGACGGCGATGCTGTTGCTGCAGAGTCAGGCCAGCTTTGGCCATCAAGTGGATCAAAGTGTCTGTGATCTTGTCCAGGACTCGGTGGATGTGGTCCTTCT